>NC_137677.1:10615067-10832567 GCF_963989245.1 Nansenia antarctica | reverse complement strand
TCTAGAGCATAAATCCATTTCGTTGTAGACAAACTTTGAATCCCCTTTCCTTTATCCATACTTAGATAGTTGAACCCTTTGTCCGTGCTTCCTATGTGCTTCCTGGTTGTGTTTCAGTACCTCGCTCTGGGCCGAAAGTGTCAGTACTGGCTCTGGAGGCCCGGCGGGTTCTGGTCCAGTGGGAGGAGATGACTCTGGACCAACAGAGAGGCGTCATCACTAACTACACCCTGTACCTCAAGAGGCTAGACTCAGGCCTACACTTAGACAAAGGTGAGGACACATGAGCGGTCTGTGTGTGTGCATGTGTGTGAGAGAGAGAGAGAGAGAGAGAGAGAGAGAGAGAGAGAGAGAGAGAGAGAGAGAGAGAGAGAGAGAGAGTGTATTGGGTATTGGTGTGTGTTTGAGTGCACATGCAAGCATGTGTGTGTGGCTCTGTGTTGGTCCTTGTGGCCTACTGTATACTGTGTGTGTGTGTGTGTGTGTGTGTGTGTGTGTGTGTGTGTGTGTGTGTGTGTGTGTGTGTGTGTGTGTTTGAAGTCTGCCCAAGATGGTTTGTGAACAGTCTGACATAATGGAAAAGAATGTACCTCATCATCTTTTTGATTTTCACCCCTAGTTTCCCCACAAACCCTCAGAACCTCCTCAGGGCTTTCCACCTTTCACTGAAAGAGAGCTCTCTTACAGTTCCAGTAACCACCTCCCTCTCTGAATCACACACTGTACTAGACTAAGATTAGGCGTGTTAGACTTAGGCTTAGGGTTCGGTTCTGGGCCTCTCTGGAGCACAATCCACACAACACACTCATCAGGAGACAGTTTCTAGGTACCTATGCTGCTTCCTTCAATACTTCCCGGGTCGTCCGGGGAAGTATTTAAAGTATTTAAATAGTCCAGGGTTGTTCTTGATCTCTTGTGTATAGTGGAGAACGTATCCTATATGGAACTTTTCAAAAGCATGCCGAGGCGAGCCGAGCCGACCGGTCTGGTCAATGGAAAAGCGCCATAAGCAGTCATAGGGCCACAATTCATTTTGAAAATATGTCGAACTCCAATATACCTGGAATTGTGACAGAATCCTTTAGTCTGTATTATTTGATTAAAGAGTAAAGTGACGCTGTCATAATATTAGTTAGTTAGTGAAACATCCCTTTATCGTGTCTCTTTGGGGCTAATTGTCTTTGGGGCCAAAGCACTGACTATACTACATAAGATTCTTTTAAAAGAGACCAAACAATGTTCTCTGGTGGATGTTAGGGGTATTGAGTATGCTGCTCCTACACGCACACAAACACTTTTACACATTTAGTCATACTTGTGGTAAAATGTCTAATTGTACCTGTTTCTGTAAAGCTGTGTAATATTATACTAACCTGAGACCTTGCTAAAACAACACTAGGTTAGGTTACAGGTAAGCACAGACACAGAATAGAAATGAAACTCTATAGTGCTGACTATGACATTGAGCAGTTTCATGGTAAAGGGGTTCGGCGAATCACCACCAACTATTCTTAAACTGGCTCTGACCACACAGGAAGCCGTGTGAGCATGTGCACCCATGCACCTCTGAGAGGGCCGTGTCGCTAACCCTTTAACCCTTTCTGAACCTCTGCTCGCGTGCTCCATGTTCACCCTGTGGTGTAACAAATGACTCGTCGTGAGCGAGAGCTACTTGTTGTTCTCATCAGTGTGATTCATCTAGTGACACTCGGCTATAATAATAATAATAATAATAATAATAATAATAATAAGCTATACAGTACATAGTATACTCTACCTGATTCTTATGCGTGTTTGAGAGTCAACTCACAGGTTGAGAGAAGCTCTCTCGATTTTCAACTTACCTGGAGGTAATAAAGGTTACATAGAAATTGTATGACTGGGGTGTTTACCGGTACTTTACAATTAATTGTTTGCTTGATTGATTGAATTGAGTTTGATTTGATGCCATATCTGTGTTGTCCTGTCTCCCCCTCAGTGACTGTGTCTGTCTCCCCCTCAGTGACTGTGTCTGTCTCACCCTCAGTGACTCTGTCTGTCTCACCCTCAGTGACTGTGTCTGTCTCCCCCTCAGTGACCGTGTCTGTCTCACCCTCAGTGACCGTGTCTGTCTCACCCTCAGTGACTGTGTCTGTCTCACCCTCAGTGACTCTGTCTGTCTCCCCCTCAGTGACTGTGTCTGTCTCACCCTCAGTGACTCTGTCTGTCTCCCCCTCAGTGACTGTGTCTGTCTCACCCTCAGTGACCGTGTCTGTCTCCCCCTCAGTGACTCTGTCTGTCTCACCCTCAGTGACCGTGTCTGTCTCCCCCTCAGTGACTGTGTCTGTCTCCCCCTCAGTGACTGTGTCTGTCTCCCCCTCAGTGACTCTGTCTGTCTCCCCCTCAGTGACTGTGTCTGTCTCCCCCTCAGTGACTGTGTCTGTCTCACCCTCAGTGACCGTGTCTGTCTCACCCTCAGTGACTGTGTCTGTCTCACCCTCAGTGACTCTGTCTGTCTCCCCCTCAGTGACTGTGTCTGTCTCCCCCTCAGTGACTCTGTCTGTCTCCCCCTCAGTGACTCTGTCTGTCTCCCCCTCAGTGACTGTGTCTGTCTCACCCTCAGTGACCGTGTCTGTCTCACCCTCAGTGACTGTGTCTGTCTCACCCTCAGTGACTCTGTCTGTCTCCCCCTCAGTGACTATCTGTCTCCCCCTCAGTGACTGTGTCTGTCTCCCCCTCAGTGACCGTGTCTGTCTCCCCCTCAGTGACTCTGTCTGTCTCACCCTCAGTGACTCTGTCTGTCTCACCCTCAGTGACCGTGTCTGTCTCCCCCTCAGTGACCGTGTCTGTCTCCCCCTCAGTGACTGTGTCTGTCTCACCCTCAGTGACTCTGTCTGTCTCACCCTCAGTGACTCTGTCTGTCTCGGCGCCCAGGCGTCAGTGGCTGCCCTGCCCTGAGGCAGCAGTGACCCTGTGCCTCTCTGCCTCCACCTCAGCGGGGGAGGGACCCCAGGGGGAGTGTGTCTCCTTGCAGCACCCAGGCCACGCAGGTCAGTCAACTAGTCAACTACGGCCCCATTCCAAACCGACTCACACCTCAGGTGTCTGGGCCCCATTCCAAACCGACTCACACCTCCCTCCCTCCACAGATGTCTCGGCCCCATTCCAAACCGACTCACACCTCACTCTCTCAGTCCTCATGCCTAAGTGTGTTCTCATTCGTTGTTTATTATCATCCCGGTCTCCTCTAGTCGGGTTGGTGGCTGGGATCTCACTCACGGCAACCATCGTCATGGCAATCTTGGCGAACCTGATGTGTTGGAGTTGTGTGAGGAAAAGGTAACAAGAGAAGAAAGATGTCACTTTACACTCCAGTTTCAACTGGACACTTCATATCTGCAGTTCTTTTGATTCGCAAGTTTGGATTCGGCTCTCAGAAATGAGTAGTAGCAGTGTGTGATTGGTTTGCTCGTAACTACACAGACACATAGTGGTGCTCCTTTCAATGAGAAACATGTGTTATTACTGTTTTTGATTTTTACTGCACCCTGTTTAAGAGTTCACTGTGTGGACGTTTTGATGGGTGAGAGAGAGAGGAGGGATGACATGCAGGATAAGTCGACCTTGCGATTATGTGGTATATGGGTTACGGTACATGTGGGAAAACGGTTTATGTCGGCATTTCCGGGGACATGGCAGCATAAAACGTCGACTTGGTACATGCTGGCATGTCTAACCCTAACCCTAACCCTAACCCTACCCCTAACCCTAACCCTAACCCTAGCACCTAAACCTAGTTTTCCTACATGTACCGTATTCCCACATGTACAGTAATATATGCTTTAGTGTGCTATGCCACTAAGCACCTCCCACTGTGTCTCTGTTTACAGATGCATTTGAGTTGGTCACTGTGGTTAACACCTCTGGTACCATGTTAGTGCCCTGCAAGCACAAACTCAACACAACACAAAACACAACACAACACAACCCAGGACATGACCAACAGTTAACAAACTGTAAACAACACAACTCAGAACTACATGACCAACCGTTAACAAACTGTAACAAACAAAACTGTGACACTACAGCCTCAAGTTTCCATGATTTCATAAACAGGAAATAGTTCAATACATCTCCTCATGATGTAACAATGTTAACCCTTTAGCATTGTGACTGCCAACGGCACCTGGTCTTATGATGGCTCATGTATAGATGATTCATTTACTTTAGACAAGTCGCTTTGGATAAACGCATCTGCTAATATAAAATGTTTCCTCTTATGTTCTTAAAACCATTGTGTTATTCTTCCCTGACAGGATTAAACAGACGTGTATATCTTTGGGCCCGTTCTGGCTGTTCGGAAACTTACCGAAACCTGAAAACAGCAATGCCGTCAGACTACTGAACGATAATCTAGAAATGGTACTTATGACATAAGAATAACCTCCCTTCATCTCTCAGAGCTAATGAACACCACAAACCAACTGATGTCTTCCCTTTCGCTAGCACTGTAATAGCTTGTGGCACATCAAATATTTATAGAAAGTCTTACTTTACTCTAGTCTAAACCAGTAGAAACGTTCTAGCCTTCTAACAAGGTCATGGCTCTTTCACTCTGACAACATCTAGACATTGCAATTGATGTCAGCCTATATGCTCCACTTTCTATGAATATCACAAACTCCATATATAAATAGCCTCCCGATATGATCAACATGATACCCACTCATACACCCACTCATACTGATCAACATGAGTTCTCACTCATGGGTAGTGGTGGTCTAGTGGATAGTGAGTTGGACTTGGGATCGGAAGGTTGTGAGTTCAAATCCCGCCTGAAGCCACACCACTACTAGTGTGCCCTTGGGTAAGGCACTTAGCCCTCAGTTACTCCAGGGGGAATGTCCCTGTAATTCGTAATTGTAAGTCGCTTTGGATAAAAGCGTCTGCTAAATGGCAAAATTATTAAAATTATAATTATTATTCTCAGGAGTGACTCTAAAATCAGTATTAGCGTTCTGACGTTGACTTGAACTTTGACCCCATGAACTCATGATGTTTGTTTTGGCCCGCAGCAAGAGCTAGGTGATCCAGACGTCTCATGGTGGTTGTTCACACACGACGACGACCCCCCACTTTCCCCCATCGAGGAGATCTCCCAGGAGGAGAGGGCGGACCACTACCCCATCATCCATATCGGGGAGCTACGGGGCGGGACAGGAGAGAGGATAGGGATCGGACCCTCTAGTCTTTTGGCAGATGTAAGTTACAAACCCCAGATCACCACCACTGCTCCACAGGAGGAGGAGGAGGAGAAGGAGGAGGAAGAGGAGAGAGAGTGGAGGGATGTACCTGTCTGTGAGGAGATGGACAGACGCCACGAGGTGCCCGGAGGCCTGCTGCGGGGCTTGCTCTGTGACGTGGCAGTGGATTTCTCTGCCGTCTCCTCTGGTCTTACTCTGAGCTCCATAGGGGACCTTACCTCCCCCTCCTGCTCTACCCAGATAACAAGCCCCTTCTCCGGGGATGCCTGGCTGAGGGAGAAGGGGTTGGAGGTGGTATTGGAGGCGGGCACTGGCTCTCTGGATTTACAGCAGGGTCAGACGGGGACGTCAGACGAGGCCGTCAGCTGTCTGGAAACACGCGCGGCCGAGGCCACGTTGACTAGCGGTTACTTTAGGCAGCTGCCATTTAACCAGCCAATGACAGAGGGAGAGAAATAAAAGGGGGCGGGACTGACAGATACTGTACCTACCTATTACAAAGGACACCTCTGCGATACGTGAAACGGACCAATAAGACTCTGATGTGAGCCAGCAACATCGTCAATTTAAAAGCATTATATTAATCCATGACTCATCGGGATAATCTGGATGACATTAAATGTTCAATGAGACAATCAGTGGACCTTATGAGGATCCCAAGCTGCTACGGTACACTGAAGATCACTTTTCAATGTTGAGAGTCGCTGTCTTTTTCCCTACGATCCCATAGAAATGATTGATGGTTGTTTCCGCTTGTTAATGAAAAGCTACAGTACAAAACCTATCAGTGTGGATATCATTTCTCAATGTTTTTATTTCGTGAGCACTTGAGAAATATCGGGCCTGTTTGCAGCACTAAGATACATTACAGTGATTAAAGGGTTTAGGGTTTAAAATAGTGGTAAATGGCAACGATAGCCATCAAGGAATGAGATCACATGACGAAGAACGTTCGGTGAAGAGTGCTGTCCAGTATTAGTCCAAACAAAGCGTTTGTGTTGGGTAGGACACTGGCCTTTTTCATGTTTGGTTTGTTTACAAGGATAATGCATGTTTGGCGCTATTAGAAAACGTAGCACATTTTCAAATGTTCAGTGTGGCCAGCGGGGGGCTTTAAATGGTCATTTAGACTTTTATCCAGTGACTTATAATCCAAATATATAGGATTTATTTAGTTTATGTGGTTTGTTTTGTTCTGTTCTTACGGGATATGGTTACGTTCTGGGGACTGTCACCCGACCCTCCACCAGTTCTGAAGCCTGATCTTTGTACCCAGAGCAGTGTGTGTGTACTCATAGACATGGATATCTATGTTTCTATATCTATGTACCCAGAGCAGTGTGTGTGTACTCATAGACATGGATATCTATGTTTCTATATCTATGTACCCAGAGCAGTGTGTGTGTACTCATAGACATGGATATCTATGTTTCTATATCTATGGAATGGAATGGAATGGAATGGAATGGAATGGAATGGACTTTATTTGTCATTGCTACAGTACAGGTACCAAACAACGAAATTTAGGAGGGGTGGCTCCCCTGGTGTTAGGAAAGGGGAAAAAAAACACATTTGAGAAAAAGCATAAATGCATAAAATCACAAGAAGGTAAGGAGCTGGTTTACATCAATAAAGGCTATGTACACAATCAACTGTACTATACTGCACAGATAGTCAACTAGGGTTGTCATATTGCACAAAGAGTATTTTTTTCACATTATTTTAAAGTGTCACAGTTTGCAGGCTTGAAAATGTACATGTTTGTGCCTCAGCACTAGCTGCCATCTATGTACCCAGAGCAGTGTGTGTGTACTCATAGACATGGATATCTACATTTCTATATCTATGTACCCAGAGCAGTGTGTGTGTACTCATAGACATGGATATCTATGTTTCTATATCTATGTACCCAGAGCAGTGTGTGTGTACTCATAGACATGGATATCTATGTTTCTATATCTATCTCCAGAGTGAGGGCGGTTCTGTATCAATCAATCAATCAATCAATCAACAATAGTAAATAAATCACAATACAACATAGACATAGTAATAAAACCAAGAATAAAACAAAGAACGGAAAAAAGAACAAAGAATTCAGAGATAAAAAATAGGGGTAAAAGTGCAAGTTGACAAAGACACTAGGTAAAAGCCAGAATAAAAAGGAGTGTTTTGAGCGTTCTTTTAAAAATATCCACACTCTCTGCCACCCTCAAGTCCTCCGGCAAGCCCTTCTAGGCTTGGGCCATAGTGGCTATAAGCAGCCTCGCCACGGGTCTTAGTACGGACTCCTGGACCAACAGGTCGCCAGAGCAGTTTTAAAACAGGTGTAATGTGTGCTCTCCCTCTGGTCCTGGTTAAAACACAAGCAGCTGAATTTTGTACAAGATCTATAGATGATCTATGGCTTTTTTAGGTAGACCACAGAGGAGAGCATTACAATAGTCCAGCCTGCTACTGATAAAAGTGTGCAGGAGTATCATCTTGAGGTTGCTACTTTCTTGGTCATCTTTCCTTTATTTGTACTGATCCACAAGAACTAGCCTACATTACAGGCAAATGGAAGATGAAAGGATAGGCGTCCATTATACTTTGTAGTGTTCCTGTCTTGTCAGATGAATGCAGATGAAGGAGAGGCGCGAAAACAGTAGGCTTGTACCAGAGGCTGGTGGAGGTGGAAATCGGAGGACGGGCTCATTGTAACGCATGGGACGGAATGAGGAATGGTATCAAACAGACGTGCGTTTTATAGCATTCCTCATTTCAGTGTATCTATTACAATTAGGCCATCCTCACCAATTTGATAATGTATATTAAAGAGTCATAATAAGAAAACAACAAATTAGAAATTAATGGATACATGACTTCTCATTGTCATTTGCGTGACATAACATTATATATAATATTGTTGTCCTCCACGTTAATGTACAGTATGTCTGAAAAACTGTAAACGTTAGTCCATCTATTGCTTGACCTTGGGTTTAGGATTAAATACAAGGCCTAATAACCCATATTTCAGTTCGTAAAGTCATCATTGATCAAGGGTGTGAAAAGGGAAAGTCCCTGTGTTGTTATCAGGTTATCACACCTCGCAGATGAGGATGTGAGTTTGAGAGGCTGGTGGTTTTGAGTTGTGTACACATGATACATAACTGGGTATGGAAAATGACATGTTGTCACCAGGTCTCATGGAACTCACTCAAAATATTGAGTCATTTACATAATCTCTTCTTCACTGATGTATTGAGTGAACATGTGGGCCTGCCCTATAGTGTTTTGTATGGGAATATCAATAAAATGTATGATTTCCGATTAATCCAAACCTGCATATTTTCATTCCAAAGCACTGCCCTTTTATTTTCAATTGGGAAAATGAAGTTGCAAATCAAGAATGAGAGAAAAAAAGTTGAATTGCACCAAATTCTGGAGAGGAACTATAAACAAACTCTTCTTCTCCCATGAGATTGTATATCTTTTGGCTATAAACAATGTCAGCAGAAGTATCGGTTTGTTACCTCTTTCTAAAGAATATTTAATATTTTGTATTTATTCCCGTATCCCGTGTACCATTATCATTTCCTTACAGCCCTCGGGAAAGAAAGAGGTCGTTTCTTTTGATTACGTTTTTTTTATTGGTTATATAATATAGCAGCTTCAGTTCCTCTGCCATAATTCGCCATCATATTCATATGTCGTGCATTAATGCCCCGCACAGAAAACAGCATATGGGGAACTGAGAGCAAGGTTGGCCACATTCAAATGTCAACTTTACGCATGCGGTCTCGGTGGGAACGCAACACTCACCAGGTCTGAACACAGGAGAGAAGACAGTCGGAGATGAGGTTTCAACATTCGGCCGTGAAATAAACTGTTGAAGGATGCCAGACTTGGGTGAGTGGCGTTATCCGGGTTTTTGGAGCTTCATGCCATCAACGCATTCCTAATTACTTTGCGTAAACACACGAATGTGTTGGCCTACTTCGGAATCAATTCGAATGTAATGTTGCGTTTTTGTAATGGTTGTTGGTGTGGGCTACTGTGTGGAACACACGAATGTGAGGGTTTCAATAGGCTATTTTGTCTCAGTTCTAGAGAAATGGACTACATTTTGCCGTTAATTGCGACCCCAATAAAGACAGAAATAGAAATTCGGGACCTACTGTTACTATATGCCCTGGACACTCGTAACAGCCATAAGAGCAGGATACATTTTCAATAATATTTTCTGTGATAGATACGATCTTAAGCACAGTATAAACCAAAACTGTTTAATGGTGTTATAGCTTTGTGGTTTTCTATTGAATTCCCTTAGATAACAGGTGCAAACTTCGTCCAGATGCGTGGTACAAGTCTGGCCCAGCCTCTCTGTCCCCATCATGATCACACACCACACCTCACAGGGGCACAGGTGTGACACACAGGTGGAAGAGAGCCAGCGCCGGACCAAGAGGACCAATGGCTCCTATATTCTACAAGTCAATTCTCGCTGCCATCACTCTGCTGTTTGTAGAGCTCAGTATAGGTAAGTTCTGTATCCAATTCAGTAGTCCAGATTCATATGATCACCAACACATTCTCAGTGTGGACACACAGACAGCACATTTTTACTTTCAAATGCTGAAGGAGGGTGCTTGGCAGTTGGAACGAATTGGAATGTTATTGATTTGATATCCTGTTGCTGACTCTCCCCGTATTATGTTGATAATCACTAAAAGGTAACAGGCTTTGCTTTTGTCCCAACCAAGCCCTATAAGCACTGCTAGGCTGGAACAAAAGCTTACCCAGTCTGTACCTGTGAGAGTTGCTGACGACTCCTTTGCGTTGTGTTTCTGCTTTCAGCTGAGAAATCGTGCCATGCCTCATGCAGCACTAAGACCACCGTCCAACTGGGCTCTGGCTTCCTGGTGTCCTGCACCTTCTTTCCCCGCTGCGCAGACAGACCCAAACGGATTTTAGCGGACAGTGTGGAACAGACCGCAGAATACAATTCTATGACTATATTCCTCAACGTGACAAACATAACAAAGGACACAACGTACACCTGCAGCTGTGATGCTAAGAATGCTGAGCCCTGTGGACTAGATGTCATCACCGGATGTAAGTATGAGACCGTGTGGATGCCTGGTTTATAGATGGGAGATGATCATATGTATTATCATTGAACCATATTCCAGATAATTACTGTATATCCCACCATACAACCATATTGATCATAGAAAGATACTACAGAATGCAACGCCAGAAAGAACTAGCAGCCTAAAATGTGAAGATGCATGAAGATGGCTCTTCAATCTGTTTTAGTTTTTGACAAAAGTGTCACCACTGACCAAACCACCACGTTATGTGTGACTACAGTATGGGGTTGTATGGGCTTATGGCTATGAAAGAAGAAGTGTCTAGATAGAGAAAAGCCTACTTTCTGCTCCCTATATACTTGCAAGTGAGAACGACATATCGCATGATTTCAACAGCAGTGAAGGCTTCATTCGCAACGCTAGTTCTTACAGTAGCTTTTCACACTGCACCATGGCCTAGCCCAACTGCAGTCAGTTAATTGAATCTTTAATCTCTCTATGCCTGTGTGTTTCAACCCACAGGCTTTAATTCAGATTTCAATAAACATTCACTGAATTTAATTGAACTCTGTGAATGAACCTGTACCGATAGGTTAGAAGAGAAGCGTCTCTCAGTGACAAGATGGAAGGAAAAGAAAGGGATTCAAGCTTTGTCATTGCAGTGTACAACGAAATGTATTCATGCTCGAGGCAAGAGGGTCAGAGGCATTGAAGGCGACCCTGGAGCTTTTAGGGGTTCGGTGCCTCTCTCAAGGACACTTCGACGCGTGGCCAGCCGGGATTCGAACCGCTGCGAGCTGCCGACCTTCGCGACCGTTAGACGCCGGCTCTACCGGCTGAGCCACAGCCGTCCCGGTTGCTCTCACGGTCTCGGACCTGGTCTGTTTGTGTTGTTGACGTACTGTTGTGGTTTTTCTGGTAGACCCGCCTGACGCTCCTCAAAACGTGACCTGCATCCAGACGGGAGAACAGGGAGTGGTGGTGTGTACGTGGCAGAGAGGAAGAGAAACCCATATCGTAAGCACCTCAGAGCTAAGGTGAGTCTGAGAGAGAAGGGCGGCGGATGTCAATAAGGGGAACCGGGCAGAGGAATGGTTCTGTCAGCATGGTGGCATGGTGGAGCATTGTTGCTGCAGTCAACACAGTACTACATCGTTGAATGGTAAACGGACTGACTTATATAGCACCTTATTCCAAAGCGCTTTACAATGGCCTCTCATTCACACACACATTCACACACCAATGGCGGCAAGCTACCATGCAAGGCGCCAGCCTGCTCATTGGGAGCAGTTTGGGGTTAAGTGTCTTGCCCAAGGACACTTCGACATGTGGCCAGCCGGGGCTCGAACTGCCGATCTGCCAGCCTTGCGATGATTAGATGCCGGCTCTACCTCCTGCACCACAGTTGCCTTGGTCGAGACAGTGTTCAGTCAGTGGAATCACAGACACAAATAAATCTCTTTTCACGTGTAATGTTGGAATGAGAAATGGTGTTGAACGACGTGCGAGTCTGTCCTCCCATTTCTGCATCCTCCAGCCTGCCCTGCTGGACAACTCTAGACTCACCCTTTTGCTGCTTAAAAAATTCAATGTATGTATATGTGCTTCATTTGTTTCAGGGTGACCAACGGCACAAACAAGCCTGTGATCTACCAAGGTTCTACATCGGTTCCCGGTGTGGTCTCAGCTCAGTTCCGTGTGAACGGCTCTGTCCAGTGTGTGTTCTCTGTCTGGGTCTTGGCCTCCAATGATCTGGGGTCTGCAAAGTCTCCCACCCTCAACTTCACACTCAGTGACATCGGTATGGCGGCGAGTGACCAAGGATAACACACACAGCTTCGAAACACATTGACTATACACTCACAATGTATATGTGCATATGACAAGCATTGCATTGGAAAGCCATTATTTCTTCATGCATTGAGGTCCTCTATACTATGCATTCATGAGGAAACAGTGACTAGACGTTGGTTAGGGTGGTAGCACGAGTATGTGACGGCAGCTTGTGAAAGGGGGAACAAGTCGGGCAACCAATCCAAATGTTCTGACTTTGTCAGAACGTTGTTGAAAACAAAAAATCAATGACAAACTTGCTAGTCAAGCCAAAATATTCCAATGCAATGGATATGGTGAGTAGTCCCCACTACTACCTAGTTAACTATATATGACTCACAAATGCTGTGTTACAAACAAATGCTAGCGAGTGTGTCATTGATTTTCAACAACGTTGACATTTATTTACATTTTTCTGAATAAAAGTCAGAACATTTGGTCGGTTGCCGACTTGTTCCCCCTCTCACCAGCTGCTGTCACATTATTTCTATCAGTGCTTGAATCCACAGTTTTCCAGTGAGATGCCCTCTCGACTCTCTAACCGCCACTTGTGTACCTCATTGGTTCTGTGCCAAAACTGTTGAATAACCTAATTTCCTGGTGGCTCTATCATGGCCACTGATCTGTAAAGATTCGATGGATATAAATGATGTTATTGAATCCCATCCAGTCTTTCTACATGTGACACGGTCTGGTAAAAAAAGAGCTGCATATCGGCAACCCTCAAGTCATACAAATGAGCAAAAACCTTATTTATTATTTTTTTCCTTTTTTTGCATATTACTAAAGTTGAAGTGTTGAAGAGCCCACTTGACAGACAATAGTTTTAGGAGCACTAAATACTTGGTAAGTGATACATGACTTGTAAATAAACGTATGTTTTAGGACAAAAGCAAGGACTGTATGATCATCTAATTATGTGTAGTTATGTGTTTTTAGCATGTTGATGTTCTATCAGCATGATGTTATGTGCTAAACATGCAGTTAGATGTTCGTAGCGAAGTTCCTTTTCAGCGCTAGCTATTAGCAGCTGTTTTGCCTGTGTTTTTCATTAAGAGCTCCGCTGTTTGGTTTGAGATGGACCAACATTTAGATAAGCATAATCTTCTTCAACTATTTTCCGATTTGAGACTTGAGGAATATTTAACCAGACCGTGTCACATATCGGTGGTCATGAAGGAAAGGAGATCGGGAAAGGACATTTATAAGCACTGTATGCACTCTACTACTATGGCTTGTAGTGTCAGACTGGGCTGTGGTTAACTGTGCCTTCTCTGACCGTACGGACAGGGTTTTCTCTCCATGCTGTGTGAAAACAGACTTGGCTGAAGACTGTGCTCTGACACTTCTCTCTGTCCCGGCAGTGAGGCCGTTCCCACCTGAGCCAGCCCAGATAGTGTGCTCCTCTCGGGACTGTAACGTCACCGTGGCTGGGCGTCAGGGATTTCAGCTCCTGGAGGGCCAACACAGACCACATGGGGGACCTTGGATCACCCACCCACAAGTAAGCCCTATCTGCATTATAGGCAAGGAATGGAATCAGTGTGTTGTTTCATTTGGAATCGAACCTCAGTTGTCTGAATCTCAAGACCATGATAGCCCACCGAGCTAGAGCTTAATATAGGCGTTAGCACAGGCCAGTCTTCAGATCTCAGAATGACAGATCCTGCAAGCTCTCAAGTGAACGTTCCAAATCCAAACTGTTCTTAGCCACCTCTATCTGCAGAGATCAGGTCTGAATGGCAGTCAATCGTGGCTAATGTTACTTTGCAAGACATTAAGTTGCCCAACCGTACATTCATACATAGCCCTGCTAGAGACAGACACAAGTCTCTTCAGACTCCTGTCACACTTAAGTTTCAGACCTTTAACCACAAGCCCTGGATGATTCAGACCTAGAGGCCAATCTGACTAGAAGGTTTTCAGGTCTTTGTCTTTCCCTGCTTAGAGATGTGGACGTGCTTAATGTCTTCACACTCCTGTCTTGCTATTTATAGTTGTTGTTTTTTTTTATATGTTTTGAGTAACATGTATGTTAGCTGTATCTGCAACAGATACAATGCTATTTGTGTGTCATAAATGGTGTTACGGATGTGTTGCAAACATGTAATAGATCGTTTCATGGCTTCGGTCTTCTGCAGACGTATCCAGCCCTGTCCGTCTTCTCTCTGGAACCCTTCCGGCGCTATGAGTTCCGGGTCAGAAGCAGGTTCAGGCGCAGAGGCCAGTGGAGCGAGTGGAGCAGAACCGTGTCCAACTGGACCCAGGAGGAAGGTGAGCTGCGGATCATCGACAGGTGTCTTTACACAGAACCTTCTGGTAAAAAAATCCACCTGAATGCTGAGAACACCTGTGTTGTCTGTCCAATGTGCACGTCTGTCCAATATGCGTGACGAAAAGACTTCTCACACAACCCGACGATAATGTATCCATTTTGCGATGAATATGATCCTGTAACAACCTTGTAGAAGGCTCATTAGCATCTCTTGCCAGTCAGTTATTTTTGGGAAGGTCGGAAAGCAGAAGGTATAGTGGTGGCTGAGTAGATAGTGAGTTGGACTGGTGATCCGAAGGGTCATGAGTTCAAATCCCACCTGGGAACACCACCACGAGTGTGCTCTCGAGTAAGTTAGTTACTCCAGAGAAAGACTGTCCCTGTAATCTCTAATTGTAAGTCGCTTTGGATAAAAGCATCTGCTAAATGGTCGCAAATGGAAATGAAATGGACAGAAGGTTGGGAGTTCGATCCTTGCTTGGGGCAAGTTACTCTACCCTGGGGCGCTTAGGTGGTGTAGCGGACCGCAGGGTTCCCGGTTCGTTTCCGGCCGCGGACATGCCTGCATGTCATCCCTTCTCTCTCTCACCCATCCTTCCTGTCAAATCTCTACTATCTCTATCACAATAAAATTAAAATAAAAAATATGAGTGGGACTGCCCCACTCAGAAAAAATAAAATAAAAGTTACTCTACCCTGTGGGTTTGCTACAGTACCAAATCAGACTGATCTGTCAGGGCTTCAATATCAAGGGCGACTGAGGCGTATGTATGAGAAGATCAGACCACAAGTTCAGACTCTTCTTCCAGTCTGGGTTCAGCAGGAAGATAGATAACAGTTCATCGTAGGTGACCTATGATACATAACCCACTGATTAGACTTGTAGGCTAACAGAGATAACTGATACTGATAACTGATAACTGATACTTAACAGAGATAACTGAGAGAAATTTGATGCACCCGACCATTAAAGCAACGTAACGTTATATTGTGTTTACATATTAGGACTTACATTCGGTGGTATTGTCTATATTTCTTTCCAGTGAATTGAGTACAGTGGCTCCTACAGCACCTTGTTATGAGGAACTTATTGTGCAGTTGTGAGACAGAAGCGCAGAGAGGAGTGTCAGTTCGAAATGATGGGGTGTTTAAGGTAATGCGCTGGGAAAGTTGTGTTTTTGACCTTACACAGATTGTGTCGGATAAGCCGGCCCCTTTACACCGATGTACTCTATGGCTTTCAGAAAGTGACCTGAAGTGTGATCCGATTCTGATATGACTGACGTAGTTTGACTGACATAGTTTCCTCATAAGGTAAAACAAAAAAAAACACTGTCCATGGTTAATATGGTATTGTATCACCGAATCATAGTACCACTACTGTACCAGAAGACATATGTGCCTCAATCATACATAACAGAGGAATCCCAGCCACAGAGACTCAACTCTGCAGGCTGCATCACTTTCATTTCTCATTTCTCGTTTTCTGGATGAGGCATTATGACAAATAGGACCTAGTCTGATGCCTTATGCATTTCTTAGACTGTGGAGAACATGTTGGCTTGTGCGTGTGTGTGTGTGTGTGTGTGTGTGTGTATGTGTGTGCGTGCGTGCGTGTGTATGTGTGTGCGTGCGTGCGTGTGTGTGTGTGTGTGCGCTGGCTAGAAAACCTACCGCACACCACTTCCTGTGTGTGTGCTGTACATGAGTAGGCCAAGAACCAGCGAGGCCTTGAGTTTCTTTTTCATTTAATGAAAGAGTAGTGTAACAGGAAGGGCGATGTATGATTTCTAATAAATACACATACTAACAAAAGGAGTTACACGTTAACAACAATGAACCAAACATATGACAAAAGATACCTAAAACCCCAGACACCTCAATCTTGATAATCAGTTCTATATGGGGTGATGATGACATTAACTTGTTTCTCTCTCGCCGCCTCACAGGATGCAGATCTGTCTGGTTCAGGTCACTTTGGGGTGGCAGTTCATTAATTGACGCACAAAGTGTTTGGAAAATGTCATTTCCTGGAATTATTAGTCATCATGATATTTTTTTTGAGGAAAATGTAACTGGGCAACAGATCAGTGGATGAGATGCCAATCAAAGCGTGGCATCACTAAAGGTCATCACCATAAACTATAACTTATGACCTACTGTATGCAAGGCAATTATTTAGCACAATAATGTAGTCAATTTCATTGACGCGATGTATTGTTGTGTAAGGCAATTGGACTTGCTGAATTCAAAACTTGTGTTAGAAAATGTTCCTTCTAATTAGTTGAATCGTTAACAGCCCCTGTCAAGGCTGTGGATCTGTGGTACACGAGACCCTCCTCCACATCAGCAGCCAACAACTCTGTCACTTTTCACTGGAAGGTGAGTATTCACACATCACACACCCACACGTCCTCTATACACATCACACACCCACACGTCCTCTATACAGAGTAGTAACCACACTACCTTCACAGCTTCACAGCTTCTATTAGCATAAATGACTCCGGGCTGTTTTGTTCATTAATACACAAGATGAGACAGTAGCACCAACTAGCGATGCACAGGTTGGCTATTCATGGATCCACACCGGACCCGTCGTTTCTGTACCTGATATGAACATGATCTGAACAAGATTTGAACCCGCAAATACACATATGCATATACCCTCCGCAATTATTGGCACCCCTGGTAAAGATGAATAAAAAGGGTTATATAAAAATGCACCTTTTGGTGAATTAGCTGTCACACTGGATTTTTTTTTTTTAAACATCCAACCTTTAATTGAAGTCAATTTATTCTGAAAAAAAAGAAATCTCTCCATCAATTATTTCTAACAAAACCATGTGTGCCACAATTGCAGGGGTATATAAACAATAGGATAGGTGGTCAATAGTGCAAACAAGCGTAATAGAAATCGCTTAGATCATTTACATTTTACAGGAATATTACCTACAGTAAAGCTCAGACTCAGCCTATAAGTAGACTAGGAAACAAAATACCAATCCATAACATAGCCTACATTTTACAACCCATAGAATTTGAGCCAAACCCGGGTCTTTGGTCGACCCATGCATCACTAGCACAAACATTACTGTTGCAATCCCTTGCGGGAAAAGGTGTCACTTCTCTATCTCTCTGGGCTGTGGGTGTGTAGGTGTTTTTTTAAACTGAAGTAGAAACTTGCTTTCGTTAGCTGTCGCTAAGCTAGCTGCAGTAAAGGTCAAACTTCGACCACTCTGGGGAGGGACACTCACCTCCACCCATCACTTTAACCTCACCCTGTATGTGTGAGAAGCACCTTCCCCATTGATGCGTTAGACTGAAACCCATACAAACACATGCAGCAGTTTCACTTTACAAGAAATAGAAGAACTTAAGAGAAATGCTGGATTCCCTCCCCTCCCCCCCCCCCCCCCTCTCTATGACAATGCACCATGACACACAGGGACAGCAGCACGTTCACATGTTCCACATTGATTTGAATGAATGAGAACTTGCCATCTGGTGTATATCTTAGCCATCAAGGTTAATTGATTTCCAGCCGTTGCCCATCACTGTGTGATGAGCGGCCTCTGTATATAGACCTTGCTCCAGAGCTCACTCCAACAACTCTGTTCACGGTGGCCACGGTTCTTCTGCTGATTTGTGTTGCTCCCTGGCATTGAATCAAATGATAAAAATGATTCTCTAGAGTCACTCGAGTAGATACACACACACACACACACACACCTGGGCCAAATCTCCAAAGTCTTTCCTTGCTTCCTTGTGTCCTCCCCCCTCGTTTCCTCCCCTCTGACCTTCTCCTCCAATGAGTCCTGAGAAGACTTTGGAGAACTTGACTTTTGTGAAGGTGAGAACTAAAAAACCAGCAGACACGTGGCTTCCCTCAAGGTCTGGAGCTGTGCGTCCCTGTCTTCAACAGGTGTGGTGGTGTTCAGTGTGTCTGAGTTAACACAGAGTTGCTGCTGTGATTACAGGAGCTGAACGATTCAGAAGCCAGAGGAAGAATCTTGGCTTATGAGGTCAAAGTTCGCGACATCCTAACTAAGAACGTCACCTCGACCAATCGTCATACAGTCCTGTCCTGCGTTTCCTGTGAGGTCACTGTCTTCGCTCTGAACTCTAAAGGGTGCTCCCCTCCTGCCCGTGTCACCATCCCCCGAGCTAAAGGTAACTCCTCTTCTAATTAATGAATGAATGATGAATGAATGAATGAATGAATGAATGAATGAATGGTCTTTATTGTCATTGCTATAGTACAGGTACCAAACAACGAAATTTAGGAGGGGTGGCTCCCCTGGTGCTAGGAAAGAAAAAAAAAACGAAAAAAAACACAAGAAGGGAAGGAGCTGGTTTACATAAATAAAGGCTATGTACACTATCCACTATACTATACTGTACAGATAGACGACTAGGGTTGTCATATTGCACATAGTGTTATTGCACATTCATTTGAAGTGTCGCAGTTTGCAGGCTTGAAATGTACATATTTGTGCCTCAGCACTACACCTGATTTTTTCAGTCCAGCAGCTGCCATCAATCCGTCCAGACTGTCCAGGGCCCAGAACCTAGGTCTTTGCTGTGTTCAGGGCCTGGATGGCCCTGGGGTAGAAGCTGTGCTTCAGTCTGTTTGTCCTTGCGGCCATGGTCCTGTACCGCCTTTTCGAGGGCAGCCGGGTAAAGTGTTTGTACCCAGGGTGGGTTTGGTCTCTGGAGATCTTGGAGGCCTTCCTGAGACAGCGTGTGTTGTACAGCTCTAATAATAATAATAATAATAGTTTTTTATTTGCCATGCAATCAACTTGTCAGTCAATTGTTGGAATTTGGTATTTTTTGCTCTAGGCACAGGGTCAGCCATAATCAGCGACCCTGGAGCAATTATGGGTTAAGTGCCTTGCTTAAGGGCACATGCAGCTCTCTCCTGAGGCGGGGATCGAACCAGCAACGTTTCAATTTCTAGCTGGCCTCTCTAACCTCTAGGCTACCGCCGCTAATTGCCTCTGCCTGTGTCTGGGGTCTGTCGGAAGATCTGAGGGCAGCAGAAACAGCGGACAGTGGATAAAAGATCAAAACATACATTTTTCTTTTAGCTTTGCTTTTACTTAGGTTTTTGTATGCCATTTTATTACATTATTTCACCACTTCATTACTCTAGGTATTTGTATGTATTTGATGTTGTTTAACTTGTGTTTAACTTTTTTTTACTGCATTACTCTTTCCAATGTTTTATTGATTTTATTGTATTTTCCTGTGAAGCACATTGCATTGAAATGTAGGCTACAACATGTTCTATAGAAATACAGTTTGACTGATTGATTCGGGTCTGCAAACACTAACTGAGCCTCTGCCAAGCGAGAGGTTGATATAATCGACTCCTCTCTTATCTCTTTTTGTGAATGGTTATGATCTTTTCTCTGTTTTCGATGAGCTGATATATGAAACGGTGACTCTACTCCTCTGACACACACGTGAATGTGAATCCTCTTCCCCGCAGCCCAGCCCCCTCAGAATGTGACGTGTAAACCGGTCAGTAACCACAGTGTCGCCATCTCCTGGCGGAGACCTGTAAGTGCGGAGGCAGTCACTGGGTACCTGTTGGAGTGGTATCCTGTCGGCAGGCAGGTGGAGGAGCTCCGCTGGGTCAGACTGGGCCCTGAGGAACTCCACACCGTCATCACAGGTATGTGACGTAGCTGCTCTTCCTCTGTAGGATTATAACTAGGGGAACAGATATAGCGATAATATCCACAGGATTTCTCTCTCAGGATTAGATTGATATAGTCATAATAACTGTCATATTATGCTGAGACATTTCATTGCTCTTTCGTTTCTCTGACCCATGTGTCTGACCCACACTTTTTCTCTCTTCATCTCTCCTCCTCCCTCTCCTCCCACTCACCCTCTCTCTCTCTGCCATTCTCTCTTTCTGTGTCTTTCTCTCTCCCCCCCTCTTCCTCACCTGCTCTCTCTCTCTGTCTCGCTCCACCCTCTCTCTTCCTCACCCTCTCTGTCTCTGTCTCTCTCTCTCTTCTCCCCTCTCTCTCGCTCTGCCTCTTTCTCTCCCTCATGTAGATAACATTGAGCCATATGAGTGCTACGAGGGGGCGGTCTCTGCCCTGTACGAGGAGGCCGTGGGCAGGGCGGAGTTTGATGGCGTCAGCACCTCAGAGTCAGGTGAGGAGGAGGGATGAGGGTGGAGGTGGAGGTTGAGGAGGAGGGATCTGGGCGGAGCTAGAGGTTTATTTGGTATTGATAACCCAATAAAGATACTTGTGGAAAAAAAAAAGATAGCTTGTGCACCAATCATGCATGCTTCATTTCTGCTTGTGGTCTGTAGTTCCTACCGAGGGTCCGTCTGTCCATCTGGATGACAAAGTGACGGAGTGGATGACAGAGTGGACGGAGGTCCCAGCGGGCCACCGAGGAGGCTGCGTCATCAGCTACAGCGTTCACGTGGAGAACGTCGGAGGGTCCTCAAAAGTCCCACCTCACCGTAAGGATTCCTCCACTGTTTCTCATTCATCTAACACTGCGATACAACTTAGGCCAGAGCATATCTTTCAGGTTTTTTGGTGTGTTTTACTTCAGCACCTGGTCCTCTGATCACCAGCCTCTGTAATCTCTGGCTGTCGGGCAGAAGTGGGCCGAGCCAAAAACAGTGGCAATCTCTTAATAGGTGACGGATAAGTCCACTCTTAAACCCAACGTTTTGTTTTCAAACCTTAAAAGGTCAAACATCAAAATGAGCCAATGTCCCACGTTCCGTTATTGTGCGCACTTCCTCTGATACCACATAATAAAGACGTATTCATGTAAATAATGAGGTAGCAAGGGCCGGTAGGTAGCCTAGAGGTTAGAGAGGCCGGCTAGCAATCAGAAGCTCGCTGGTTCGATCCCCGCATCAGGAGGGAACTGCTGGTGACTGGAGGGTTGCTGGCATCATTATGTGCCTACCACCGCCGTCGTGCCCTTGAGCAAGGCACTTAACCCCTAATTGCTCCAGGGGAGCTGAGCCTGGCTGACCCTGTGCCTAGAGCAAAACAAACCAAAATAAATGTTGTTGTACTGTGCAATGACAAAAATGTTGAATCTAATCGGAAAATCGCTTCTCGCGTATCGAACGCATGGTTCTGTTTCAGGTCAAACAGCGAGGGTGAAGAGGGCGTACACCTTGAAGAGCCTGCCCCCTGCCGACACCTCCTACCTCCTCTGGATAACAGCCTGGACGGCCTCAGGGGAGGGCCCCCCTGGTAACAAAGTCCCTGTCTTCATCCCCTCGCATCGTGAGTGTCTGTCCCTGAGTGTCTGTGTCTGTGTAAGTAAAATGTATTTCTATAGCACCTATCCCAGGGGTCACACAGTGCTTTACATATACAAGAACATAATAAAAGAGCAAAAGTCATAGCAGGTCAAAATAGGCAAACAAACTGTGTCTGTCCCTGAGGTGTGTCTGTCCCTGAGTGTCTGTGTCTGTGTGTCTGTCCCTGAGTGTTTGTGTCTGTGTCTGTGTGTCTGTCCCTGTGTGCCTGTGTCTATGTGTCTGTGTGTCTGTCCCTGAGTGTTTGTCCCTGTCCCTGTGTGTCTGTGTCTGTGTGTCTGTGTCTGGAAACCAGTTGAAGCAGGTAGAAGCTTCATCTCACCCTATAGGAAGATAGGGGAGGAGAGATGGAGGACGTGAAGTATGCCCTGGCTATTCCAAATAGACCCCTTGCTCCTACCCCCTGGCCTAGGCACATTGAGTATAACACACTAGTGAGTATAACACACTAATGAGAGTATAACACACTAATGAGAGCTTGTTGGTTAACCACCATTTCAGAGGGGAGCCCGACGATTCCTGTTGTTAACCTGATCATCATCTTGGTGGTCTCCGTGACGATGGTTTCCCTATGTCTGCAAATCCGAGCTCTACGGCAAAGGTACCAGACTAGGAGCAGGAGGAGCCTGCTGATTGGTTGTTAGTCACCAGGCCCAACTAGACATGCCACATGGGAGACTAAAGCACACATACAGTGTGTGACGTACACGGTCTGCCACAGACTCACTACGTTTCCTCTCCCCCTCCACAGAGTCTTCATACTTTTTCGCTGCCTTGTGCTGGATATCGTTCCGGATCCTGCCAACAGCAAATGGGCTAAGGAGTGTGCTAAAGAGGTTTGTTTGCATCTATACACACAAACGCGCACACACACCGCACACACCACACCCACACCCACACCCACACCCACACCCACACACACACACACACACACACACACACACACACACACACACACACACACACACACCCTAAATATGTGCCTAGGCCTAGGGGGTCTATTTGGAATAGCCAGGGCATACTTGTCCTCCACCTACCCTCCCCTCTCTCCCTACAGGGTGAGATTAAGCTCTACCTCAGCGACTCCTCCGTGAGCGAGGAGGAGGAGCCGCACACCGTGGAGGTCCAGGAGCTGCCCAAGGAGAGCTGGGGCCCGGGGAACCCCGCACGGCGCAGTGGCACCTCCGGTCCCACTGACATCCCCTCTTACCACCGCAGCCACAGCCTTAGCCCTGTGACCGGTGGAACCTCGCTGTTGTACCCGAAGCCGGTCCAGAGCTCCTACATCAAGAGCTTCTCCCAGGAGTCGGACTCCTCGGAACAGACTCAGAGTTCTAAGGACACAGAGGTCACTGTGGACTACATCTCGACACACATGCTGGGGACAGGAGAGGAGGAGGAAGAGGAGGAGGAAGAGGAGGAGGATGGTCTTGATGTGCTGGGGTTCTTCCCCTGTGCCCAGAATACCTTCATGGACCCTCTGCTGTCATTTGGGGGGAAACTGACACTCGATGCAGTCAGGATCGACTGCAGCGAGTTTTTAAACTGAGGGTCTGTTTCATGGATCTAGAAGACTGATCAACCCAGAATACGGTATCTTTCTGGTTTAGTCGAACAGAAATTGTGCCTCTATTAACGCGTATCCGAACCCGGGTCTCCCATGTTGAAGACTCAAGTGTCTTATCATTAGGCCCAGGGCCGACACTTGAGCTTGCGTGGTTCTCAAACTCTGACAGGGCTGTCGCGTCACGGGAACGTTGATTCCAAACCACATCTGCTACATATGGTCTAAAAGACCATTACAAACCCATGACCAATTGTGAATCAAATGGTCATGCTCCATGAATCGTCATACTGTGATGAATGAATGAATGTACTCTCAGGGCTAATTTGTGACACCAGCTGGTGAAACCGGGAGCGAGTCGCCAACCAATCAAAATGTTCAGACTTTTATTCTGGATAAAAATGTAAATAATGTCAACGTTGTTGAAAATCAACAACACGCTCACTAGTCAATGGATTCGGCGAGTAATCCTCTCTACTACCTAGTTAGTGTCGAGTAGTGGGGATTACTCATCGAATCCATCCCGTCCCATCCCATCCCAGCTGCCGTCACAAATGGCCATACTCAGGAATCGTCATACTGTGATGATGAATGCATGAATGTACTCTCAGGGCTAATTGTCTATGGTTCTCACTAACACTCACTCCGATCAGTTGCGTCCAACATTCCCGGTACTTGTCTCTCTCTACCACGGTGTACAAGACAGCATAGTATAGTCTGGGTTATACTGTAGGTCTGCGCTACCTCACACCACACCTGGCTTTACCTTGTAACAGGACAAAAAGCTAGTTCATTTGTCTACTGCTGCTGCTACGTTTGTGAATATGAATTGTAAGTGAATATCTTCTCTCTAGGAAACCTTGGGAGATGGTAAAGGTTTACTGCGTGTATTATACACGGTGTATATGACTTCATATGTGGGTGGTTTGTATTTTAATACATATTTCTGATCATCAGCCTCTGTCATCTCTTGTAGGGCAGAAATTGGCCACGTCAAACAGTGGCAGTGTCTTAATATGTGATGAATGTCAAAATGAACCAATGTCCCACAAACCCTTGTTAGGCACACTTCCTCTTATACCATGGAATTAAGGCATATAAATAGCAATAATAAGGTAACCAATTATAATTGTTATCAATAAAATCCATATTTTTATGTAATTACTTGTTACATAATTACATGTTTCTGGCTTAGGCCTGTGTTGCTGTCTGGAGATATTACTTTGAACCATTGTGAATACGTCAAGAACGCCCTCTTGTGGTTCTGATTTGACACTGCTTTTCAGGGATGGACTGAATTTTTGATACATTTATGTGAATGATTGTGAATTATGTGTTGTTACATACAGTTGTGAGTACAATCTCTTGGTCTCATCGCTGATCCGGTGTCACATGCACACACACACACACACACAGCTTATACTCAAACACACACGGGCATAGGTGTCTTTTTGGTATGGTATGGCACTCGCCTATCTAACTTTTGTGATTTTATCTACTCCACAGAGGTAACGGTAACTCTAAATATATTCTATTCTATTAAGCTTGGGAATCGACATCATGACGCTGCATTGTGGGATACGGCCGCCATGTTCTTTGCTCTCCCAACCGTTTACCTTATAGTGCCTCCAACTGTTTACATTTTCTCTACGTCATGCTTCGACTCAGGGACAGACACTCAGGGACAGACACACCTCAGGGACGGACACAAACATGATAACGAAATGATACACCAAATAACGAAAATAACAAATAAATAACGAAATGATGTACCAAAGAATATGGTGGCAGTGGGCGGACATAGCAACCATTAAAACACAACCTATAGTCTAGCAGGAAGGGCCCTCAGATTTTGAGATACCCCTACCCGAGGTAGAACAAATGACAACAATGATTTTTCTTATCTTTAGGGTCTCCCATTAATGAAATTGATTATCTCTCCATTCGGTTCACGAATATTTGCGGGTCGATAGCAAAACACGCTTGCGTGGATCTGTTCACGCACGCATGAATTCTTTTTACGACACACGACTCGAGAGATGTGCGGATGGATAGCAAAACACGGTTGCGGATAGCAAAACACGGTTGCGTATTATACTTTTGTACGTGTGTATTTAGGATATAAATCTCTCTCCAGTGTTCTGTGAACACTCATGACACAAGCCTGATCCTCGTTCGAGGAATCACCTGAGGCTTGAATTCCAATCCCGAGTTGCCTGATCGCGGCATTTATTTTTATCGCCAATATACTAATCAACATTTGTGGAATACCCCCCAGGTCCTGATCAGAGAAATAAGAGACACAATCTATTGAATTCCATTCAATGGAAAAAGACAAAAGCTCAAACCCAGTAAAGTTGAAGGGATTTTAATCAAAATCAGATGTAAAAAACTACTTTTTCTTCCCCCGAACAAAAATAATTACTTGATACAATTGTAATTTGCCCTAAAATGTCTTTCAAGCCAACATTCACTGAAGAACAGCCATCAAGACCAGCAGCAGTGGAAATTTCCAGATCACAAGCCAGGAACTCCTTTTCTTGAGGGCCACGAGCCAGGAACTCCTTTTCTTGAGGGCCACAAGCCAGGAGCTCCTTTTGAGGGCCACAAGCCAGGGGCTCCTTTTGAGGGCCACAAGCCAGGGGCTCCTTTTGAGGGCGCTGTTATTTTGGGGGCTACCGTGGGCGATGATGTAACCAGATCACTCCTGCAAGGCTCTGATGGGATCACTTTCATGTTCTGGATCATTCCCTCATAATAAAGTGAGTAGTCATCTTTACTCTGTATAGAAGGAGCAAAGTAGAAGAAATAGATTTAAAAGACATTGGTAGCCAGAACTGGCAAAGCATGTGGGAGAAGGGTGAGATGACTGACGTGTGTGTGTGTGTCCTTTCTTCTGAAAGCATAGTGTAAGGATATGTTACTATTGATCCTCTGGGGCCTTCGTAGTTCATGTGAGGTGGAACACACTAGCAGATAAATCAGTTTTGATTATACTAACATTGTCATCACATTAAATGGTCATGATGGAGAACAGTCTTGGAAGAGAAGAGTATAGGGACATGGCCTGTGATGTTTCAGAGACGCTTACATGCAGGCCTCGGACGAATTCGATTTGAGGGATATCCTTCATTGTGGCCTCATGACGTAAAATGGCCTCCTCGTCCCAAGATTGGGTCATAATCTCCTGGATCAATCTGCAGGGTTCAAAGACAGGATTCAACAGTCATGGTGGAAACAACCGACCTACAGTACATATATGTAGTTTCAGCCGAACAGTGGAACCGTGTGACTTTCTCTTACTGTTTTTCCTGCTTCCCCAAAATTTCTGCCAGGTAGGGTATGTTTGGGTGGCTCCAGCAATCGGAAATGGCAATTTTTGGGTAGTAGAAGATATCAGCACGGCACATCTCATCAGTGGTCGCGAATGCCATCTGAGAGGAAAACATTAGACACAGATGTTGTTGACTTCGTTGTCTGGTACTTGAGCTCTGCAAAGACAATAAAGTTGAATCTAATCTACTGTGGGTGGAAATGTCTTTCATTATTCAATGTAATGAGACATGAAGTTAAGTTATGGAGTAGCAACATAATACCAGCACAGGAGTTAAACATGTGTAACAGGTTTGTAAGTAAAAAGGTTCTACTGAGAAACCAAAAGGGTTCTTCCACAGGGACAGTCCAAGAACCATTTTGTAACCCTTTTTCCCCACTAACAGTGAGTACACCAACCTTTGTTGGTCCTGTGCGATCAACAGTATTATAGGTGCACTCCACCATAAGCTCATCACCCTGCAGTGGGAGAGAATTGTTTTCGCTTTAGAAGTAACTCCACAACCAAGAATTGACATCAACAGACCACAAACACTACACATTGGTCCCCTCATCATATAGAGTACATGCAAGTAATAACAATGATAACATTTTAAAAATTAGGGCAGGAAATGAGGGCAGTGGATTACAACAATATTCAAAGGAATACTTACTGGTTTAATTGTCTTAATGTTCCCAAGGTGGTAAATCTGCTGATACTCAAAGTCGTAGTCATCATCAAAGCCCAGTACGTCAAGTTCCTCTCCGCCCCTGTTCATGGTAAAACAACCAAGAGCTCAAAGTGTTAGAAAGACACAGCTACTCCAGTATAACTTCTAACCACTAGATGGTGCTCAACACTTAGAAGGACCGGGAGAAACTGCCGGTCACATAGCCATTGGCTTTACCTCACGTTTACACACCACACGTTTCTAATTCAGAGCTACGCATGGCAGTATGTGCAATAATGGGGCGGCTGTGGCTCAGGAGGTAGAGTCGGCATCTAATGATCGCAAGGTCAGCGGTTCGATCCCCTCATGTCGAGGTGTCGTTGGGCAAGACACTGAACCCCAAATTTCTCCCAATGAGCAGGCCGGCACCTTGCATGGTAGCTTGCCGCTATTGGTGTGTGAATGTGTGTGTGAATGGGTGAATAAGAGGCCATTGTAAAGCGCTTTGGAATAAGGCATATAAGTCAATTTACCATTAGCCAGGGACCGAGGTTAGTCATGACTAATTCTGGGATCAGCCCTCCAATGGGAGCCTACCCCCTCACCTGAAATGGCCGACTCGCAACTTCCTCCCGGCCAAGTGAGTGTGTAGGAACACAGCAAACACCTGGAGGTCAGGCATAGGGTCAGCCAGGAACTGGTGAGGGAGGAGAGTCAGTGACAGGAAGAGGAATGAGGGCATCTTAAACTGGATCCATGTCAAACTTCCCTTTCTGTTAAGACACCATACTGGATCCCATCTCTGTTTCTCCAATGAATTTTATAGCCAATAGTCTCACCTCTTTTATTGGCATCTATGCGTACCTCTGAAATGTGTGAGGTGTTACACATGCCGTAGCTGTGGAAGGCTGAGGCGTTGGGTGGGATGGCGTAGCCCCATGTGGGAAGCACCGGCATGCCTAAAGTTAAGGAACCTGCGTCATGCTGCCTGAGCTGGGCAGTGTAGTACATCCTTATCCCTGAGTTGTCCCTCCGGCCTGTAGGGGGTGACAGTAGCCAGGTTGATGGACACAGCCAGAGCTAAATACTGCATGCAATTGTAACTTCTAACTACCAGAGGTCCAAGCTTTAACCGGCACTTCCTTGAAGCATCAGCAACTTCTTGGTCTGCAATATAGCTCATCTGTTCATACTTCATGATTTGACTGAAATGTTACCCGCTTCCTGTTTGACATTGTTGTAGTGTATTTCCAGCCTGTAGAAGGTGGCGTCATGATCTCCTCCGATGGAAATACCGGTATTTTCCGGAAGCTCAAACACCTAGGGATGGAGAAGATGCAGAAACTAATGTATCACTTTTCCCTGGTCAAAAACCTTACTCATCCAGTTCTATAAATATGAATGTAGCATGTGCGCACGTGGAGTCTCACCCCTCCTCCAACTGCCCACACTGTCACCACTGCCCAACACTCCTCGTCGTGTATTGTGGGCTCATAGCACGTGTACTCGTCAGTCTTGGTCACAGATGATGGGCAGCCATAGAGCAGCATGTGGTGGATCAGGTCAAGGTTATCAATGATTGGGTCATACTGAACAAGTAAAATGGGAGGTAGAGAGGAGAGTGTGAATAAGCACGTAACTTTGTAACCAATGTTAAACACAACACCCTTGTTCAGGGAGTGAAAAATGTGTAATTACCAGCCTTCATAAATTGGCACAACCATTAAATTAGATATATTTACCCGATAACCGTGACGTCTCCCATTCAGTTTCGGTACTGCAATGATCTTGCATTGGTAGTGTGTGCGAATGGCAGGGACAATAAACTGCAAGGAAAGAGATAGCCAAGTGGGTTACCACAATCATGCAGTAGCATTCCATTCCACAATGACATGTAGGTTTAATATACTACTTGTACTTGCATCATACTGTAATTGGGGAACAGGAATGTTTGACCAACTGACTGATCACATCAACAGGTAATTCAAAGCTTATCCTCAAGGTGGCATTGTGGTTAAAGTGTTATGAGCCTGCAACATTATGCATCAACACATGGTTTGAGAGGTACCATGTTGACCTCTTGGTGCTGGGGAACCACAAAACAAAAATATTCCAGAATTCCTCAGATCTCATTCCTAGTGCATCAAGTCAAACTTACATCGTGAACAGTGTAGTCTATGAAGTTGCTGTCTGGGAGGATGGCTCTGGGCATGTACTTGAGCAGGTTCACCTCCTTGATTCCTCTGCGGTCCTGGTGGTACTCAATTTTATCAGTCATTCCATAGGCGTAGATCAGCTTGATGGGACCATCCTAAAGACGAGGGAAGGGAGAGCGGACTTGATGGGCAACAACGAAACTTCAACTAAAGCCTGGTACACATATAGCCTAAGGATTTTCTCAATCTTAACAGATTTTTTTATCTGAGAGAGACCCCACACATCAAGATAAAAAAAAATCATGGATTGAACAGTTTAGATCGTATTGTGTTTGGTGTGCTCTGATATACGACCACATGCATAAAGATCTGTCCACCGACAGTCTGGAGTCTCATCCCCAAACCAGAAATCTCACGTGATCAGGGTAGTAGTACCCTGTTGTCAGTGTAGCTGTCAGTTTTGACCACACACAAGAGGACTTTTGATCGTAAATATTGAACACGTTTAATATTTACGATCGTCTGCCCCGACCATTTTCCAAGCAGATTGTCGGGAGAAATGGACACTTAACACACCTCACACCACAGGATAATCTTGTAGGATAATCTTTAGAGCCATCCGATAATCGGGCATTTGCCGTCCTTGGTCGGCCAAAATCGGCCAGATTATCTTTATATGGCAGACAACAGAACAGGGGAGGCTGGTTCATTAGGGGCAATTGGACAATGCCCCACCAAAGGGAGAAGAGAGAGATTTTTTTTCTATGACTTCTAGACAGTGTTGCTTCTGAATATCATAGTCCAATCAGCTAGTGTTCTGTGGAGTATATCATAGTCCAATCAGCTAGTGTTCTGTGGAGTATGTTCCAATCAGCTTCAAGTCCCGCCCCTTTCAGGGCAACTTTCAGTCTACTCGAAATTGCACTAGGCTGTTCTCGTAGACTTGCATGTAAAATCTATTTTGGTAACTTCAGGCCATTCGGTCATTTGTCTATGGGGTTTTGGGACATGCACAAAGAATCGTACGTGCTTACGTCATGTCATACGGCCGGCGTCACGTTCGTTCACCTGCTTCACCATGGCTAGTAATGTTCTGAACAACTCGGTTGAATCTTTAAAAGAAACACCGTTCAGCCGTCGTAGCAACCAGGAGAAATTAACAGTAAAGGAATTAGGACCACCCAGACCAAATTTAATTATAAAGCAAGTTTATAAGGCAGGGAAAATTGGAAAATCGTATAACCGAGGATTTACGAGGGGTTGGTATGAGAAGAAAACATGGCTAGCGGGATGTGAAGTAACAAATGCGTTGTTCTGCTTTCCACTACCGGACTTTGTAAACAAATTGAACAAATGGATTAGAAGGAGGCATCTTTTGTTCCCAACTTGATATTGCAACTGGACCTATTACCGAAGTCAAACTTGTGTAAGTAAGTGAATCATCTGTCCTTCAGTCATGATAGGAAAACCAAATCGATGCTGGGAGAAGGAATGGCAGACTGTATTCTGATTGTATCTTCTATGCTCTTTGTATGTTTCTATGCTCTTTGTATGTTTCTATGCTCTTTGTATGTGTCTTGGTGTAGGAGAAACGTAGGACCACGTTGGGAACAAGTGTTTCGGTACACGTTGACGTGTAGAAATTGTAGAGAAAACTGGGGGGGGGTAGAGGTGATGAAGAGGTCTGTACAGGGGGGGTAGAGGTGATGAAGAGGTCTGTACAGGGGGGGTAGAGGTGATGAAGAGGTCTGTACAGGGGGGTAGAGGTGATGAAGAGGTCTGTACAGGGGGGTAGAGGTGATGAAGAGGTCTGTACAGGGGGGGTAGAGGGGATGAAGAGGTCTGTACAGAGGGGTAGAGGGGATGAAGAGGTCTGTACAGGGGGGTAGAGGGGATGAAGAGGTCTGTACAGGGGGGGTAGAGGGGATGAAGAGGTCTGTACAGGGGGGTAGAGGGGATGGAGAGGTCTGTAGAGGAGGGTAGAGGGGATGGAGAGGTCTGTAGAGGAGGGTAGAGGGGATGGAGAGGTCTGTACAGGGGGGGTAGAGGGGATGAAGAGGTCTGTACAGGGGGGTAGATGGGATGAAGAGGTCTGTAGAGGAGGGTAGAGGGGATGAAGAGGTCTGTAGAGGAGGGTAGAGGGGATGAAGAGGTCTGTACAGGGGGTAGAGGGGATGGAGAGGTCTGTACAGGGGGTAGAGGGGATGGAGAGGTCTGTACAGGGGGGTAGAGGGGATGGAGAGGTCTGTACAGGGGGTAGAGGGGATGGAGAGGTCTGTACAGGGGGTAGAGGGGATGAAGAGGTCTGTACAGGGGGGTAGAGGGGATGGAGAGGTCTGTAGAGGTGGGTAGAGGGGATGGAGAGGTCTGTAGAGGTGGGTAGAGGGGATGAAGAGGTCTGTAGAGGTGGGTAGAGGGGATGAAGAGGTCTGTACAGGGGGGTAGAGGGGATGAAGAGGTCTGTACAGGGGGGTAGAGGGGATGGCGAGGTCTGTACAGGGGGGTAGAGCTATTCTCATGCTAAAATTGACTGTAAATCCAGATTTTAAAGTTGATATTCTTCCCCGTGGAGCATGCCCCCATAACCTGTGCCCCACCCAAACATTTTAGCACCAGCCGCCACTGCAACAGAACCTTACAACCATGGGCAATAACACCAAGGATCCTAGTCATATGTATTTAACCCAGGTCTGGTAAAGTGTTGGCTTACAGCGATGTGGAAGTCGTCTGTGTCACATGATTGGATGGTCCTCTTGAAGGTCATGGTGGTGTGACCGTCGACCTCAGTCAGGGACAGGAGAGTGTAGCTCTGTTTAAGGTCTACCAAGGGAAGGCTGAACGCTGTGGCATGGCGATCCTACAGGGCAGACAAAGAAATAATGATGTGGCCTAATGGCTGTCATTACAATGCAACACTTAAATTACATCGCTCTCCTCATCAACAAAGCGAATGTTTGTTTCTTGAATATTATCTATAGAGCCTTTCCCCCTAGGAGTGAAGATCTTGAGGAATATATTTCACATCTGACTTGAACGACTAGAAGATTTGGAATTTTTTTGTTAATTATGTCAATTAGAGTCAATTATGTTTACTTATGCTACAACATTTCCACTAGGATTAGTGCTTCTAATACCATAACTAAAACTACAATACACTACCCTAATTTCTCCTCCAGTAAAAATTCCCCCAAACAAAATGTGATTTAAAATGTTGACTTTTACCGTGAAGTAGAAGCCGTCGGGTCCGACTCCTCCGATGACGATATCCGACCCCGGCATGCCCCCGTTTGGACTGAACCCGAAGCCCACCCAGGTTGTGGTCCTGACGGCCAGCTCAAACGTGATGGTACCCTGGACCTCACTGAAGCCCCACCTCAGGGTGACGTCCCCATCCCGGTCCAGGTGCTCCGTGAAGGGCAGGACGTACTCCTCACCTGCCCCTGTACACGGAGACCAGGCCAGGAGGAGAGAGAGGAGGACACAGCGCATGCTGCCACCATGAGATCTATTCTGACACATCGTGTGTTCTCACGGAGACGCAGAGAGAGAACGAGAGTCACATGACCACATCGTTTTATATGCAGGTGTAGCGGTAATTACTATTTCCCACACCCGTGTGTGGGCGGTGCATAGTGAATAGGCTAAAGCTTTTTATTTTATTTTTATCTGCTAGTGTATTTTCCACCTCACATGAACTGTATAGCATCAACAATATACAAATACATGCAGACATCAGTAGATAAGGACAGACAGTGTACTGTAGGCCTACACTATAAACATTTGAGAAATTGAGAAAAACACATGTTTGAGTAATTAAACATCTGTGTTAGAAAGTATATTTATATCAATGTATGCCAAAATAATATATAGGATCTAGAATGGTTCACATGAAATATCATCGTTTAGGCATTGAGGGTTAGGGTTTGCTGCAGCAAGCACAATAACAAGTTCCAGTGGCGGCTGGTGATAAACATTTTGGGTGGGGCACAGGTTATGGGGGCATGCTCCACGGGGAAGAATATCAACTTTAAAATCTGGATTTACAGTCGATTTTAGCATGAGAATATATATATAACTTAATTATTTTTATATCTAACTTATTAAAGGGCAAAAGGGCATTTATTTTTATCGCCAATATACTAATCAACATTTGTGGAATACCCCCCAGGTCCTGATCAGAGAAATAAGAGACACAATCTATTGAATTCCATTCAATGGAAAAAGACAAAAGCTCAAACCCAGTAAAGTTGAAGGGATTTTAATCAAAATCAGATGTAAAAAACTACTTTTTCTTCCCCCGAACAAAAATAATTACTACTTGTAATTTGCCCTAAAATGTCTTTCAAGCCAACATTCACTGAAGAACAACCATCAAGACCAGCAGCAGTGGAAATTTCCAGATCACAAGCCAGGAACTCCTTTTCTTGAGGGCCACAAGCCAGGAGCTCCTTTTCTTGAGGGCCACAAGCCAGGAGCTCCTTTTGAGGGCCACAAGCCAGGGGCTCCTTTTGAGGGCCACAAGCCAGGGGCTCCTTTTGAGGGCGCTGTTATTTTGGGGGCTACCGTGGGCGATGATGTAACCAGATCACTCCTGCAAGGCTCTGATGGGATCACTTTCATGTTCTGGATCATTCCCTCATAATAAAGTGAGTAGTCATCTTTACTCTGTATAGAAGGAGCAAAGTAGAAGAAATAGATTTAAAAGACACTGGTAGCCAGAACTGGCAAAGCATGTGGGAGAAGGGTGAGATGACTGACGTGTGTGTGTGTGTGTGTGTGTCCTTTCTTCTGAAAGCATAGTGTAAGGATATGTTACTATTGATCCTCTGGGGCCTTCGTAGTTCATGTGAGGTGGAACACACTAGCAGATAAATCAGTTTTGATTATACTAACATTGTCATCACATTAAATGGTCATGATGGAGAACAGTCTTGGAAGAGAAGAGTATAGGGACATGGCCTGTGATGTTTCAGAGACGCTTACATGCAGGCCTCGGACGAATTTGATTTGAGGGATATCCTTCATTGTGGCCTCATGACGTAAAATGGCCTCCTCGTCCCAAGATTGGGTCATAATCTCCTGGATCAATCTGCAGGGTTCAAAGACAGGATTCAACAGTCATGGTGGAAACAACCGACGTACAGTATATATATATATGTAGTTTCAGCCGAACAGTGGAACCGTGTGACTTTCTCTTACTGTTTTTCCTGCTTCCCCAAAATTTCTGCCAGGTAGGGTATGTCTGGGTGGCTCCAACAATCGGAAATGGCAATTTTTGGGTAGTAGAAGATATCAGCACGGCACATCTCATCAGTGGTCGCGAATGCCATCTGAGAGGAAAACATTAGACACAGATGTTGTTGACTTCGTTGTCTGGTACTTGAGCTCTGCAAAGACAATAAAGTTGAATCTAATCTACTGTGGGTGGAAATGTCTTTCATTATTCAATGTAATGAGACATGAAGTTAAGTTATGGAGTAGCAACATAATACCAGCACAGGAGTTAAACATGAGTGTAACAGGTTTGTAAGTAAAAAGGTTCTACTGAGAAACCAAAAGGGTTCTTCCACAGGGACAGTCCAAGAACCATTTTGTAACCCTTTTCCCCACTAACAGTGAGTACACCAACCTTTGTTGGTCCTGTGCGACCAACAGTATTATAGGTGCACTCCACCATAAGCTCATCACCCTGCAGTGGGAGAGAATTGTTTTCGCTTTAGAAGTAACTCCACAACCAAGAATTGACATCAACAGACCACAAACACTACACATTGGTCCCCTCATCATATAGAGTACATGCAAGTAATAACAATGATAACATTTTAAAAATTAGGGCAGGAAATGAGGGCAGTGGATTACAACAATATTCAAAGGAATACTTACTGGTTTAATTGTCTTAATGTTCCCAAGGTGGTAAATCTGCTGATACTCAAAGTCGTAGTCATCATCAAAGCCCAGTACGTCAAGTTCCTCTCCGCCCCTGTTCATGGTAAAACAACCAAGAGCTCAAAGTGTTAGAAAGACACAGCTACTCCAGTATAACTTCTAACCACTAGATGGTGCTCAACACTTAGAAGGACCGGGAGAAACTGCCGGTCACATAGCCATTGGCTTTACCTCACGTTTACACACCACACGTTTCTAATTCAGAGCTACGCATGGCAGTATGTGCAATAATGGGGCGGCTGTGGCTCAGGAGGTAGAGTCGGCATCTAATGATCGCAAGGTCAGCGGTTCGATCCCCTCATGTCGAGGTGTCGTTGGGCAAGACACTGAACCCCAAATTTCTCCCAATGAGCAGGCCGGCACCTTGCATAGTAGCTTGCCGCTATTGGTGTGTGAATGTGTGTGTGAATCGGTGAATGAGAAGCCATTGTAAAGCGCTTTGGAATAAGGCATATAAGTAGGGATGCTCCGATCTGGATTTTTGGGGCCGATACCGATCACCGATTTTTTTCCTCAAGATCAACCGATACCGATACCGATACCGATTTTAAAAAAAATACATAACTGTAGGCCTACTGACTGGATAGCCTACATATTTTTTGCTTTTTAGACAAAAGTTTTGATCCATTAGGCACCAAGCAAACGCAGACCCATGTTTATGGCATAGTAAAAGTCTGGCCTATCACCCAGTTAGGGCCTGAAGCCCAAGTCAGTGATATGGCTGTATAAAAGACCTCATAAACGTGGCCTTCATCGTTTACATACTGTTACGTCCTCCTATGTTTTCTGTTCAGTTATCTGTCTTCCCCAGGAAAAAAAATAAAAAATAAAATAAATGTAAAAAAAAGATCGGTTTTTGCGATCGGCCATTTTTGCCGATCACCGATCGAGTCATTTGGAGTGAAATCGGCCGATTTAAATCGGTGGCCGATAAATCGGAGCATCCCTACATATAAGTCAATTTACCATTAGCCAGGGACCGAGGTTAGTCATGACTAATTCTGGGATCAGCCCTCCAATGGGAGCCTTCCCCCTCACCTGAAATGGCCGACTCGCAACTTCCTCCCGGCCAAGTGAGAGTGTAGGAACACAGCAAACACCTGGAGGTCAGGCATAGGGTCAGCCAGGAACTGGTGAGGGAGGAGAGTCAGTGACAGGAAGAGGAATGAGGGCATCTTAAACTGGATCCATGTCAAACTTCCCTTTCTGTTAAGACACCATACTGGATCCCATCTCTGTTTCTCCAATGAATTTTGTAGCCAATAGTCTCACCTCTTTTATTGGCATCTATGCGTACCTCTGAAATGTGTGAGGTGTTACACATGCCGTAGCTGTGGAAGGCTGAGGCGTTGGGTGGGATGGCGTAGCCCCATGTGGGAAGCACCGGCATGCCTAAATATAAGGAACCTGCGTCATGCTGCCTGAGCTGGGCAGTGTAGTACATCCTTATCCCCGAGTTGTCCCTCCGGCCTGTAGGGGGTGACAGTAGCCAGGTTGATGGACACAGCCAGAGCTAAATACTGCATGCAATTGTAACTTCTAACTACCAGAGGTCCAAGCTTTAACCGGCACTTCCTTGAAGCATCAGCAACTTCTTGGTCTGCAATATAGCTCATCTGTTCATACTTCATGATTTGACTGAAATGTTACCCGCTTCCTGTTTGACATTGTTGTAGTGTATTTCCAGCCTGTAGAAGGTGGCGTCATGATCTCCTCCGATGGAAATACCGGTATTTTCCGGAAGCTCAAACACCTAGGGATGGAGAAGATGCTGAAACTAATGTATCACTTTTCCCTGGTCAAAAACCTTACTCATCCAGTTCTATAAATATGAATGTAGCATGTGCGCACGTGGAGTCTCACCCCTCCTCCAACTGCCCACACTGTCACCACTGCCCAACACTCCTCGTCCTGTATTGTGGGCTCATAGCACGTGTACTCGTCAGTCTTGGTCACAGATGATGGGCAGCCATAGAGCAGCATGTGGTGGATCAGGTCAAGGTTATCAATGATTGGGTCATACTGAACAAGTAAAATGGGAGGTAGAGAGGAGAGTGTGAATAAGCACGTAACTTTGTAACCAATGTTAAACACAACACCCTTGTTCAGGGAGTGAAAAATGTGTAATTACCAGCCTTCATAAATTGGCACAACCATTAAATTAGATATATTTACCCGATAACAGTGACGTCTCCCATTCAGTTTCGGTACTGCAATGATCTTGCATTGGTAGTGTGTGCGAATGGCAGGGACAATAAACTGCAAGGAAAGAGATAGCCAAGTGGGTTACCACAATCATGCAGTAGCATTCCATTCCACAATGACATGTAGGTTTAATATACTACTTGTACTTGCATCATACTGTAATTGGGGAACAGGAATGTTTGACCAACTGACTGATCACATCAACAGGTAATTCAAAGCTTATCCTCAAGGTGGCATTGTGGTTAAAGTGTTATGAGCCTGCAACATTATGCATCAACACATGGTTTGAGAGGTACCATGTTGACCTCTTGGTGCTGGGGAACCACAAAACAAAAATATTCCAGAATTCCTCAGATCTCATTCCTAGTGCATCAAGTCAAACTTACATCGTGAACAGTGTAGTCTATGAAGTTGCTGTCTGGGAGGATGGCTCTGGGCATGTACTTGAGCAGGTTCACCTCCTTGATTCCTCTGCGGTCCTGGTGGTACTCGATTTTATCAGTCATTCCATAGGCGTAGATCAGCTTGATGGGACCATCCTAAAGACGAGGGAAGGGAGAGCGGACTTGATGGGCAACAATGAAACTTCAACTAAAGCCTGGTACACATATAGCCTAAGGATTTTCTCAATCTTAACAGATTTTTTTATCTGAGAGAGACCCCACACATCAAGATTAAAAAATTCATGGATTGAACAGTTTAGATCGTATTGTGTTTGGTGTGCTCTGATATACGACCACATGCATAAAGATCTGTCCACCGACAGTCTGGAGTCTCATCCCCAAACCAGAAATCTCACGTGATCAGGGTAGTAGTACCCTGTTGTCAGTGTAGCTGTCAGTTTTGACCACACACAAGAGGACTTTTGATCGTAAATATTGAACACGTTTAATATTTACGATCGTCTGCCCCGACCATTTTCCAAGCAGATTGTCGGGAGAAATGGACACTTAACACACCTCACACCACAGGATAATCTTGTAGGATAATCTTTAGAGCCATCCGATAATCGGGCGTTTGCTGTCCTTGGTCGGAAGGGGGGAAATCGGGCCAAAATCGGCCAGATGATCTTTATATGGCAGACAACAGAACCTTACAACCATGGGCAATAACACCAAGGATCCTAGTCATATGTATTTAACCCAGGTCTGGTAAAGTGTTGGCTTACAGCGATGTGGAAGTCGTCTGTATCACATGTTTGGATGGTCCTCTTGAAGGTCATGGTGGTGTGACCGTCGACCTCAGTCAGGGACAGGAGAGTGTAGCTCTGTTTAAGGTCTACCAAGGGAAGGCTGAACGCTGTGGCATGGCGATCCTACAGGGCAGACAAAGAAATAATGATGTGGCCTAATAGCTGTCATTACAATTAGGGCTGGGTATCGCCACTGATTTCCCAAAACGATTCGATTCCGATTCACAGCTCGATTCACAGCCCGATTCGATTCGATTCACGATTCGATTCGATTCGATTCGATTCCGATTCGATCTAGTTACAATATACATTTTTTGCTTGAATATGAAAGAGATTCTCTGAACTAATGCTATAAATGGTTCAAGGAACCCTATAACATGTAGCATTGTTAAACATATCAATGAATTGACTCCAAAGCAGTTACATGAATGTACTTTTTATTTACATATGACTTTGCTTTTGTCCAGCTCATCTCTATCGTCACATTTTTTAAATCCAAAATGCACCCAGACATCTGACTTTAAGCCTGGTGGTGACTTGAGTGTCCCTGCCATCGCCATGTTTTTAGATTTTAGTGTTGAGACCTCACGTTGCGTGAGATATGATAAATTCTTGTAGCGCGAGATCTGGCCACGAGATCTCGTTGCGGGTTGAAGCTGCAAGCAAAAAAAAAAAAAAAAAAAAAAAAATCGATCTCGGGATTTATGAATCGATAATCGCTCATTTTAATGAAGATCGATTCAGAATCGGGAAATCGATTTTTTGAACCCAGCCCTAATTACAATGCAACACTTAAATTACATCGCTCTCCTCATCAACAAAGCGAATGTTTGTTTCTTGAATATTATCTATAGAGCCTTTCCCCCTAGGAGTGAAGATCTTGAGGAATATATTTCACATCTGACTTGAACGACTAGAAGATTTGGAATTTTTAAGTTAATTATGTCAATTAGAGTCAATTATGTTTACTTATGCTACAACATTTCCACTAGGATTAGTGCTTCTAATACCATAACTAAAACTACAATACACTACCCTAATTTCTCCTCCAGTAAAAATTCCCCCAAACAAAATGTGATTTAAAATGTTGACTTTTACCGTGAAGTAGAAGCCGTCGGGTCCGACTCCTCCGATGACGATATCCGACCCCGGCATGCCCCCGTTTGGACTGAACCCGAAGCCCACCCAGGCTGTGGTCCTGACGGCCAGCTCAAACGTGATGGTACCCTGGACCTCACTGAAGCCCCACCTCAGGGTGACGTCCCCATCCCGGTCCAGGTGCTCCGTGAAGGGCAGGACGTACTCCTCACCTGCCCCTGTACACGGAGACCAGGCCAGGAGGAGAGAGAGGAGGACACAGCGCATGCTGCCACCATGAGATCTATTCTGACACGTGTGTTCTCACGGAGACGCAGAGAGAGAACGAGAGTCACATGACCACATCGTTTTATATGCAGGTGTAGCGGTAATTACTATTTCCCACACCCGTGTGTGGGCGGTGCATAGTGAATAGGCTAAAGCTTTTTATTTTCTCCTCACATGAACTGTATAGCATCAACAATATACAAATACATGCAGACATCAGTAGATAAGGACAGACAGTGTACTGTAGGCCTACACTATAAACATGTGAGAAATTGAGAAAAACACATGTTTGAGTAATTAAACATCTGTGTTAGAAAGTATATTTATATCAATGTATGCCAAAATAATATATAGGATCTAGAATGGTTCACATGAAATATCATCGTTTAGGCATTGAGGGTTAGGGTTTGCTGCAGCAAGCACAATAACAAGTTCCAGTGGCGGCTGCCGGCTGGTGATAAACATTTTGGGTGGGGCACAGGTTATGGGGGCATGCTCCACGGGGAAGAATATCAACTTTAAAATCTGGATTTACAGTCGATTTTAGCATGAGAATATATATATAACTTAATTATTTTTATATCTAACTTATTAAAGGGCAAACTGCAAACACAACAAAAGTATAATGCACAACAACTGACAAATCAACTGGAATAGTCTTTGTTAGCAGAGTAGACCTAATGTTAACAGAATGGACTTATACCCTTTGTCTATCTGTGCAGCGGTAAGGTGAATAATTCTAGCAGTACTGTCCAGACAGTTGTCTTGTTTAGCCATTCAACTAGGCATTATTTATTCAATGGAGAACGACATGGAACACAATGCAATTGTGATAATAAATGTGTTCTTTTTTACTTCTTTAATTAAATTAAAGTGTACCTTTCTATTATCATACAATATTTCCTTGAACATGTAAACTCTATAATCATACAGTTGTCTTTCTATTAGTTGTCTCTGTCATACTGAACTGTTTGTTATCATCCTGAACTATCTCTGTTGCTCACCTCACCTCAGTTCTGTCTCTATTGCTCTCCTCTCCTGTTGTCTGTCTCTCTGTTGCTCTCCTCTCCTGTTGTCTGTCTCTCTGTTGCTCTCCTCTCCTGTTGTCCGTCTCTCTATTGCTCTCCTCTCCTGTTGTCCGTCTCTCTGTTGCTCTCCTCTCCTGTTGTCTGTCTCTCTGTTGCTCTCCTCTCCTGTTGTCCGTCTCTCTATTGCTCTCCTCTCCTGTTGTCTGTCTCTCTGTTGCTCTCCTCTCCTGTTGTCTGTCTCTCTGTTGCTCTCCTCTCCTGTTGTCTGTCTCTCTGTTGCTCTCCTCTCCTGTTGTCTGTCTATCTGTTGCTCTCCTCTCCTGTTGCTCTCCTCTCCTGTTGTCTGTCTCTCTGTTGCTCTCCTTTCCTGTTGTCTGTCTCTCTATTGCTCTCCTCTCCTGTTGTCTGTCTCTCTGTTGCTCTCCTCTCCTGTTGTCTGTCTCTCTGTTGCTCTCCTCTCCTGTTGTCTGTCTCTCTGTTGCTCTCCTCTCCTCTCCTGTTGTCTGTCTCTCTGTTGCTCTCCTCTCCTGTTGTCTGTCTCTCTGTTGCTCTCCTCTCCTGTTGTCTGTCCGAATATCGGTTGTTTCCGGGTCCAAAGTTGGCTGAGGCGCTGTCTTCGAAATGCCGCAATAATAATAATAATAAATTATATTTATATAGCGCTTTTCCGAGGCTCAAATACCCTGACAATATGGGGAAAACGGGAAAGTGCTGTGTCCCTTGTTGTATGAATAGATCCGAGTCTAAAAAACGATTAAACTGTCATTCTACCGCTGTAGTACACTGGTACTCTGGTGCGGAGAATTTCTGGTTTGGAGCCGGAAATTGCAAAACGTCACGTTTGACGTCAGACTTAACAACCGGATATTCAGGGCTCTCAAGTCTCACGCATTTTTAAATGTTTACTACCTATTCTGTTCCCACTGCGCGTAACCAGGGTGCAACTTCAACAGATAGCGAACACACACTGACACATCAATGAATCCTCAGACGCTGGAGTAAAGTTTAGTTCTTTACTAAATCTTCAGAAACATGAGTGGTCGTTTGGTTATTTTGTAAAACTGTAAATAAACATAAGAGTACAATTACTGTAATGCTCAAAACTATACTGTTACACTTTCAACATCAACAGTATGTAGCCAACATATAATATCAATCAAGACAGTTTAATTAATTCATTAAAAGCAGGAAGTGGCTTTATCAAAGTGGGCGAGGCCTGTATCAAAGTGGGAGTGGCTTGTATCAAAGTGGGCGGAGCTTGTGTCAAAGTGGGAGTGGCTTAGACAGTTAAGGGGCGTGGCCAGACAGTTTAATTCATTCATTAAAAGCAGGAAGTGGCTTTATCAAAGTGGGCGTGGCCTGTATCAAAGTGGGAGTGGCTTGTATCAAAGTGGGCGGAGCTTGTGTCAAAGTGGGAGTGGCTTAGACAGTTAAGGGGCGTGGCCAGACAGTTTAATTCATTCATTAAAAGCAGGAAGTGGCTTTATCAAAGTGGGCGTGGCCTGTATCAAAGTGGGAGTGGCTTGTATCAAAGTGGGCGGAGCTTGTGTCAAAGTGGGAGTGGCTTAGACAGTTAAGGGGCGTGGCCAGACAGTTTAATTCATTCATTAAAAGCAGGAAGTGGCTTTATCAAAGTGGGCGTGGCCTGTATCAAAGTGGGAGTGGCTTGTATCAAAGTGGGCGGAGCTTGTGTCAAAGTGGGAGTGGCTTAGACAGTTACGGGGCATGGCCAGACAGTTTAATTCATTCATTAAAAGCAGGAAGTGGCTTTATCAAAGTGGGCGTGGCCTGTATCAAAGCGGGAGTGGCTTGTATCAAAGTGGGCGGAGCTTGTGTCAAAGTGGGAGTGGCTTAGACAGTTAAGGGGCGTGGCCAGACAGTTTAATTCATTCATTAAAAGCAGGAAGTGGCTTTATCAAAGTGGGCGTGGCCTGTATCAAAGTGGGCGGAGTTTGTGTCAAAGTGGGAGTGGCTTAGACAGTTAAGGGGCGTGGCCAGACAGTTTAATTCATTCATTAAAAGCAGGAAGTGGCTTTATCAAAGTGGGCGTGGCTTGTATCAAAGTGGGAGTGGCTTGTATCAAAGTGGGCGGAGCTTGTGTCAAAGTGGGAGTGGCTTAGACAGTTAAGGGGCGTGGCCAGACAGTTTAATTCATTCATTAAAAGCAGGAAGTGGCTTTATCAAAGTGGGCGTGGCCTGTATCAAAATGGGAGTGGCTTGTATCAAAGTGGGCGGAGCTTGTGTCAAAGTGGGAGTGGCTTAGACAGTTAAGGGGCGTGGCCAGACAGTTTAATTCATTCATTAAAAGCAGGAAGTGGCTTTATCAAAGTGGGCGTGGCCTGTATCAATGACAGTAAGAAAGCAGCATGTAGATAGAAAGCCACGAGAGTCGATGGATGGATAAACCAGTGAGACTTGATGTGTTGCTAGTGCTGATATTAGCAGTCTCTCATAAGATAAAGAGCCTCACTGTTACTCCTCAACAGACAGAGATAGACAAACAGGCACACCCTCCAACCTTGCAGGCCTGTAATCCTGAACATAATCAGAACAGCTTTTTGGCACGGATGGAGGATCGTCTGTGCCATCAGACATCTGCTGCTCACTAAACCCTGACTCCTATTGGGGAAACAGGTTACAAGGCTATCGCTCATTCACACAATCCAGCCTGAACATAGGACATACTGACGCTGTATGTCATACACTCGCTGGCCATAAAGCCCCTAAGGAGATTTAAGATGGAGCACAGATATGTTCTTCCCTGATGATGAGGCCCACAGTGGGATGAAGCAGCAGCCAGTGGTGGGATGATGTAAATGACCTGCAATGGACTGCACTTATATAGTAAGTGCAGTCCAACACGCTTTACAATGGCCTCTCATTCACCCATTCACATTCACACACCGATGGCAGCAAGCTACCATGCAAGGCTGCTCATTGGGAGCAATTTGGGGTTCAGTGTCTTGCCCAAGGACACCTCGACACGTGGACAGGAGGATCGAACTGCCGACCTTGCGATCATTAGACGCCGTCTCTACCTCCTGAGCCACAACCGTAACCAATCAATACAGCAATAGTTGTCTCAGGCCAGTCCATGCCAACAGTAGCATCGCAACCCATTCCACTACAGCAGCCTACATACCAAGCTACTCCAGGCTATTGATGTTACATCTCCGTAGCTGTCAAACTAATTCTAAAAGCATAACAAGAGCCGGATATTTTGTATAAACAGCATAACATTTTGTAAAAGCAGAATATTCTGTAGTCATCCAACCCAGACAACTGCAGATTCAACAGCTTAAGTCAGCTAAAGACAACAGTGAATTACAGTGAATAAACAGACCATGTGTTATGGACATCATTATAAGAATACAGTGATTTTATTATGATCTCTGGAGGGGAAGGTTGGACTTGAGGCACAAGGGCACTGGCTCTTGAGACCCCTGGATCCTTAGCTAATGAGCGTAGATGCTTCTCATTAGGTGCAATCCCCCCCTGCCTCCTCTCCTGGCCACTCTCAACTTGACCGCCACTTGCCTCCCTGGTGCTACTTGATGGATACAGTGTGCGTGCTTCTGTGATGGAGGAAGCAGGTCAACGCAATAAAAATCAAAGAAACAGTTTAATAAGAATTGGACTGCTGGGTTTATGTAGCGCATGTTTGAGTGTGCTGACGATGTAATGGAGTTCCATGTAGAGTACAGTGAAAATCATCCTCAAAATATCAAAGAATATTGTAGTGAACTTCATGCAAAAAATATACTGTATTCACATGTACTGTAATATTTAGGGCCCCAGCCAGAAATACATGATATAATACACAAAAAATGACAAATTCCTGCTGACCACATGGTGTCATGTATGGGTAATATACCTTCTTTCCGATGTATTTGACATGTAAGATGGCTTATTACTGACATGTGTCTGTAAGAAGACTAATGTGAATGGAGGTAGGTACTATCATCTACTTCTTACAGGTAACAGTGAAAGTGCAGGCAATGTTAGCATACAACAATGTTTGAAGAAACAATCACAAATGATGGAATAAATGATTTTAACGCCATAATCAACAGGTCTGGCACCCTTCAGTGGATTCACTGAAAAGGATGGAAATGCTTTACCTGTTGTTTAGTCTTCATAAAAAAAGATTGCTTATAAAAAAATAAAATCTTTTAATAAAGAGTTTAACAGGTGGAATCTAAAAATACATAAAACATGTATTTTCTATGAATATACAGTGTATATATATATATATATATATATATATATATATATATATATATTAAGACTTCTCGTTTTCAGACAACGGCTTCAAACAGAAATAAATACAATGTAACAACTACATAAACAGTAAAGCACTTGCCTGGGGCTACTATTTTTTAGTAGTAAGAACACAGAGATTTTTATATGAATTCAAGCAAGGGTCCCAACCAACCAATACCTTCAAATACACAGATATACATTGGATTGTTTTTGAAAATAAATCTCCTCCAAAATATTCCAAACTGATAAAACACATCACTGTATTCAAATAATATAAGAAACCTTTAAAATGAGGTACACCTTAGGTGTGACATTATCCTCATCATCTCCTTGGAATTCAGGCAATCTCATCGGATTTCGGGGATCACACAGCTTTCTCTGGAATCTTCAAATCCTGAGGGGATCTTCACAGGATACAAAACACAGTCAGTCAAAATGGGATGGAGCTCTCTCTTACCATTCTCCCATCAAATGAAACCATCAGGTCAATGCATGAGGCGATGTGTCACTTCTTTGCTACTTCTTTTTATTTTAGTTTACATAGTTTATACTTAGCCCACAGAGGGGAGGCTGGTGGAGGCAGAAATCGGATGACAGGCTCATTGTAATGCATAAGTAGTAAAAATAGTGATATACGTACATAAAATATAATATGAGCCTGTACCTGACGCCACGATGAAGCCCACTCGTCTCAGGTGACTCTGCAGTGAGACTGCAGCGCCCCCTCGTCATCCTCACACAGAGGAAACACATGGCTCTCCGACGGCGCCTGAGGCTGCAGACGGAACGGAGGCAACATTTCACACATGAACACACCAACAATGCTCACTTTCATGTGTGTGTGTGTGTGTGTGTGGGTGCAAGATTCATCAGAGAGCTTGGTGTCTTAAAAGCCATTGACCTACTGTAACAAATGCCCCGATACCGTATTTTTGCCACCGATACCGATCACCGATAATCTATGAGCAATACCTGCCCGATATACTCAGGGGTGCAAACTGGCGATGGTCCAAAAAGGTGACACTTTTTTTTTGCCCGTAGATGGTTAGCTCTATTATTAACAGTCTAACAATGATGCGCGTGTAAGTAGCGATGGCCCTGACCTTAACACCCGCATAATTAATGTAAGCAACCTGTTCTCAAAATAATAATGCGGGTTCCTGCAGGTTTCAACAAGTTACATTTAAGACCTTTATAAGACCACTTTTAATAGATTTTAAGACCACTTTTAATAGATTTTAAGACCACTTTTAATAGATTTTAAGACCTATTGAGCAAGTATTGGTATTAGACTCACATTCGTTGATTCTTTTCATTAGCAATGCTGGGTGATCTGTTCTGTTGCATATAGAACAATGATAATGTAAGTTTCATGCCGCCACGAATGAATTTCCTCCGCCACTAATTGATTCAGTCCACAAAAACAAAACAAAAAAATAATAATAATAATATCCACCTCTGAACATTTTAGCTGATTAAAATATATCTGATCCTAGATCAGCGCTATAATGGATGTCAGGGATTAAAGCAAAAAAAAAATCTCCTGACTGAAAATGTGTTCAAGCCAAGTCATATTCTCATTTTAACCTCCACTATATGTTTGTATTTTATAACGTTAGCGTTTTAAGGGAAGAAGATTCTTTTGAACAGCTTTTCTATTGCCAGTTTGCTTTTATGTGATATCAATGCTGTTTTCAATTCATGAAATAAAATGGATACTTATTGCACCTCATCCAGATGGTCTTTTTAACCTGTGTGTGTTTGTTCCCCGGGGGCGGTCAACACAGCGGGGGAATCCTGCCCAGAAAGAGCACCAGGATACACCACATCTGGCGCCCAACCCTACTTGGGTGTGCTGGCGTATTCTCAGCGACTCAAAGTCCGGATCAAAACGTTAAATAAAAAAAAATCGGATTTGGGTCACATTTCACTGCTGTGTGAACGAAGCCAAAAAGACTATCTGGATGATGAGTCTGATTGCCGACACCTGTTCGCAATCAGTGCCGTCATCCCCACTCCATCACAGTCTGGCTCCACCTGCAGGCCAGAACGTGCCATGCTCCCCACAGGGGTTCAGTGCAGGGTTCCCACACCTTCTGAAACATCAAATTCAAGCACCTTTCAAGACTCAATTCCCTCAAATTCAAGAACCCAACACGGCATAGTTTGAGACAGAACTAGTGGACGAGCTAAGTAAAACATTTTTGAATATATTATATATATATATTCTTATTTTTTTTTAGAGAGAGAGAGAGAGAGGGGGGAATTCAAGCACTTTCAATGACCCATATCTATTTTCAAAAACTTTTAAGACCGTGATTTATTTTTCTCAAATTCACAAACTTTCAAGGATTTCAAGGAGGAACCCTGTGAGTGCCTTGCTCAAAGACACTTCGACATGTGGCGAGCCGGGGTTTGAGCCTGTGAGCTTGAGATCATTAGACACCGGCTCTACCTGCCGAGCCACAGCCGCCCCTATAAAAATGACAAGTACTATGACACAAGCAGAGTGGGAATTATAACAATGACAATTGGGGGAGGGGGGGGGACCTTCAACCCCTCTGACCTGTTGTTTTTACCTCTTTTTTTGGGGGGGGGGTGTCCAAGTCTTAGGCCTTGTCCACACCTATACGTTTTTTTTGATAAACGTTTTTGGTATATACAAATATTACCGTCCACACCAGCATGTTTATAAACAATGTCTGTGTCCACATGCATACGCATGAACGCAATATAAACGCTGTCATTGAGCATTCCACACCAGTAGTCGGCGATATAATTTTAACCCCATAGCCCCGCTGGCCAATCAGACGCCTCTGTCTCTCAATGTTCTCGATCATTAACTGTGCATTTATCTGTGAACAGGTTAAAAGTCCAGTTAACAGTGAAAGAACTAGAAGCACTTTGTTCACATCCATTTTCCTCGCTTGTGTAGCCTCGAACACCGTTGCCTGTTGTAAACATAGTAGTTACTGGTGCCAGGATATGATGTTGGAGGGAACAGCAAACAGCTGCAGTGCGCATGATCATAGAAATCTACGCGCATGATGACGTCACGAATACAAAGAGCTCCGTCTATCTCGTCCACACGTCAAAAGTATACGGCGTATATACAGCGTTTTTAAACATCTTCACTCTGGCAGGCGTTTTTAAACATCTTCGTTTTCAGAGGGCAAAAACTCGTTTGCGTCTGGACGAACCCCCCAAAACGAAAATCCACGTTTATCAAAAAAACGTATAGGTGTGGACAGGGCCTCAATTAGCGGAGAAGAATTCCACTAGTGCTTTTGAATATCACTCTCACCTCTACCTGGTTGGGTTAGGGTTAGGACACTCTCACCTCTACCTGGTTGGGTTAGGGTTAGGACACTCTCACCTCTACCTGGTTGGGTTAGGGTTAGGTCACTCTCACCTCTACCTGGTTGGGTTAGGGTTAGGTCACTCTCACCTCTACCTGGTTGGGTTAGGGTTAGGTCACTCTCACCTCTACCTGGTTGGGTTAGGGTTAGGTCACTCTCACCTCTACCTGGTTGGGTTAGGTCACTCTCACCTCTACCTGGTTGGGTTGGGGTTAGGTCACTCTCACCTCTACCTGGTTGGGTTAGGCTTCGATCACTCTCACCTCTATCTGGTTGGATGCCACCCTCCTATCCTCTGCCTCCTTGAAGGCCTGGAGCTCAGCCTGCATCCTGGAGTTGTGCTCCTGGACCTGCTCCCTCTCAGAGCACGCAGCGCTGCACTTAGCCTGTCAAGACAAACAGCATGAAACACCCTGTTAGAAAACCTCCTAGTGAGTCAAACCAAAACCTCCTACTCTGACAGGACTCAAACTAAAACCAAAACCTTCTACACTGACAGGGGTCAGACTAAAACCTTCTACTCTGGTGTCCAGTGGTCTAGCACCGCGGTCTACAGTGCACACATCTTCTCCATCTTCACTCTCTCTATCCAATAAAATGACAAATCTGAGTGTGATTGCCCCACTCAGAAAAAAATAACCTTTAAGAAAGTCAAACCAAAACTTCACTATTTGAACACAGAAACAATGAGTAAGAAAACATGTTTGTTTAAAAAGTAACAGAGTTAGTCACGGGTCAAAAGAATCAAACAGATGAATCCAGTCAGTACCGTGATGTCACTAACGTCTCCTGACAGCAGGGCCAGGTTCTGGTCCTTCTGGGTCAGCTCACTGCGGAGCTCCCGGGTCTGGTTCATCAGCTCCAGCACGAACCCCTGTCAGGCAACACATAGAGATAGAGAGATAGAGAGAGATAGATCGATTATTAGCCACACAACCATATGGCAGACATTACAACACACAGACTAGGGCTGCAACTAACGATTATTTTGGTAGTCGACTAATCTGTCGATTATTTTTCCGGTTAGTCGCGATTAGTCGTGTGGCTTTTCGCTGCGCGTAAATGGCGACGCAGAAGCATAAATCCGGCTTAACTAGCTATCTAACCTAACGTTACGCCAAGCTACAGCTGCTCACAGAGCTAGTTGATTGGCTAGCTAGCATTGCTGGCTAGACTACAGACAGCTCACGTTAGTAGGCTACGCTTGGCGCTGTTTATCTTACAGACAGCTCGCTGGTGGACTCAACATAATTGAAATAGCATTCACTTATCAAGCATCATTCATGATCATCCACCATGACTACCTGGTATTTTAATAGCGACCACCCCTCACTTCATTTCATCTCGTGTTCTCCTGGCTTCAACATGGAAAACCCCTGCTACGTAACGTTACATACAAGCGCCTCTGTCTGTCACACGCGTGCCACAGGGCAAATAAATTAATAGCACAAACGCTCATAGCATGTACAGCCCTGTCCATGAGACGTTGTTTTCCAACATGTAACAGTAAAGCTAACATAAACATTACGACCCTAACAATATAACGTTAGCCAGTTGGCTAACAACGTTAGCTAAAACTTACCCAGCTGATTCTTGCATGGCTCCCGTATAAAAAATAATAATAAAAATAAATAAAAATAAAACTTTTAATTTTTTTATTTTATACGATTAGTCGACACAAAAATTCCATGTCGACGAGTTTTTATAATCGACGTCGTCGATTATGTCGACTAATCGTTGCAGCCCTAACACAGACACCAATACACATGGCAGACCTTACAAGAGTATGTTGTTCGTTAAATGGTATTCTCCTGATCTGTTTAAGTGGAGGCCGTCTCTATTGAATAGGTCTCTCTGCCTCCAGAATATGTTCCAGTGGTCATTTCAGCCCTTTAAGTTTGCACGCCCCAGAGAGCCAAGTGTTAAGGCTTAGGAGCCGGCTGAATTCGAGGTTACCTCTGTCAACAGTGGGCCGCCCACAGGTCCGCCCACAGGTGAATGTTTCAATCTTAAGCAGAGCACACAGACAACAACACACATGGCAGACATCAGTGCACACACGCCTAAATCAATGGTAGCTGAATGAGAACCATCAATACCAACAAAAACAGTTCAAAAGGGAAACTTACTTTGTCTTGCTCAATCTTTTGCTCGAGGCTTGTGATGGTTCCATTGGCAGTTGTCACGTTTTGCTCAAGACTTGCATTGTTGGAAACCTTCACAGAAAAACAATAGAAAATCAGACAAAAAATAGAGAGGCCGAGTCAATTTGTTTGGATTGAAGATGAAGATGTGTCAGCTTGTCTAGGGTTAGGGTTGTCTAGTGTTCAGAACTAGATTACGCTCAGTGAAAACAAACAGGATTCTCTATTACATTGTAACCATCCTTGTCACAACAGGGATACTATATTCACAATCACACACAGGATGAACTGTACTCAGAACAGAACATAAAACACACCTGCTGTTGGTTTTGAGTCATCAGGTCAGCCACCTGCCTCCTCAGCAGAGTGTTCTGCTCTAGAGCCTGTAGGAGCTCTCTGGAGAGAAGCAGAGGACATTTGATGTGTTAAACTGGACGTTTGATGTGTTTAACTGTTGAAATAGGGGGACAAATTAAACTATGACATCTCAGGTTTTTATACAGTCTGAAGGTTGTGGGTAAAACTGACTTGGAGGTGCTCTCCTTGTCATGTCTGGACTGGGAGGTCAGGCTGCTGCTGTGGTCCCTCTCAGTCTGGAGGGAGGCGGTCAGCTCCTACAATTCAAGAGAGATATTATTTTCACAAGAATATGATTGCCAGGAAAGATAAGATGGGTGAACAAACACTTTACCGTTGTTATGACTGAACAAAAACAATATGTTTATTGTTTGTTTCCCTTAATGCTTTGATGGTCAGGGCCCAGTTGTTCAAAACTTTTAATCTGGATCAGAGTGATCCTGATTCTTTTTTGCTATCCAGGTGTTAGTCTGCTCGCCTCGTCGGTATGTGAGGGACAGATCCATTTGTGTGTCTTCTAGTTAAGATGTTATTACTTTATGCTTATTGTGAGCATCAGTAAACTGGCAATAACACAGGTGGAAGTATCGTCTCTCCTTTCGCTCATGTGTGCGTGCGTTGCTTAACTGAGAATGAGACACGTTCAACATGACGTTGTTTCGCTAGCAAACTACCCACCACAAAAACACAAAAAGAAGTACTTTCTCTTTTGTTTTCTTAAAATGTTTATTCACCATAATGTAGTATGGAGTTCAAAGTACTAGAATACCACATAATATCAAAATCGCCAAAATCACGATTTCCATCTATTTTTGCTCTTTGCCACAAACGAACGCCAGCGACATCCGACGGGTTTTCCCAGGCCACCACACATATTCACTATTGAACCGTGTCTTCAGTACATATATTCATTATTGAATTGTATCTTCAGTACGTATATTCACTATTGAACTGTGTCTTCAGTACATATATTCACTATTGAACTGTGTCTTCAGTACATATATTGAGTGGTCAAATTAACGGAAAGCAAATGCAGTGAGAGAGCAATCTCATCTTCATCTTCACAACAGGGGTCCTTTTATACACTATTATGTATTCAGCTTGTCTATGCTGTTGTATACGTGGACTGCAATTATTTTTATATATGTATAGACCACATCCCTCAGACTTTCTTAAACGAGTCAAAATGGAAGCGAAACTAGTTTCTATTTCATCCACATACTGTACATATTATATAAACAAGAAGAGGGCGTTCCCTACCTCGGTGGTGCGGCTGGCCTCCTCTGACCCCAGAGTGACCAGCTGCTCCTGGTCCAGCTGGGCCTGTACGGCCCCCGCGTGCTGCTGGAGGAGGGAGGAGGAGAGCTCAGAGACAACCAATAGAACTATGGCTGCATGGCTGCTACGCAACCGCTAACCGCTCCCCACCGCTGTCACGACTGCAGAATCACTTCCTGTCTTCTGCCGTAGACTGAAGACCCCCCCCCCCCCCCACCTCTTCAGGCTGCACCTTAGCTGTCCCTCCTGAAGACTTCCATCTCTTCAGGCTACACCTTAACTGTCCCTCCTGAAGACCTCATTCTCTTCAGGCTACACCTTAACGGTCCCTCAAGAAGACCTCCGTCTCTTCAGGCTACACCTTAGCTGTCCCTCCTGAAGCCTCCCCTTCCTCCTGTCTGTCTGTTGTGTTTACAATACACTTTATTTTGTCAAGTCTCATATCCTATTTTTTAAATACTGCTGTTTTATCTCAACCGAGGACTAGTTTTTATTTGATTAACGTTTTTTATTGTTGTAAGTAGCTTTGGACAAAGGTGTCTAAATGCTAAATGTAAAATGTAATGGCCCAATGGAAGCATGTAAAGATTGAATAGGAGGGGGCCAAGGATTGATCCTTGGGGAACCCTGCATGTCATTGGCAAATAATTTTGCTTATTTTAAGCAATATTTCCCCCCATTTTATTGCTTTTTTTTCTTGTTTCTGTTACCTGCACCTGACTCAGCTCCTCCGTCAGCGCCTGGCAGGTCAACTCCGTCATCTCATTTTTCCTAAATTTCGTTGTTTGGTACCTGTACTGTAGCAATGACAAATAAAGTCTATCTATCTCTGGGGGGGGCAGCTCAGCCTCCAGGTCCCCGTATGCACCCCCCCCTCCCAGGGGGCCCGGGCTGGAGAGAGGAACCATGCGGGTCCGCAGGTTGTAGGCCTTGGTTGGGGTGGTGAGATTCTGTGTGACACAAAAGAGTGGGACTTAGGTTGGGGGACATAGGGTGGGGGGGGCCACACAAATATATATTTTTAATCATAGCCATATATAGTACAGGGCTGGTTTGACAGACAAGGCTTAAACTCTGAGCTCTTGCACTTGAAAACTCATAGTATTTGAGAATTGAGCCATGTGAGATCTCCAGAAAGGTAACTTCCTTTACCTTGATAGTTTCAACGTGTATTTTGTTGAGCTGAGAAACCTCCAGATTCATATGGGCCTTTGTGGCCTCCAGAATGCTCTCCAGGTGCTTGTTGGACTTGTTGACTAAAAGTGCACCTAAATCCACGCCCATCTCTCTCTAACCGCTGATCCAAAATCAGATTAATGACATTAAACATTCAGTTGATGACGTGACACAAGAGCTACTCCTGATTGGTCTAAATGTGAACCGGCATGAGAACCGTGCAGACTCAACCATCCCTGCTCAGCAGTCTTACCTGCCGAAATGCTCGGGCGCCTGTGTTTTCTCCTCGCAAATAACGGGCTAAAAGTCACCGGTAGTACCATCTAAAAGATACAAAAAGCTGATCTAGCTAGCTAGGTGCACAAATAAGATATCACGTTAAATAACTTCGAAATATTTAACGAAAACTGCGACAGATGGATGGATTTTTCAAGAAAAAAGATGTCCCAGACACTTCAAACATTGCTGAAGCTAGCAGTGGCTATGAGTGATCCGAAACTGCATGGCTGGCAAAGGAGCTAGGTGGTGGATCAAGCTAACAACGTTTATGGCGGGGTACCACCACCAGCAGCTACAACTACAGCGGGAGAGCCATCAGCATCGGCTAGCTGTGTTGGTGTATCAGCAGACATTAGCAAGTCAAAAAACGATTCTTATGTGCCGTCACTTTAGCAACGACAGTATTGTCAAGGGGAAAAGAAGGGGAGTCGATTTTTTTATTGACAACGGAATTACATGCTGGAAAAACATGCAGCTAAAATTCAGGGAACATTTGGACAATAAGAGACACACGGGAGAAGTACGGGAAAACAGGGCTCATGTGGGTGTCATCAAAGGTAAGAGTTTGTTTTCTTTAACTCAGCTGATACTCAGCTGTTTACCGAATGCTCCATCTGACTGTGATTTTACTTCTGTAATGTGGTGGGTTGACATAATTCACGCACGGAACTATGGGTTGGGAGTATTGTTCCGTCCGCAGTTGAGTGCGTAGTACCCAAGTTGTTTAGTCTGTTCTATTTACTGCTTGAGTGTGTTGTTGACAATCGTTCATGTCCTTCATTAAACGTTTAGCTTTGTCATTTGATACGCCGCCTTGACTCCCCTCTCTCGGCACTACAGTAAACAGTTAATCAGTAACATTAGCCGCTTTTGTGCTCATGTAGGCCTACTTCGTATTATATTATAGCTGATGATCTTTGTGTGTGTGTATGTGACTGTCAGTCACAAGTTTATATTCTGTATATTCTTATTTTATTTTTTTGCCATCCTGCCTCTAGTTTTGTTTGAAATTAGGTCCACACACACACACACACACCGTTGCTACCACTGCAAGTTTGAAGAAATTCTAACTTCACATGCCTACAGTCGAATCGCCTCCTACGGCGATTATCGTATCGTGGCCTCTTGTCTTATCATTTCACGTGGCAAAATATCAGGGTTTTGGGCGCAGCTTAACCAATGTCACACGAGCAATGAGTGCAGACCTCCCGGTGGTCGGAGCCCGAGGAGGGCTCCGTGGCCTGGCGGTCAGTGGCGAGGTCCACCCTCCTCCTCTGCCGCTCTCTGTCTCTCTGGGACCGGGACCGGCGGCTCTCCCGTTCAAGAATTTGAACGCCAAATTTATAAAAGGTTTATTTTTAAAGTCTCGCCCTGTGTCTGATCCTGATGTTATAGCATCCAGGTAGAAGCGAGGTAAAGGGGGACGCGAGACAGTCTCGGGCAGCGTTCGTAAATTCGCTCTGCGCACTGGGCTCAACGTCATAAAGGGACCAAGTAATTTGATTGGACAAGAGGCATTCCATGACTGCTGATCAGATTTCCAGAGCGAATTTACGAACGCAGCCTAGGGCAAACCACTCGCCGACTCGTTTTTTTCATAACACGAAACTTGAAGTTGTAAAGTACCCACTCGATATAATAAACAACAGTTTAACGATCACTAAATACTTATAATGATCATCTAATTATGTGTAGTTATGTGTTTCTAGCATGTCGATGTTCTATCAGGTAAATTCGCTAGAACTAACCCTTACCCTGGTTCAGAAGAAGAAATCAGTCCTTCGTCACTTACATCGTCGTCCTCGATGAAACTTTTAGGTGGATTGGTTACCCTAGCCTAGATGGTCTTTGTGACATTTCACAATCACAAACATAATATGTACAGAAACTCACTAAAGTATAAAACACCGCTAAAATACAGCTTCTCTTCAAATGACTCCATGACACTTTGAGGTCAATGCATTAGTTTTTTTGGTGAACTACCGTAATAACCCTAAATGAATGAATGGTCTTTATGAAATGGCTAGAGAATGCAACTTCTGTGCTTTCAGAAACTGTTGGATTTTTTTCGATTGCACATATAGTTCAAGAATTACGATAGTTTGAACGAACCCTGTAAAATCCTGTTGAGAAGTTATCGCAACATAGAAATAACTTCTATGTTATTTTATTTTATTACTTCTTATGTTTCTACTTCCATCTTAAGACCTTTTTAAGACGTTTTATTTCAACTGCAGCAGAGTTTAGCAGACAGGAAGATGTTAGCTTGGGCATCATGTGACTTGGATGAGATGAGATGTAGACCCCCCCCCCCAAAATATTTTTTTTGCAGATCTGCATGATTCACGTAGGTCACCTAATTTTGAGGTAAAAACGGCGAATTTCACCTAAAGGTGACAAGTTTGCACCACTAATAAGCATAAAGACATACATAGAAGGTACACAAAGAACAACAAATCAAAAACCACATTAAGGAAACATAAAGAATATAAGTATGTTTTAAGCCTAGATTTAAAGAAGTCAATAGAGGGGACAGATCTGATTGAGAGGGGGATGCTATTCTACAGTCTAGGGTCCGGCACGGTTACTCCTGAGCTTGAGCCTTGATTTCAGGACAGCTTAGGGAGCCCTAAGCTAGATGAACTGAGGCACCTGGAGGTGGAGTAAGGGGTTAAAAGGGCAAACAGGAGGACCTTAAAGTCAATCCTGAACCGCACTGGAAGCCAATGGAGAGAGGCCAGAATTGGGGTAATATGGTCTCTCTTCCGGGGACCTGTCAGGAGCCTGGCAGCAGCGTTCTGGACAAGTTGCAGGCTGGACAGGGATGCCCGACTAATCCCTGTCTAAAGGGAGTTGCAGTAGTCTAGTCGTGAGGTTATGGAGGCGTGGGTGACCCTCTCAAGGTCTTTGAATCAGAGAAAGGGCTTGATTTTTGCAATTGTCCGTAGCTGAAAGAAACTGGCTTCCACTACTGTATTAAACTGCTTGTCAAACTTAAAGGCGGGGTTGAATGTCACACTAAGGTTTTTGACATGGGGTTTGACAAAAGGGGCCAGACTGCCTAGGCTTTTGGTGATTAGATTGGTGGAGTCGGGGGAACCAAATAGGACCACTTCAGACTTCTGCCATCCAACATTGATGTCCTCAAGTCCTCAAGGAAGTGTGTGTGTGTGTGTGTGTGTGTGTGTGTGTGATCTGCAACACAACTAACCTGCAGGCTGTTGACTACACTCTCGTGTTTGGAATAGTCCATTTTGTCCACCCTGTCACGGAGCTCCTGAAGGCTCTTATCAAAGATTGTGAGCTGCAGCAGCTGCAACTTTTCGGCTACCAGATGCTGCACCACCTACACAGTAGGAAAGAACAGGAATAGAATACAATTCTTTATTATCCGTTCTGATGTTTTCTCTCCATCATATGATCATATCACAGCAAATGGAGAAGAAGGAAAGGTAGAGAGGACTTTAATGAGTCAGTGACAACAAGAGGGCTCTTGAAAATGCAGAAATCTAACCATATTATTCCAAGTCTCACAACACAGGAAATTTGCTGTACTTTTGACAATGATTTGGGATGCTGTTTTTGTATTTAGACCAGTGGTTCTCAAACCTCTCCTCGGGGACCCCCAGCCGCTCCACATATTTGATCTGTTCCACCACCAGCACACCTGATTCAACTTATCAAGTACAAATCATAATTGCGTTGTACTTGATTAGTTGAATCAGGTGTGCTGGTGGTGGAACAGATCAAATATGTGGAACGGCTGGGGGTCCCAGAGGAGAAGTTTGAGAACCACTGATTTAGACAAATAAATATTACGGGAATCATGGATTTCATATCAAGGGAATCATGGATTTCATATCAAGGGAATCATGGATTTCATATCAAGGGAATCATACATTTCACCAACCTTCTCCAACCTGTGTTGGCTATTCTGGCTCCCACAGGTCTGTAGCTCCAGATGTGCCTCCAGCTCTTCCCCATCCACTGTCGTTGGCATCTTCTCCTCCCTCTCCACCTCCTCTCCATCCTCCTCTCCAACTGGATTGATCCACTCCTTCCTCATCAGCCACTCCACCTCCCCTTCATCCCTTACTTCATCCCTTACTTCATGCCTTACTTCATCTACTCTGGGCTTCTCAGCCGCTTCTCCTTCCCTTGCTCCCTCTACTGTTGACCTATACTCAAGTCCATCCACCTCCCCACCCTCCTCTTCTCTATCTAGTCTGGCCTTCTTCCAACTCTTTAACTCCTCTTCATCCTTCACGCTTCCAGACAGGTCTCTTTTCCTTTGTGGGGCAGGCTCCTCCCCCCAATGTTCTTTTCCTTGGTGAGAAAGAACAGCAAACATGCAGTAAACATATAGCTCAGAGGTCAGTTGGTTATTAAACGTCTATAACGATTAATCGACTGAAAATATATAAATAAGAAAGTGTATACTCAAAGAGTTGTTTTCTTTCTAACCCCCTATACTGTTTCTCTTGAGACATCTACTACCTCCCACGACAACTGCTAGCTAGGCTGAGGAAGTGCCCGGACAAGCCAGCTTTGCCGAGTATATTCCTCTCTAACGTAAGATCCCTAGCTAACAAGATGGACGAACTGAGAGTGCAGGTAGCTACCAACAACACCGTGGGGGATAGCTGTGTGATTATTCTCACAGAAACCTGGCTCAGCGCTTCCATTGTTGATTCTGCGGTTGCGTTACAAGGCCGCACTTTACACCGGGCGGACAGGACATTGCTTAGCGAGAAGACGCGCGGAGGCGGCCTGATCATATCTACGAAGGACAGCTGGTGCTTAAACACAAAAACTGTAAGTAGCCACTGCTCCCCAGACCTGGAATACTTGACTGTTAAATGCCGACCCACATACCTCCCGAGGGAATTCAACGCAGTGTACATAACAGCTGTTTACATCGCACCAAGCGCGGATGCTAGCTTAGCATTAGCCCGGCTACATGACGTCATCAGTGGTGGACAGAGCACAGATCCTCAAGCAGTACATATAATCGGGGGGGACTTTAATCATGCTGACCTGAAGGTAGTACTACCCAAGTTTTATCAGCATGTTAAATGTGCAACAAGAGGAGATAACACACTGGACAAGGTATACACCAACATCAAGCTTGCCTACAAGGCTAGACCGCTAGCTCATCTAGGCATGTCTGACCACGTGTCCATCCTCCTGATCCCAGCCTACACTCCCATGAGGAAAAGTGCCCCCATCTCCACTAAGACTGTCAGAACCTGGCCAGCAGGGTCCGCTCCACTGCAGATCTGCCTGAATGACACCTCATGGCAGGAATATGAGCATGAGGACCTGGAACAGGTGGGCTGCATCTCGGGGGGGGGACGAGGCGGCGTACAGGGATGAGGTGGAGCAGCTGGGCAAGCTGTGCAAGGTTAACAACCTGCTGCTGAACCAGTCAAAGACCCAGGAAATCATCGTGGACTTCAGGAGGAAAAAATCTGAGGTCCAGCCCCTGCTCGTCGATGGAGGGAGCGTGGAGAGAGTCTCAACTCTCCGATTCCTGGGGGTGCACATACAGGATGACCTGTCCTGGAGGACCAACACAGCAGCCATCATCAAGAAGGCACAACAGCGGCTCTACTTCCTGAGAGTCCTCAGGAAATACCACCTCAGACAGGAGCTGCTTGTGACCTTCTACCGCTGCACAGTGGAGAGCATCCTCACCTACTGCATCTGCGTGTGGTTCTCCAGCTGCACCGCCGCAGAGAGGAAAGCGCTACAGAGAGTCGTGAGATCGGCCCAGAAGATCATCGGCGCCCCCCTCCCCTCTCTGGAAGAGCTGTACAACACACGCTGCCTCAGGAAGGCCTCCAAGATCTCCAGGGACCCATCCCACCCTGGGAACGAACACTTTGTTCGGCTGCCCTCAGGCAGGCGGTTCAGGACCATGTCCGCAAGGACAAATAGACTGAAGCTCAGCTTCTACCCTAGGGCCATTCAGGCCCTGAACACAGCAAAGACCTAGGTTCTAGGCCCTGGACAATCTAGACTATTTGATGGCAGCTACTAGATTGTAATCATAAGTGCAATACTGAAATACAACATGTGAACATTTCAAACCTGCAAACTGCGACACTTTAAATGAATGTGCAATAATACTATGTGCAATATGACAACCCTCGTGTACATAAGGTTCAGAGATAGGAAATGTTAGGATATTTATAGAATAGCATAGAGTACAGCACAGTGTTTTATTTGTATAGTATAGTAGTATAGTATAGTGGATAGTGTATATAGCCTTTATTTATGTAAACCAGCTCTTTTCCCTTCTTGTTTTTAGTTAAATCCTAGTACCAGGGGAGCCCCCCCTCCTAAATTTCGTTGTATGGTACCTGTACTGTATTAATGACAATAAAGACCATTCATTCATTCATTCATTCAACTGACAATGGCCCCTGGATTGAGCTTAGATTACTTTTTCCTACTAAGACTGGTGGATAGATGATTCACTTACTTAGTCAAATGTATATGTTGTAAGTCGCTTTGAAATAAGGCGTCTGCTAAATGCCAAAAATGTAAATGTAAAAATGTAAATGTTTAAGATGTTAGTGATTTCATCCCTCAAAAACACATCTGAACAGACTTTGCCATACGGTTGGCGTACATTTGTCAAGGCTGATGAAGAGAAGAGCTAGAGTATGGTTTACCTTCATCAGCCAGAGGGAGTGTTGCACAAGGTGGAGGAGGATCAACTAGAGCAGAACTGTGAAAACTTTTCATCGTTTCCACCTCTCCTTCTGTACTTTCTCTGTGTTCATCCTCTTTATTACTTCCCTTGTGTTCCTTCTCTTTCTCTTCTTGACTTTTTCCATCTTCACCCTCTTTCTCTATGTCACTTTCTATGGGTTCCATCTCTGTCCCTTCTTCACATTCTACCTGGTCCTGCTCTTTCTCCTCACCCCTCTCCTCATCCCTCACCTCATCCCTTCCCACCAGGCTCTCTTCATCCTCACTAAGCATCAGGAACCCCGGGCTGACATCCTGGTCCCCCTGCTCACCTGGTGTGTGTCTAGTCCCCCCTGCTCACCCGGTGTGTCCCTAGTCCCCCCTGCTCACCTGGTGTGTGTCTAGTCCCCCTGCTCACCTGGTGTGTGTCTAGTCCCCCCTGCTCACCTGGTGTGTCCCTAGTCCCCCCTGCTCACCTGGTGTGTGTCTAGTCCCCCCTGCTCACCTGGTGTGTGTCTAGTCCCCCCTGCTCACCTGGTGTGTGTCTAGTTCCCCTGCTCACCCGGTGTGTGTCTAGTCCCCCTGCTCACCTGGTGGATGTTCTTCAGTTGGGCCTTGCTCTCTGCAGCCTGACAGAGCCTTTTCCACCGCTCTCTCCATGACTGAAGATGAAGCCTGTATATGTATACACACACACACACACACTATATGAGGTGATAACAGGCAGGGCTCGACATTAGTTTATTTCCATAGCCTCCATACTGAGATATATGTATCTATATCTATATATACATTTTAAAGTACCCACTCGATATAATAAACAGTTTAACGATCACAAAATACTTGTAATTTGTGGATTGGATTCACTATTCTCGTTTGCCATAGGCTAGTGGTAACGGAGACTTATATAAATACTTTCGTTTTGGGACGTGTTCGTGTTTGGGGCTGTGTGATCATCTAATTATGTGTAGTTATGTGTTTCTAGCATGTTGCTGTTCTCTCAGCATGTTGTGATGTGAAATTAAGAAGATGAATGGCTGAAATGACGCAAAGCGGGGAAAAACAAATACGACATCTTAAAGTTTTTTCACATGCACATTAACAGTGACTCCTATCGCTTCAGTCTCAAACAGCATTGGAGGAGAATACCAACAGGGAGGAAGGAGGCTACAGGAGATATGGGGACGGAGGACTGGTCAGAAGTGGAGTCTCTAACACCCATACAGACACGTCATACCTGTTTCAGATTCTCTTTGACAGGCAAGGAGGATTTCGGTCTGCGATGCGTCAGTCTCACGCCATGATGGCTAGGATCATTTAAACAGTGTTAGGTCGTCAACAACAACAACAACAACAACAACAACAACAACAACAACAACAAGCACACACTGATGGGACACATGGTACTATTACACTCTGAGTGTTATTGTCATGATTGATTCAAAACTTGTTTTAAACTTGCTTTTTATCTTTTGGGGTTGTTTTACAAGGGGTTGTTTTTACTTGTTATGTATCTATCTATTCTTGTTCTCTCCATAGAATGTAGTGTATAGAGTGTAAATAGAGTATTTAGAAAAGTGCTATACAACATAAATGCATTATGATTATTGCATGTATTTGTTGTATTGTATTGGTATTTAGAATTATTTTTAATATTTTATACACACGACCAATCAACTTTCACCGTTGTCCATCACCATCATTCAGGATGAGTTCCCCAAAACCCCAAAGACACCATAGAGTAAGTGTGTGTAGAGAAGCAGGCTGGTACCTTCTCATGTTGTTCATCTTGGTTATGTAGATGAGTCCGATGATTCTGCTGTCCATCTGTAGCTCCTCCACCCCTCCCTCTGAGAGAGGGGACTCCACCTGCACACACACCAGGGGTCTTAAATACAGGGTTCCCACACCTTCTGAAACATCACATTCAAGCACCTTTCAAGGACTTTCAAGACTCAATTCCCTTAAATTCAAGGACCCAACACGGCATAGTTTGAGACAGATCTAGATGAGAATTTATTTAATAGGAACTATCCGCTCACAGACAACAATTAAAAAGATAGGCTTGAATGTGTGAACACTAGATGGTCTCTTGCCTTCTCTACCACAGCACAGCAAAACAATATATTGTGAAATATGTGTAAAGTTAAGACTTGTTTACTAGTTGACGAGCTAAGTAAAACATTTTTGAATAAATACATTATTATTTTTTTGGACAGAGAGAGAGGGGAATCAAGCACTTTCAATGAACTTTTAAGGCCTTGATTTTTTTTGCTCAAATTCACAAACTTTCAAGGATTTCAAGGACCCGTGGGAACCCTGTAAATACTCTCTTTGACAGCAGTGTCTTCAGGGTTTTTCCTGCATAGAGAACTATGGGGCGGCCGCCTCCGTCATATTTCTAGCCGCCTCCAGCTCTCGACAAAACTCTGACGGTCGTATTTTCTACAAGCGTTGCACTCTGTGGATTTCTGTCATTTCTAACTGCAATTGCGGCACTGCGCCGACGTGGTGGCGGGGGCGCTGTTTCGCAAATAAGTTAGCTTTCGTTTTTGCTAGCGAAATAGCTGATAGTTGATGTTAACTGCTCAAGGACAATACATATTTGAAAGTACAGAATGCCTGAGAGCCTTATATTGCATTATATTACATTATATTTTGATTGGTCATCTGGTGTCTGAATATTGTGTTTTCCTTTACATAAATAATGACATTTCCACCATAAATTGATGCAGAAAGGGCACAAATTGGTGCATATCAATTCACCAGAATGCAAGAAATTAAGTGTTTGATGCTCGTTTAAGGACCCCCAGACAGCCCTGCATCATGCCCCCCCCCCCCCCCATGTCAAACACCAGTTGTACCACCTCTGCCTCATTTAAACCCTGGTATTGACTCCTGGGGAGGCTAGTGGAGGTAGAAATTGGAGGTCAAGCTCATTGTAATGGAAGGAATGGAAAATGAAGAATGGTATCAAAACATGTGATTGACAGCATTCCTCAATCCACTCATTACAACGAGCCAGCCTCCACTGATCTACTCACACTGCCCATGTGGCCTGTGTCCCAGCTCTCCAACGTTTACCCAGAACATGGACCATTAACTGGTAGGTCCATGATTGTTTCATCCTTGACACTGTAGTTAGTGACTTTAAACCATTCATTCACACACACTCAACTGTAGCATCTGACGGTGGTTTTCTCTGTGTACCACATGTACAAAAAAAGAGGTTTGGTGAGGCTGCATTCTCATTTTATGCACCCAGATTGTGTCTCACTGCCAGTTTACATTAGGGATGCAACTAGGGATGGGACGATTATCGTTTTTATCGTTAATCGCGATAAAAACACCCGCGATAAATTAATCGTGGAGAATTTTAATTATTTGAATAATCGTCATAATCGTATGTTATGAATAAACTGTGTTTAACAAATGTCTGGCGCTTTTTTTCAGCCTAGGCTACATTACATTTGCAGTCAAGTTAGCGACTGTTACTGTAATATAATTGCAATTCCTCACATGAGCCGCGCTCGAATATCCTCACAGAACTTGTCTCGCGCTATTGTTCAGCCTGCATGGGTAACGTTACTGTCAAGTCAGCCTTGTCAGTCAGTCACTAGGTAACGTATGCTAGCCTACTCACCATGGCTGGTGAAAAACTTTAGACGGGATACTGTCATTGGCCTTCCTTGTTATTACCAGGCAGTGACAGTCTATGGCTGCAAAAGGCACGGTCGCTCCTAAGCTTTAGCAAATATATTGTGGTTTACTTAATACTGTTCAGCACTTGAGGTTACATGCAATGCATGACTTGTGCTATAGGCTAAATACAATTATTAAAGCGGCAAGTAGCAAGTGTGCGCATCAAAGGCATTAGGCACGTAACATGCTGTATAAACACATGACAACCGTCCGTTATTTCCCGAACCCCCTGCGAGGACCCGGGGAACAACGGTACGCTCCCCGCGGCTGCTATCAGACTGGCCGCGGTAGTGAGTGTTGAGGGAGAGAGGAGACGGCAACCCTTGCTCGCCATAGACTGTATCCCTACTCGTCTCTCCTGAGCTCGGTTGTAACGTGAACCGTGGAATACAGGATATGTTAGATGCTTTACAGTAATTCCCCAAATGACCAGAAAAGGAAGTTAGATTTGTCGCTGGTCGCTTTTGACTAATTAAGTCGCCAAGGGGCTCTGGAAGTTGGCAACACTGGGAGTGCGTTCTTTAAACTTCCTTGGGTACGTTAATGAAAGGTGCTGATTGGCCGAAAAGGAATTGCTCTTTCTTAAGGACCCGGATTATGGCCAGAGATATGTGCCACTAGAATCTGAATTACTGACTTAAAATGTCCTAAAAATACAACAAAATCTAAGTTAAAGTGATTACAGTGTGTTTTATTGGCATTAAAAATATATCTATATTTTTTTATTTTATTTTTTTATTCTCGCGATAATATCGTGGATCGCGATTATTTTGCCCACGATAATCGTGACGACATTTTCTAATCGTCCCACCCCTAGATGCAACCTCAGCACATATGTTCAAGTCAAGACTAAAACCCCATCTTTTTAACATTGCCTTTAAATGACTAAATAATTAAAGTAAGATTATATAATGATTAAAGCACTTTGAGCTGCAACGTTTGCAGGATATACAAATAAAGTTATTAGTAGTAGTAGTAGTAGTAGTACCTTGCATTCTGGACACGGGATGATGTTGTCCACCTCCAGAGAGTGAAGACAGCCCGTGCAGAAGATGTGGCCACACAGGAGGGCACGTGGCAGGTTCCCAACGGTCTCGTCCTCTGAAAAGAAATAAAACACCAACTAACATGAGAATTTTAACCACGGTTGGTTTATAAACCATATTAACCAAACCATGTTAAGTTACCCACGGTTGGTTTATAAACCATATCAAACAAGGTTGGTTTATAAACCATATTAACCAAGGTTGGTTTATAAACCATATTAACCAAACCATGTTAAGTTACCCACGGTTGGTTTATAAACCATATTAAACAAGGTTGGTTTATAAACCATATTAAACAAGGTTGGTTTATAAACCATATTAACCAAACCATGTTAAGTTACCCACGGTTGGTTTATAAACCATATTAACCCAGGTTGGTTTATAAACCATATTAAACAAGGTTGGTTTATAAACCATATTAAACAAGGTTGGTTTATAAACCATATTAAACAAGGTTGGTTTATAAACCATATTAAACAAGGTTGGTTTATAAACCATATTAACCAAACCATGTTAAGTTAACCAAGGTTGGTTTATAAACCATATTAACCAAACCATGTTAAGTTAACCCAGGTTGGTTTATAAACTTTTTTTTTTTTTGTGATCAAGATTTTGTATTGCTTTTATCAACACATAACAATGACAATACAGAACAAGAAAGGAAGGGAGGGAAAAAAGAAAGAAAACAAAAAAGAAAAGGGGTAGTGTAGCAGACAAGTCACAGCCAAATAGTAGAAATACAACACAATCCGGATTGGGGTAAGTGGAAAATCAAATCATAGAGCAGTCAGGTTAGTCAAGTTCAATGAATAAGCCTTCTACGCATCAACTGTACTGGGCCTTGCTTTGTTCAATCTGGCCGTTGTGCACTCAAGATTCACAATCCTCTGTAAAGAGTAAAACCAAAAAGTGTTCATACTGAAATCAGGTATTACATTACAGTCATTTAGCTGACGCTTCGCCAGAACTCACACTAACGCATTTGCATGGAGAGCAGGAGACCATGGAAGGGCTGAGCCCAGCAGGACTTATATAATAAAACAATAGGAAGTTAGCTGTAACCCTCCTCTATAGAAACATAGTTAGTGTAACCCTCCTCTATAGAAACATAGTTAGTGTAACCCTCCTCTATAGAAACATAGTTAGTGTAACCCTCCTCTATAGAAACATAGTTAGTGCTCTGGTTCTCAGCACAGCTACGCAGACTACAGCTGGACGAGCAGCGTAGTGACCGTCAGCTAGCGGCAGCAGCGAGCTAACCCTGCTAGCTAACTCACTAGCATGTCCTGACAGCAGACAGCAGACAGCTTCACTCTCAAGGCTTTTGAGTAGCATGATTTAAATGTAGCGCCGGTGTAGGTACCGGATTTTCCCACTTTTCCGGTTCCGGTCATAGGTTCTGCCCTTTCCGGACATAGGTAGCGCTATGATTCGCTATGATTCGCGATGCCTACACCGGCCGCAAGACAGCGTTGCGTGCGTCAACAGGAAGTAGGTTTGTTATGGAAACAAAACCCGAAAAAAAAAAAAAAAAAACGACGAATCGATAATGGCATTCGTCGCCAACGAATTTCGTTATCGATTTGTATCGATTAAATCGATTCGTTGTTGCAGCCCTAGTCGCGAGACAGAAAATCAGTTCAACTCAACCCTCGTCTGCCTCTTCAACACGGCCTGTTGTCAGCTAACTAACTAGTTTATAAAACAGCTAACTAACTAGTTTATAAAACAGCTAACTAACTAGTTTATAAAACAGCGAAGCCGTTTCAAATTCCACCTTCCTGAAAAATAGCTAAAACCAGTGGTGTAGTCTAGTTTTTTCTAGTGGGTATACTGTGATTTTGCCCTCCCAGTCAGAGCGACACCTGTCCCGTAGCGACACCCAGTGTTTCCTCTACATGCATTTCATCGTGGCGGACCGCCACGATGGAATTTCCTCCACCACCATTCAGATTTCTCAAAAAAAAAAAAAAAAAAAAAATAGGCCGCTTTTCATACCTTCACATCGCTAGACACACCCACAAGCGCGAAGCGACGCGCTTGCAAAACTGTTTTGTGATTGGTCGAATACATCTAGGCTGCGTGTAGTCTACAAACTACTTCAAATGTTACAATATGCGCGACGACGGTGCTGGATCCTGGATCTGTGCATCGGTGTGCAGGAAGAACACGGAGCAGGCGCCAGACCAGACTAGATGATCGTGGAGTGAAGATATTATGAAAGTGTACGTGCTTGTCGATCACCCGTCGCATCGCGTACGCTTTAATAATCTCTTCACTCCACAATCATCTAGTCTGGTCTGGCGCCTGCTCCGTCTGTTTTTCTTCCTGCACACAGGTAAACAGATCCAGGATCCAGCAGCGTCTTCGGGCTCGCGCAAACAAACCCGGCGAATTTTTTTACTTGCCCCAGGCAAGCGTTACTGTTGAACCCTGCTGATACATGATTCTTCCCTGCACATTGACAATGTTTTCTCTCTCCTCTTTCTTCTGCGTTGTGAAGGGATCCACTGCAGCGTACACGAAAAGCGGCTACTGTGTCAACCGCTTCCCATAATAGTTACAACAACCATAAAGCCTCCATAATGATAATGAAAAGAAGGGGAGACGAATTTTTTATTGACAACGGAATTACATGCTGGAAAAACATGCAGACACAGACAATAAGAGACACACGGGAGAAGTACCGGAAAACATTTTATTTTTTTGGGCCATCCTCGAGTTTTGGCTGAAATTACGTCGTTGTTTTGAGCGCGCGTGCGCGTTTCATGCGCGTGCACGCGGAAAAAATCGCGAGCGCGCGCGCGGTCAACGCTACCCGCCACCATTGTAAAAATTCCTGGAGGAAACACTGGACACCCCATAAGCACCACCACACTCACTTATGCATACAGTATGCATCTACACCAGTGTTTGCTGCCTTGGGGGGGGGGGTGGCATGGACTGTACATCAAGCTGCCTCACGCTACAGAAACAGGAGATAGACTCCTGCCCCTTAAGGGCCGTTAGGCTACTTATGTGGTCTTGACTACATGTCCACTTTCTCACCTGGTTCTTGCTCTCTCTCTGGTGTGCCGACACCATCCTGCTCTCTCTCATTCTCTCCCTCTCTATCCTCCTCTCTCCCTCTTTTGCTGTCAACCAAAAGGCAAATATAACAACCAGAGTATTTATAATTTAATAAGAGGTATACATTGAATTCATATCAAATCATAACATCATTCTAATTTAATATTGGGTTGCTGTGGGCAATGCAGTCAGATACTGTCTTTACTTACTCTCTCACCTGTAAGAAAATCGTATGTCAAACTACAAAAAACAGACAATTCCAATGAGTGAGGGTTTGTTCCAATGCTTCTACTATAATGTTTGTTCCAATGCTTCTATTTATACTGTAAATATACCATTATGGTATTACCATAAAGCCCAATTCTAGCAGAATAAGAAAGATTGTATATCTACTTTAAGTAAAATAATAAAGTGCCTCCAGTTAGCTCTTTAGCTGGCATGTGTGCAAGGGCCTTAGCTCATCTAATCACCTCTGAGCTAGCTAGCTCGCTTGCTAGTTCTTTGACACTATTTATCACACCATGAAACTATAATCAGACACTTTCTAGTCACAACTGGGCTCGACATTAAGGCTTGTCCGCTTGTCCGGGCCAAGTACATTTTATGTTTGGACAAGTGGACTTCCTCCTGCAGTTGTCCGATGGACAAGTCAAAACAAAAAAACAAATCAATATGTATTAATATCTGCAAACATTAATTCCTCCTTCCGATCTGAATAGTAAAAAAAAAATAGCAAGCAAAGCGATGCCGCACCTCATTCTCGCTGTTTCAGTCTCTCGTAGTTCGTTATCATCATAGTTCGTAAATTCGCTCAGAGCGCCAGAGCGCACACTGCGTTCAACGTCATAAAGAGACCAAGTAATTTGATTGGACAAAAGGCATTCCATGAGTGCTGATCAGATTCCAGAGCGAGTTTACGAACGCAGCCATAGTGTTGTGGGTCTCCTGTCACTAGTGCCATTCACGTGAACATGCGCATATTCGCTTCTTCTCAATGCCGCTTATTTTAATGTAGTTCGATGCGATCGTATATTTTAGGTTTGAAGTTTTAAGACCAGCACATCGCAATACGAACTTCAGAATGACACTAATGATAGATTTCTCAATTTGAATATAGGATACTATCCAAAGGCTAGCAAATAAGATTGCTTCCATTGGGGAGGGACTGTAGTTACAAACATTTTTTGTAAATATTCCTAGATATTCATCCCTTTTGTGGCCAATCTTAATCTAAAAGGGTTAACGTTTTTAAATAATTACAAAATATTGTTTAATGAATACATTAGAAAATTAAGGATACATCATTATCAAATCAATAGTAGTCAAATGTGTTATTTGCATACACATGCACTCACTGGCCACTTCATTAGGCACACCCTGGGGTTGGACCCCCTCTTTTGCCTTCAGAACTGCCTTAATTCTTCGTGGCATAGATTCAACAAGGTGCTGGAAACATTCCTCAGAGATTTTGGTCCACATTGACACTATAATATCACGCAACAGCCCGTCTGGCACCAACAACCATGCCAGGTTCAAAGTCACTTAAATCACCTTTATTTCCCATTCTGATGCTGGTTTGAACTTCAGCAGATCGTCTTGACCATGTCTACATGTGTGGAGGCAGGTCTGGCCCGTCCACCCCAAGGCAATTGTAGGGGAAATACTGAGAGCATTCTGAACGACTGGTTATGTGATAACAAACATGTCCGAAAGTTCGAAGTAAGTGCTTCGTAACACAGACGGGGTGAATTTTATTAATAAAAGTGTGAAAGTTCTGTCACAAAACGCCGTAGTATCCTCACACATTTGTTTAGTGGGTATATACGCAAATCCTTGGCCTTTATGGCGTAGTCCTGCGTATCACGTAGGTAGACTACACCACTGGCTAAAACTATATGGAGAACAAGAAAAAGATAATAAAGGTAGGTAGCTTTAGATAACTAACTATATATATACTATACTATAGATAACTAGATATATATATATATATATATATATTAAAGGTAGGTAGCTTTAGATAGCTAGCTGAAGGAGATGGCGTCTGCTCAACACGTGTCCGCCTGCTAGCTAACGAGCCGTGACACCAGGTGGTGATTAACTCCACACGTTCACAGTTTACACGACCAGACCGTTTAAAAAGGGAATTCTATGACATAAGACATATGATAGTGTTACTTTACCAGGCAGGTTGTAGGCTTGGCCACAGAGGTCACAGATCAGAGAGTTTGGCTGTTCTGCTGTGCCCGACATGCTGCTGAGGTAACGACGGTAGAGAGGTCAGGTCGCTTGCGCTGTCTGTCTACACGGTCAGGGTTGCCAGATGGGTGAGACACTTTCCAGCATAACCAAAGTCTAAAAACCGCTAAATCCACCCAAAAAAATCTCCTACCCCTAAACTGTATGTCAGTTGCCAATGATGTTTGTAAAATACTTTTTTTTTTTAAACTAGGGTGTGTGTTTAACTTCACGCATTTTGTGACTTTCAGGCAATGACATTTGGATACTGCCTAAATGCTATTTATCCAGCCCAGCCCGCCCAAATGCTTTTTTCCCGGCCCAGTGTGATCAGGAAGTAGCCCAACCCGCCTCACCTGGCAACCCTGGCCTCCAATCTGTCACGTGACATGACAGCTACAACCATTTTACAACAAATCTTATTATAATCTGTTTTTGATTGAGAGTCGTTCGACCTGTCCTGTCCACCAATTTAAAACAGAACTGTTTTAAATTGGTGTGTGCAAAACATTATTTGATTGGCGTATGCTATAGGCTAACCTCAATTGTCATTGTGCCTTAACTTGTATATAATAGCCTACGTATAATAGCATCCAATTAAACATCAGCTGAGCAGAGCAACGTGGGTTCATGATAGAGCTGGCCGCTTGGGGGCGCCATAGCATAGTGTATTGTACCTGTGGTCACTGTACTGGTCATTCTGGGAGACTTGGAACGCCGTCAGCCATTAAAGTAGTCAAATCAATATGAATACAATATGAGTTCCACTGACTCTATTAATAATAGTATTATATGTGTTTTAACCCTAACATCAATACTTCCCCGCCTAAACCTCCATGTCCAGCCTTTCCCCTGAGATGGAAAACCAGTGTGAGTGGGAAATGGCAAGAAGATATGCTTTGTTTAAATTCCTTGTACTTTTATTATGTTTTGATATATGGTTTTAAATATGTCTTGTAAGGTGTCCTTGAGAGGCTTGAAAGGCGCCCATAAATGACATGTATTAATAATAATAATAATAATAATAATAATAATATTACTTTGTAAATATCGGTGTGTATCTTTTGTCTGCGCATTGCCAGATAAGCCACACCCTCCTCAGAGACATGGTCAGTCTGCTGGACTTGAACTGAACCTGAAGAAGAAGAAGCTTTCACTCCCGGTGATGTTTGTGATGCCGAGTAACTTATTCTGACTGTTCTTTCAGGGGGGAAACTTCCCCGCGCGGTGCCTGCAGGAGAATGTCGTCATCGCGTTCCCCGCCCCGTCTTTCGCTACCTCTGCCTCGCCGCAGGTAATAATAAGTGTTATTATTACATTATAAAACAATCGTTCAAAACTCATCTTTTAAACTTGCTTTTAATCTTCAACAATGTTTATTGTTGTTTTACTGATTGTGCTATTGTCTTAGTTTTTATTTCTTTTTATTTCATTTCTCTCTATGAAATTAGTGGCTTTGAGTACAGTGATAGCCTACTGATTATGATTATGAAGATGATGATGATGATGATGATGATGGTGATGATTATATAATAATAATAATAATAATAATAACAATAACAATAACAATAGTCTCAGGACGGTAGAGTCGCTCTGCGCTGCGTGTTGGATTGAATGCTTCAGTAGGCCTGAGGCCTCGTCATCACGTCCTCTCTCCTCCAGCGGGACGTCGGGAAGGTGGTCTATGAGAGTCTGAGCAGCATCGACTCTCTGCTGGGAGCCATAACCCTAACCCTAACCCTAACCCTAACCCTAACCCTAAAGGTGGTCTATGAGAGTCTGAGCAGCATCGACTCTCTGCTGGGAGCCATAACCCTAACCCTAACCCTAACCCTAACCCTAACCCTAAAGGTGGTCTATGAGAGTCTGAGCAGCATCGACTCTCTGCTGGGAGCCGACCACCTGCCAACCGAGTGGGATCAGCAGAAGCTCGACGACTTCCAGAACATTGTGTACCGGCAGGTCGAAGAGAGCAGATGTGTGAGTCACCAGTTATGGGATGTTTATGGGATGTAAAGTGCCTTTGGGATAGGGTTAGTTAGTTATTAGTTAGTTAGTTAGTTGAATGTGTGTTTTGTTGTATTTGTAAACTATGTGTATTTCTAATGTGTCAAATATCATAATTCAAGTCAACTATAACAATTGAGATGGCTTCGTTTGGATACAAGACAGAAGGCTTTATTGTGTTTTTAATCCTGGACCGTTGTTAATGTGTGTGTTGTTGTAACAAGCGTGGACAATCATGGCGTCGTTGTTTAAGTGTCAGAGACGTGAGAGATGTATAAATATAATATAATATAATATATATAGGATTCTTAATAGGACTGGTTGTTAAAATCCCTAAATATTCAGCACAACAATTGAGTGGAGTTGGAGATGTCCTCTTGGGTGGAGTGGAATTTGGCAATGATCACGTGGTGCCACCAGTACGACACATCTTCAGTTGTGGTCCCCGACCTCATTGGGTGTTTCGGCCAGTTATCACAAGACACCCTCTGCCGAGGTTGGCCCACCACAGGCTGATCAGGCCTGGGTGTGTGTCGCACGGTGGCACCACGTGGTCATTTGGGAGCCCATGTTGGGTCCCTACGTTTCAGCCACAGCCAGTGACTGCTCCGTTCTGCTGCAGTGGACAGTTCTCTGATTGCCTTCCGTTGGGCCTGTCCTCTGATCCCTACTGCCCTCAGGAGCCTTGTGGTGGAGCTGGCTACAAAGCCTCTGCAGCCCACCTCCACTGGCCACACCTTCACGTTCCAGCCCCGCCCCTCTGCTTCGACTGCTAAGTTGGCATACCGCAGCCTCTTCCGTTTGAATGCCTCATCAATGGCCTCCTCCCATGGGACCGTCAGTTCTACGATGAAGACACGCCGGCAGGACTTGGACCAGAGGACTAGGTCTGGGCGCAGGTTGGTCGCTGCAATTTCGGGTGGGAAGGTGAGCCTCTGGCTGAGGTCTACCCGCATTTCCCAATCCCGGGCTGCGTTCAGTGGGCCTGAGTCTGGAGGTGATGGCTTGGTCCGCTGTTTCTCCCCTTCCCGGATGAAGGTTGTTTTCCGTGGAAAGGTAGTCTTTCTATATAATAATATGTGACTGAGGTCTCGTGACTATTTCAGATGATGAGCGGAGCGCGTGGGACTGATGACTCCGTCAGAGCGCATGCGCTGAAGACGTACTTCCAGAACATCGAGACTGTTTTAAAAGAGAAGGTAAGCTCTAACTGAGAACATGAAATAAAATAACATTAAGTACTAATAAAATGTATATTCGTATATATACGAATTATCTGTGTCTGTCTCTCCCCCCTGCCCTCTTTCTCTCTCTCTCTCTCTCTCTCTCTCTCTCTCCCCCCTGCCCTCTCTCTGTCTCTCTCTCTCTCCCTCTCTCTCTCTCTCTCTCTCTCTATCTCTCTCTCTCTATCTATCTCTCTCTCTCTCCCTCTCTCTCTCTCTCTCTCTCTCTGTCTCTCCCCCCTGCCCTCTTTCTCTCTCTCTCTCTCTCTCTCTCTCTCTCTCTCTCTCTCTCTCTCTCTCTCTCTCTCTCTACAGAACTATAGCTACTGCGCGTGGGAGGTGGCGAGGAAGGAGGTGCTGCTCACCCTCCAGTCCATCCTGCAGCACCACTCTGACAGCCTCGTCTGGACCAGGACATAGAACCAACACCGTCTGGACCAGGACATAGAACCAACACCATCTGGACCAGGACATCTATATCTATCTATATATCTTTTCTATTTATTAAAATTATTTCTGCAGAAAAACCGTGTTGTTCTTGATTAGGCCTACATGTTTTGCAAATAAACATCCGCACTGAAATCGAGTTTGTGCCATGGTCTAGTGGTTTGGTCCACATGGCAACAACTAGGCTAATCAAAATGTTCAAAATTACTTTTATTTTGAAATATAGAAATACATTTATTCTGAAGGCCCAGAGTAAGAATTAAAATTAGTTAAAATAGGAGTCAGTTATATTTATTATTAGTAGTAGTTAGGACCGTGGGATGCGGCTAGCGAACGACGCTAGCCATCTCCACCCCAATTCATCGTGAGTCTGACGTGCCCGTCCAGTCCTGAGTCGGGATATTCAGAAGACGATCCATCTGTCTACTAGCTACCTCTACGATCCATCTGTCTACTAGCTACCTCTACGATCCATCTGTCTACTAGCTACCTCTACGATCCATCTGTCTACTAGCTACCTCTACGATCCATCTGTCTACTAGCTACCTCTACGATCCATCTGTCTACTAGCTACCTCTACGATCCATCTGTCTACTAGCTACCTCTACGATCCATCTGTCTACTAGCTACCTCTACGATCCATCTGTCTACTAGCTACCTCTACGGAGTTTCCACTGAACTTTCCACCTCTCCCTCCATCCATCACCATCACCACACGTGCTAAAACCCGGGCTACTGGTACCATTAGATAGGCTAGATATATCAATGTTATATGTATGTGCATTTGTGTATGTTATCTGTATATATTAAATGTTGTAATTGTTCCATAGTTGATACCTGTCTCCCCCCCCTCAGTTATTTAGTCGGTGTCCACCATTTAAATCCAATTTAGTCTATATATAGAGTGTTAATGTTAAATTAGGCTAGTGCCACTAAGGTTATAATAGTCCACGGGTGTGTATCCCCCCGATACAATTGGTCCTTCGAGCCGGATAAACTAGTGCCAACATGGCAAGCGGTGGACACTCGCCAGATAATTCCCCCCACCTACAGCGCGCTAGGCGCCAGCGCAACCCCCTTCCCATCTAGAAGACTACATTCTAGATTTACCTCCCAGCCTTGATATAGGGACTGATAGTCAGAGCCTACCCGACAATAATCAAGTGTTAGCCCTGCCCCCACCTATACACAGTAGTGTAGAGAACCTAGCTAGACTAGACACTACTAGCCCAGTGCACGTTAGGGGACTGACAGAGCCCTACTGGGCCGAACTGGTTGAAAGTCACAGCCCCGATGAGAGACTTGGAGCACACATGGAGACGGGGAGGTCGCCCAGTCCGGGCAGCCCCGCATCGATGACATCAACAACATCCTCGAGGGGATCTGTCAGGGTGCTAGAGATGCTAGCAACCTCGATAGCCGCTGCAGCCCAGAGAGAGGCGAGAGTGAGACTTGAAAGGATGGAAAGAGAACGCCTCCAAGCCGAGAGGGAGAAGGCCGAGCGTCAAGATCGGATGGAGGGAGAACGCCTCCAAGCCGAGAGGGAGAGGGCCGAGCGTCAAGAACGGATGGAGAGAGAACGCCTCCAGGCAAAAAGGGATTACCTGCAGGCGATGACCCAGGCTTTCCAGAACCTGACCCCCCGCTCCTCCACCCGGACCTCCCGGAGGTCATCATGCCGAGGGTCTAAGGCACCCTCTCCGGACCGAGGGGGCAGGACAGAAACCAGCCTCAAAGAAGAGCCTCTCAACGTCGCAGAACGGCTGGCCGGCCTACTGCAGGGACTGACTGTAGATGAGGGAAGTCAGGTGACCCCCCGGCACTATCACGTCCCCATCGAGACGACCAAGGACAATTCCTATCCCACCTACGACGCGTTACACCGTGACCCCCCATCGTCACACAGCCGGGAGTTCAGGAGCGAGACGCCCCCTCCCCCGATGGTCAGTTGGCCTCCAGGCCTACCAGTTCAGGTCAGACACAAGACTACCTACCTGAACCCACCCCCCCCGGGACCAAGAAGTCCACCTTCAGTGCCTCCCACCTATGCGCCTAGATCACTGCCATGCATAGGGCCCTACCTAGGCAAGCCATCGTTCCCGGACTTCACGAGAGAAGACCGGGCCCAGTACATAGAGTTGCGCATGTGCTTTGAGACCCTGATGCTTGAGTGGAGGATGAGAGGTACAAGTATGCCCTCCTCCTCAAACACCTGAAGGTGGCCCGAGCGCACTCCATCGCGCTAGCATATGCGCACTCTCCCACACCGTACTCTGTAGATATATCAATGTTACTGTATATGTATGTGCATTTGTGTATGTCATCTGTATGTATTAAATGTTGTAATTGTTCTATAGTTGATGCCTGTCTCCCCCCCGCTCAGTTATTTAGTCGGTGTCCACCATTTGAATCCAATTTAGTCTAGAGTGTTAGTGTTAAATTAGTGCCACTAAGGTAATAATAGTCCACGGGTGTGTATCCCCCCGATACAGTAAGCTATCATTGATTACTTGACTTCTCAATATGTACGATGCATTGCCTGTAAATGTCATGACGTAATGATCATATTTTACACGAGCTGACTGTTTGTTTTCTGCCTCTTCGACAGAGCAGCCTGAGAAGCAGCGCAACAAAGACCAGAAATACAGACAACATCAATACTGGATCAAATACAAATACAATAGCCCTACTATTCATATTGATAATGTAAATTGTGATTTTTGTTATTTTGTCTGGATATGGTTGCATTAAATATAGATAGGGCCTATATTTATCTATATGTTGTATTTTGTTGTTGTTGTATTATAATGTATTATTAGGCTATTGAATTGTATCGTATTATACTGTAATGCATTGATTTTGTGTGGACCCCACTAATAGTAGCCATTGGTTAATGGCTAATGGGGATCCAAATAAACAAACAAACAACCCCACCCCCCCCCCACCCCTTATTTTATAACCCAAAAAAACATACAATAACAAAAACCAGAAACGCAGACACACACAACATGCATCAATACTGGATCAAATACAAAGAAAACAAAACGTTCCTCTACTTTGTATAACATATTCTCAGACATAGCCTATATTCCTGGCGTCAGTCTAATACTTTGTTTTCTTCTGAAAATCTGTTGATTTAAAGTAAATTGCCAGGTCATTGTAAAAAAATATGTTATATCTTTATTTATTGACTCTTGGTTCAACAGGCTATTAAGATGGTGTTGTGTTTCTGTTGCGTCAAGATGCAAGATCTGCGGCGCAGATAAAAATGAACGAGACGGGAACGTGTGGAGAAATACGGTTTCTCTTTATTTAACCAGAGAGTTTGTAAGCAGATGATGTAATGCAGTAGCTTGGAATCAGAATGCTGCTCCCTGAATTCCAGGAATCTCGTTCTAAATGATGCAATCAGCAGTGATAGAGTTAAAGCTGATGAATCGTATGGTAAATATTCTAGGGTAAACCACACTGCAATTTGGGCTCTTTAGAGACATAGTTCAAGAAATAAAGATATGAGTACACGAGTGATTATTGTAGGCTATTGCTTGCAAGCAAGAGACACAAAACTGAGGTCAGAGTCTAAAGGGCTCTGCACACAGCGTGCGATTTCTGTTGCGCGTCAACGTTCCATTTTGAAGTTTGAATGGAAGTCTATGAGAACATCGCATTTACCCACACACGGCCCCGATTTTAATCGCACGGCGAACATTCGATTCCATTCATTTTGAATGGGACAAAGCACACGGCGTGCGAGTTTTGTCGCACTGTCAAATGAATGGAATCGAATGTTCGCCGTGCGATTAAAATCGGGGCCGTGTGTGGGTAAATGCGATGTTCTCATAGACTTCCATTCAAACTTCAAAATGGAACGTTGACGCGCAACAGAAATCGCACGCTGTGTGCAGAGCCCTTAAGAGTCGGTAGAGCACATGTCTGAAGACGCAGCTTCAGAGTAAGAAGAATGGGAAGAGTCAGAGGACATTATAGGTCGGGTTAGGGTTACACGGGTTACACGGTTCAACCTATATGTCATGCGGTGGGGGTACCAGGAACCAGTCATGCAAGTGAGAGGCGAGGCTGAGAGGTCAGTGCCTCCCTCAAGCCCGGATTATCCATATATTGCATCGGGTGAACGCCCTGGGGCACCAGCCAATGGGGGGGCACCAAATTATTCGGACAATGAATAGACCTTTAAAATATTTTGGGCACATTTTGAATGGAACTCTTAAGACAAAGCACAAAACATATGCACTAATGAGTTAACACATGCAAACTAACAGGAGCACACATCTAACTCTGCATGAAATGCTCACAGGTCGACCCATGCCTGGGCCGACGCTGAGAGGGCCTACAAAGGGCCTCTGCTGGAACAGCTCCAGATGGAGCTACGGCAATATATGAAACCAACTAATTGTGATACATAAGAACATCTAGTTACAGGAGAAAAATAAGCAGCCGGAACCAGAGCCGTCCGCACCCAACCCAGTGGTGCCAGGGGACCAGGGGTACGTCAAGGTCTTCCGGAGGAAGTGGAACGAGCCACGGAGGGAGGGTCCATACAGAGTGGTCAGGGCCACACCCACTGCAGTACAGGTGGAAGGGAGCACAACATGGTACCACCTGAACCGTTGCACCAGGACCTCCCAGCAGGACATCGGACACCGTGGACAAGGTGTTGCGGCTGACAGTGACAGGAATGGTGTGGTCAGACAGGATGAAACACAGATGAAAGACAGGACCATGAGGGGCCTGTCGTCATGGGGATGCCGAGGTCAGGGACCCGGCGTCCAAGGGGGGAGGGTATCAACTAGAAGCAGGAGCAGAGCAGATGGCGGTGCGGTTGCTTTTTGATTTTTTAGCAAAAAAGTGAGATTTAACTGAGGGTGAGATTTAACTGCTGGTGAACTGTCTAGGTTGAGCCGTCCTCTCTGAGTAGTTTTTGTGCAAAAGGCTCTGTTCTCTGTGGCGAAGGGAGGCGTAAACAGGGATTCAGAATCACTAGGTCTGTTTGTCTGAAAACCAGTGAAGAAACCATCATAACCCAGAGAATTTAGATTAAGCCAATTGCCCTAACTCTCGCAGGGGAGGATTAAAAATAGAAGAAAACACTATAAATTCAGTGAGTGAGAAAAAAGGTCCTGGTCATTATGACAATAATCTCAATAATCATAGGGATTCACATCCTATTAAGAAGAATTTCAAAGGGAAATAAGACTAGAAAAGACAGGAGCTTGGGGAGATTTGAAAGATACACATAATAATCACCATCAACCTAACATCCCATTTGCACCTATTAATGCTACCAAATCATGTAATAATTGCAAGTCAAGTGTCTGTGATTGTTTTAGTTCTTCTCCCTACAGACTAGCCAGAGCTAGGCGATGGATGACATTTGGTGGACTTTTGGAAACAACATCCTGAGATCCTCCTTCCCATCAGGCTAGTGGTGCACGATAAACAAAAACGGAGAATGGATGAATTGTCTTTATTACAAATCAGCAGAGATTTATTAACTACACAGATGATGTACTCAGTGCCTTAGGGGAGCAATTTTTACCTGTCTTGAGATCTTTTATCATACAGGGAGCAGGGAAGCAAATGAACATGATGACAGAACTGGGGGGAGCTGGACTTGGGGAGACAGAGATGGCTGTCCGTGAAGTTGCTAAGTCCTCGAGCCAGCTGCCAGAAAAGGACACAGATCTAGAGAATGGCACAGACCTAAATGTGGACATTTTGTATCAGGAATTATACCCTGATCTGATACCACGAGGACAGAAACGGGAGTCTGAGGGCTCAGACGAAGACTAACTGTGCAGGGGATGCAGTAAAATAGTACGGCTGGGAAATGATTTTGATATAACTGTACTTGAATGATAAGAGGACAGTGGTGATACTTGGGTTAAGGGCTTTTTCCTAAATAAACAGTCAAATAGGTTTTTTACGCCCTTAACTGATAAAGTGTGTGTTGTTAAAATATATTAACTATAGCTGAATAATAGTGTGTGATACTGGTGATGAGATGTTTAATTGAGGTTGTATTAATTATAGCCACGTAATTGTTGTGTGGTGCGTAGTAACTGTTAGCTTGTGTTGTAATGTGTGACTTCTGATGGAAGTCTCAAAGGGGGGAATTACGTAGAATTTGTGAGCTTTGAAAATGTGAATATGGTTGTAGAAATGTTGACCTGTGTGCTTCTTAAAGCTGTGGGTCAGGAAGGGGGAGCAGGGATGAGTAATAAAATCTTTATGGTAGGCCTGAGTAAACAAGGTGGGGTGGGAGAGAGCAGCTTGGGGGGATGGATGGCACTATTACAGGGTCAGAGGGAGGGTGCAGGAAAACTGCAAAGGAGTTTTAAATAGCAGGAACTGGGAAAGGTCAAGGAAGGGCATTGTAACTAGTGTTGTTCCGATACCATTTTTTAATCCCGATACCGATACCGATACCTGACCGTGCAGTACTTGCCGATACCGAGTACCGATCCGATACCACGGCGTTTGAAAAAACAAAACAAAAAAACATGTTTTTTGAGCCGCATACTCACCTCGATGTAAAATTATTGCTAACACTTAGTCTGGCACTGCTCAAAACCTTTGTAAAACAGGAAAAAATACCAACAGAGAGTGAATACTATAGAACTTTTTTTTATTGTCTACCTGGTATGGTGACAAGAAAATCAACCCCTTATAAAACCTGAAATGTGGCTCTCACAGATGCCAATCAGTGCAATATCCATTTAAGATATAAAACAGTCGTAGTAGTAGTGCAACAGCAAGTGAACATTTACAAACAAAATAACTTTAGTACTTAAAAAAAAAAAAAAAAAAAAAAAATATCGGATTTTTTTTTTTTAGTACTCGCCGATACCGATACCAGCATTTTTGTGCGTATCGGTGGCCATGCCGATACTAGTATCGGTATCGGAACAACACTAATTGTAACCAAGATTTCAGCCAGATAACCGACAGGTGGGAATGCGGCAGAGGACAGATGGAAAGAAGCAGTTAAGGGGAGGGAGACACTCAGAACCATATATGGAAATCATTAATGTGGGGAGTTACTGATGGAGAGATATATAAGGAGGATTTGGTGAACAGGAGGGGCTTCTTTTTGCAAACAGATTTCGGCTGTGTATTATTGTACTTTGCAATAAATGCAGTCTAACTTGAACAAACAACAGCTCTGGTTTCTATGATAATTTACTAGTCAGTAATTGAGTAAAGATAAATAAGATATTGAAGGAATTGCCCACGACAATGCCTACAACAGTCGTTATTGGACTTGGTTGGTATTGAGCTTGTTTTATTGTAGTATACAGTATGTGCATTTTCCCCCTTTGTTATGGTTTAGCATGTAGTCTCAGGCCATTTATGATGGAAATAATTAGCCTATATTTAGAAAGTCGTGTTGCATTGTGATGTGAGTTGCATTCAGATTTGAGCATCAGCCTGTACTGTAGTTATATGCTCTTGTAAATCTATGGGTTTTGTAACCATAGTAAATATCACACTTTCACTTGCAAAGTAGGAGGGTGTGTGTGTTGGGGGGGGGGGGGGGCACACATCAAGTCTGGTCACCCTAGGGCACCCTAGGGGGTTAATCCGGGCCTGGCCTCCCTGTATGAGAGTTACTCCTCCACCAGCCTGTCTGTGTCAGGAAGTCAAGGCCGTCTTTGCACCTGCAGTCACAAAGACCCACAGTGAGACAGAGGGAGAGGGAGGAAGACAGAGGGAGAGGGAGTGTGTGTGTGTGGGGGGGGGGACATGATAAGAATACTGCTGATGAGAACATGACATTCTTGGTTCATGCAGCTTTATTCATATTTGTTTGGCCACCTGATACACAAGTAAAGCACAGGGTGTCTTGAGAGGCACTATATACATAAATGACAGTTAGTATTATTCATTAGGCTATTTGCTAAACAATATGAACAATAAATGCAATACAAACAATATGATGTAAGTTGTAACACCAAACCAGAGACCTCCAAAAAGCAAGACAAGACACCTCCCCAGAGCAGACAGGTGCGCCGTGAAAGTGAGTGACGTCACGTCACTGCGAAATAGAAAACGCAGAGGTGAGAGAAAGTCGCGAGCGGTTCTGACGTCACGTCTCTCTTTCACTTTTCTTTTGCAGCGCGGGGACGGTGTTCCTGCCGCCTTGCAGCGCCACCGGCCGGGGGAAACCGGGGAGAGTGAAAGTCTCCGCCCCCGCTGCCTGAGTTGGGGATTTCTCCCCCGTTTTCCCTTTCCTAACTCCACTCCAGACATATAAACAGCACAGGTAGGTACCATGTTCACACCCCGCTGGGAAACTAACAGGAGACTAAACTGTATCTCGACATGTACACGAGCACCATGCAGACATGGACGTGTGTTTTCATTCTTCTCTGCAGCGCGCCGCCGGCGTGTCAGGGTCAGGGATGCGACTGGCTACGTCACCACTACCGGTACCTGAGCAACGAGTCGCTGTCGCTCGTGGACACGATGGTGAGTTAACGGTTAACGGAGCTCTGCACGGTGACACAAGGCAGCCTTCTGCAGACACACCTCAGCCTCACGTGCTGAGATACAACGAGGTTTATGTTATTGTTGTTATTGTTGTTGTTGTTGTTGTTGTTATTGTTGTTATTGTTGTTATTGTTGTTATTGTTGTTATTGTTATTGTCACTTCGTTGCATTGCTGATGAGCTGACTTGCCCTGAGCATTTCATTACAGCGTCTACGGCTCCGGCTGTATTATGTTGACAAATCAACTTTGATTTGATTCGTAGGATATTGACAATGTGAATGACTGAATAATAATCTATGAGAGAAGTAACTGTCAAAGTAACACTCAAGTTTAAAAGTCTTGTTTATTATTAGAGATTTAACAACGTCTGATGTCTGTGAAGGACCTCCACACTCTGCAAGCAGGCTGCCTGACTGAGATGATCTGTGACTTAACATCGTTATCTGTGTGTGTGTGTGTGTGTGTGTGTGTGTGTGTGTGTGTGTGTGTGTGTGTGTGTGTGTGTGTGTGTGTGTGTGTGTGTGTGTGTGTGTGTGTGTGTGTGTGTGTGTGTGTGTGTGTGTGTAGGGAGGAGAGTACACCCAGGAGCACATGCCGGTATCTTTCCCGTATTCTCTGTACAGACGCATCCACCAGGCTGAGGTAAGAGACATCTGACATGCTGAAATAATGTTGCTAGATCGATAGGTAGATAGATGGATGGATAGATCTATATCAGAAACTATAAAAAGTAAAGATATATATCTTAAATTTCGCATCAAGGCAGCACTATCTATCTATAGACACATCTATCTATCTATCAATCAATCTATCTATCTATCTATCTATCTATCTATCTATCTATCTGCGGTATACAAAATAAATGCATTATTATCATTGTTGTTGTTGATGTTGTTGTTGTTGTTGTTTTTGTTGTTGTTGTTGTTGTTGTTGTTGTTATTGTTAATAACAGTATCTCTCTCCTGGTCCAGTACTCAGACAGAGTGTGGTTCCTGAGCGAGGCGATCCGCCACATCAGGGATCTGTTGGAGGGAAACACGGAGGCCGTCACCTGGGACCAGACCCGCCTGGAGCACCTCCTCCTCATCCTCCACCGCCAGTCTGACAACCTCACAGCCTGCGTGAGTCTACTGTTATACCCCTAACCCTACTGTTATAACCCTAACCCTACTGGTTATACTGGTTATACCCCTAACCCTACTGGTTATACTGGTTATAACCCTAACCCTACTGTTATAACCCTAACCCTACTGTTATACCCCTAACCCTACTGTTATAACCCTAACCCTACTGTTATACCCCTAACCCTACTGTTATAACCCTAACCCTACTGTTATAACCCTAACCCTACTGTTATAACCCTAACCCTACTGTTATACCCCTAACCCTACTGTTATAACCCTAACCCTACTGGTTATACTGGTTATAACCCTAACCCTACTGTTATACCCCTAACCCTACTGTTATAACTCTAACCCTACTGGTTATACTGGTTATAACCCTAACCCTACTGGTTATACTGGTTAAGTGTTCTATCGTTCCATTCCATTCTATTATGTTATATTATGTTGTGTTGTGCTGTGTGGTGTGGTGGTGTGGGGTTGTATTGTGTTGTGTGGTGTGGTGTTGTATTCTGTATTCTATATTCTATATTCTGTATTCTATATTATCTCACGTTCAGGTAACTCAGAGGCTAACGTGTTGTTGTGGTGTGCAGGTGTCAGACAGGAAGCCAGACAAGAGGCTGGAACGCTACTTCAGGAAGCTGAAACACAGGGTCCTCAGGAAGATGGTGAGGTCACCTCCACTCATAATAATAATCATAACAATCATAATAATCACAATCATAACATCATAATCATATAAACATTATCATTATCATAATTATAATGATAATTATTAATAACAATCATACAAATAATAAAAATGATGATAATAATAATATTATAATAATAAGAACAATAAGAACAATAATAATAATATGATGATGATGATAATAATAATGATGATAATAATAATAATAATAATAATAATAATGATAATATGATGATAATAATTGTTATTAAAATAATAATAACAATAATAATATTATTATTAATAATAGTAATAGTAATAATAATAATAATAATAATAGTAATAATAATAATAATAGTAATAATAATAATAATAGTAATAATAATAATAGTAATAATAATAATAATATGTGTTATGTATTGTTTGTTGCAGAAGTACAGTGCTCAGGCGTGGGAGCTCATCAGGAAGGAGACCAGAGATCACCTCCTGAGGCTGGACATCCTGGCAGCTCAAACCAGGAGGCCCTGACCTCTGACCCCTGACCTCTGACCTCTGGTCACCTGACCAAACCAGTTTATAAAGCGTCCATCAAACTGATACTGTTTGTATTTTTATTTATTTATATATATTTTTTATTTATTCTATTTATATGTGTTGCACATTTTTTATAACAATGTATTTATATCATGATGTATTATTATATTTATTTATATGTTGTATTTACTTTTGAGGCCTATGGAATTCCTGTGGAATGTGAACTATGTTGCCTACATTGCTTTACACTGGAAGTGTCAAAAACTCAAACGAGAATAAAACCTTTTTGTGAACATCGTCTCATTCTGTTCTTGTGTTACCTACTGAGAGTGGATGTAACATTATAGCACAGGGATATACTGTAGATATGTTAACTTATTAATATTGAAAGTACAGGGGTGGGCAGGGCATGTTCCCCCAAATAATCCATATTATATGACGTGTAGGTCTGCATCTTTATGAAAACTGTTAATTTGGAAACATTGGTTAACTTAGTTTTCTTCAGGTAAATGTAAAATGTTGGTGCCCGCAACAACACCACACAGAAACCGAAACTTTGCCAGTATAACCCACCCACACAGGGACTTTTAGAGATTCATAAGGTGGGTGTCGGCAGTAAGATGACTGGTCCAACGTATTTGTGCTGCTCCCTGATTGGGACAGCGATTATGTTCAAGAAGAAAGGTCATTACAGGTTTTGATTATTATTAACATTAAACATGAGATGATAATGTTCGCCTTTGAAATGTGTTCAGTATTGGTGCCACTCAGTTTCCTAGCCGAGAGCTCATCTTTTGCTGTCGAAATGCAAAGATCTGGTTGGAGATTAGGCAGCAGCACCGGCCCTCAAACTGCCTTGGTGGAAGGGGTAATAAACAGTGGCGGGCGGTGCATTTCACACCTAGGCCTTCAGTGATGTCCTACACAGTCCTACCTGAATTATTCCACCTCTTAATACCATCATTATGACACGCCATGGCTCTAGAAACTATACATTTAGACAGAAACGCAGTATAACCGGGCGTTGCAATTGTTATTATAGCTGCACCTCGTCTGGGTGTATTCATTGCATGAAAACGGTCAGTTATTTCCCGAACTTTGCTTATCGGCCTGTCGATCTCGATAGGAGGACCGTATCGAGTCCATTCGAGGCTGGTTATCTTCCTCATGTTCATACGGTCACGGGGGTGTGTTTTCTACGGTAGCAAGTGATTAAAAGATTGCATTGAAGCCCCACTTACTCACACAGCTGAGCCAGCACACACATATCTACGGACCCCAAGGTGGCTCCGTACATATCTACATCTCTTGCAGAAAAAATAAAATGCTTTGTACTCACCAAAACAACTGATTATTTGAACACAAAATCCATCCTCCTTTCTTTCCTCAACAAGACTTCAATGTCTCTGTTGTACAGTTGATCAGTTCCACCAATAAGTCCTTTTCTACATGGATAGCGTTGCTAACGTCGGGGTCTCTTCTGATTATGTCTAGCTTTTCTTGGAAGGTTCTTCTTGAAAATGGCATTGTTATAATATCTGCCACCAAATCTACTTCTTCTCCTCCTTCAGCCATTGTGGCTGCTTGTAGAACAACAGTTTACATCTACACAAATTAGCGAGATCAAGTTCAGTTTGCTAGCTCTGCCTCCCAATAGTTCGTATCCAATCAAAAGACGTGCAGGTGCTGATCAGGTGGTGCGCCACACAGCAGGCGCCTTGTCGGATTTGCTCGCCAACTCGAGATCTCACTACGGTACGCCAGTTATTTTCTCGTTCACTTTAAATTACAATCTGTACTCGCGCCACTGTTGAATCTGCAGGCGGGCAGATTTCTTGGTACCCTGGCAACACATTATGGCTGAAATTAAATTAAATTATTGGATAAAAGCTAAAGCCCAGCCCTCCAAATGGCTGGAAGCAGCGCAACCAAGAAGAAAGCTATGAAATGAAGAGAATAGACTAAGGGAATAATTCAATACATATTTGTGGAAAAATATATCAAAATTAAATGTATATTCTGATGATGTTTAGGCCAGCAGAGAAGGCCTTGCTGGCCCTGACGGCCCACCACTGGTAATAAAGACCTCCTCCCCCCGCTTGGATTTGTTGCTTTGGATAAAGGTGTCTACTAAATGTCTACAATGAAAACATGTAAATGTACAGCATCACAAAACACCAAATCTGTTATTAAAACACAAAAAAGACACTCGCTGCCAACCAACTAGCCTATATGTGGTCCGGTCGATTGGTCCAAGTCGGCATCCGCTTTAATGTTCAGACTTTTCTTTTGAAAAATGTAAAAACATTTCAGTGTTGTTAGTCAACTAACATAGCTTGTTTTGCGAGCCTGCTAACAATGTGTTAGAGTTAAATCTCACCAAATCTATTGCGTTGCAGTATTTTGGCTTGAGCGAGTTTGTGTTGTGATTTTCAACAACATTTAAATGTATTTCCATGTTTCAAAATAAAAGTCATTTTGAACATTTTGATTAGCCTACTTGCTGCCATGTGGACCAAACCACTACTAGACCATGGCACAAACTCCATTTCAGTGCGGATGTTTATTTGCAAAACATTTAATCAAGAACAACACGGTTTTTCTGCAGAAAACATATATACCTAGATAGATAAATAAATACATAATTAAATAAATAAATAGATAGATATCGCACAGTAGTCAACATTATCATAAACATAATTATGATCAAATTTAAAAGATGGCCAAAATGGCTTTGGTTCTATGTCCTGGTCCAGATGGTGTTGGTTCTATGTCCTGGTCCAGATGGTGTTGGTTCTATGTCCTGGTCCAGACGAGGCTGTCAGAGTTGTGCTGCAGGATAGACTGGAGGGTGAGCAGCACCTCCTTCCTCGACACCTCCCATGCGCAGTAGCCAGGGCTGGACTTAGGGGGGTGGGGGCCCCTGGGCTTGAGTCATTGTTCGGGCCCCTACCTACACTAAAAATGATAAGCTACAACTACACCAACCAGAACCTATGACCAGAAACACACGTATCCCAATGGAGTATGTTATTGGCATAAAGCACATGAAAAAAAAGCAAGTGTTAGGCCTGAACCAAGCGGTCAAATGTGGCAGAACCCCAGAACAGACGGACACAGAGACAAGGGTGACAATAATAACATTTTTATTTAATAAAGACAGACAAAATAACAAACCTACACTAACAGGGCCTACGTGGGGGGAGTGTGTGGGTGCCTGAGACGAAATGTAAGTGAGGTGTGCATTGGACAGCTACAGTATGTGTCTGGGCGCGAGTGTCTGAACTCATGAAGCATCTACGACTGGTTTGAAAAACCCAGTAAGTTTTGGAGTTTTTCTCAGTGTCTCCCTTTCGCGTTCCACTTTTTCATTTTTCTTTTTTCTTTTTTGCGCTCCACTCTCGTAATTCCTCCTGTCCGCCATGATCATGACATTGACAATCGCTCCACCAAAGATGATGCCCCTGCCCTGCGCGTGACGCGTCGATGTAAACCTCTCCATTGGCCTAAATATACAGTATAATTAAACAAATGAAAACACGTCATTCATCAGAGCGTCCAGTAGGAATAGTGATAGGGGCTGTATTTCCATGCCCGCGGGGGAGGGGGGGGGCTGTATTTCCGTGCCCTGCGCTGCGACAAAACACTTTTTTCCAATTTGAACGTAATTTATGAATTCAAAATCAAAGAGCAAATATTTATTCATACATTTGGATTTATTTTGGGGCCCCTTGTAGCCCGGGGCCCCTGGGCTCAAGCCCATGCATAAGTCCGGCCCTGTGGGTGGGGGTCATATGTCAAGAAAGAAACATTGACAACTTAACTCAGCTGTTTAAATGTACTCCATGAACACATTACGTAGGATAGTTAGCTTTAACTAATTATAATACACTTGTCACAAAGCTAATGCATAGCTAATGCGAGCGGTTCCCATCACGAGTAAGGAGCTAGCTCGCTAAACTGTCCTGCACCGACACTTGAGTTGCAACCACGCAAATCATACCACGGTGGCCTCGTCTATCTCAACCGGGCCTTGGCTAACTAACTCAACCGGGCCTTGGCTAACTAACTCAACCGGGCCTTGGCTAACTAACTCAACCAAAGCATTGGCTAACTTACTCAACCAAAGGCCCTCATTTGTTTTTATCTCACGCATTGGTGAAACGCCATAGTTTAACAATGATTGACAGCAGGCTAGCAGCCTCGCTTCAGCTGGGAGAGTGGACACGGTCCTGACGGAAGAATTAGCCATCAAAGCTAACTCCGCACACGCTTACCTTTCACTCGGACTAAATGCTGCTTGTTCGATACGGTTACGTTTTACTTCGACTTTTACTGATATATTAACCACCACTGCCGTGAAACAAATGATTAAAACGTTGAAACGTTGATTCACGACTTGCTAAAATGTAAAACTGTACGCGAAATGTCCTCAACGGACTTTACTCTCCTGAGTCAAAATCCCAAAAAGGAAGTTCACCAGATCAGAACAGCGTCGTTTCGGGTTTGCGTTGTTAATAATATTAATATCATTATTAATAATGCATTTATGTTGTATCCATTGTATAATAATATAATTATAATTATAATTATAATAATAGCCTACTTATTATTCTTATTATGTATTTTGCATAGCGCTTTTCTCAGTAGTCAAATACACTTCATTACATGGAGAGAACCAGATTAGATGGATAAATTAAAAAAAAGTCACATGAAAGCTTATAGTCAGTAACAATAGTTACAAATTAAAGGCAAGTTCAAAAAGATGAGTTGAGATCATTTGACTGAGGTGACCTTTACTCCTGGGGGGTATTCCATCAACGTCACTAAAGGAAAATCCAGGTTTATTTTGATCCAAATAAAATGCATTATATTATACAAATAAGGCTGGATCTTTTTATAAATGTCGCGGGATTTATATAAAAATAAATAAGCCTAGATTGGACGTTGATGGAATACCCCTCTGGTGATGGAGACAATATATATGAGAATATGAGACTGCGGGTAGGGGTGTGCTGGAGCCTGGAGGAGGTCAGAGAGGTAGGAGGGTGCCATGTTGTTGAGGGCTTTGTAGGTGGTGAGGAGAATCTTAAACAGAATCCTAAATGGGACTGGGAGCCAGTGAAGGTTTTGGAGGACTGGAGTGATGTGTTCTCTGGAGTGGGTTCTAGTGAGCAAGCAGGCAGTGTTCTGCATGTGTTGTCTGTTGAGGACTCTGTTGGGGCCCCCAAATACAACACAGTAGTCCAACCTGGTGGTAACAAACGCATAGACAACCAGTCAACATATGAAAAAAAATCATTCTTTTTATTAAAAACAGTATTGCTAGTTACATATTCCATTCATGAGAGAAATGTGTAACTTTAAGAGCCAAGGCAAATATTAAGGATTACTCCAGAATCAGCTTTTTGATTAGTTTTCGAATAACTGATGACCAACATAACTTGAGAACTTTTTGCTGTTGTTGCTTGTTTTGTTTTTAATTAAAAGATATAAACTGTAAATGTTTTCAATTAAAAAATAAAACTGATTGCATATGCGTTCACCCACAATACCCGCAAACAATTAAACCCAAATCATAAAATATAAAAAAGAAATACATAAAACCATTACATTTAACAAATATTCTCTTGTATATATAGTTAAATGTGCTTTTATTTTATTTATTTGTCTTAATCTAAATAGCAACTAGAATCAAAATCAGTTTTTTGCCTCCATAGATCAAGATTTAACAGATTTGTAAATTTAACCTAAGCTCCCATTCCACTTTTTAAAGAATGTTCTTGTTTTTACCACCTTAGCTGTAACTGTTTAGCCTCGACAGTTTTCAGTTAAATGTATTCATGTAGCCATTCCTTCGAGAAATGTGTCCGAAAGGCCTCGCGGATACTCACACAAATCAAGTGACATAATTGAATTGTCTGAATAATTACTTTTTACAGAGGGGTGCTGTCATAATGAGTTGGATTGTAATGTCTGTGAGGTATTTTGGACATTACTATGCAAATAAAAGGGCTATGGCCATTAGACGAAACAAAATATGTCTATGAAGCAAACTTACATAACGAAATACTGTCTGGGGTACTCCACTACAGCAAAAGTAAAGGTTAAACCGTTTCATAAGTTTCATACATTCCATGGGAGGTCTACACATTATCTATTCTCGAACCATCTCATTCTAGAATGTGGCTGCAAGGCAAATTGTTTTTTTAAATTATTATTATGAGTCAATGACAATTTGTAGTGTTGAATTGACATGAAAAGCAAAACAATTAAAAAAAAGAAAAAAGAAAAAAAAGAACACACATTTACCCCTAGTGCTTTTAATTATCCACTCAGTAAATATCTACATCTTACTCAGCACTGAGAATATGCAGTCTACGGTACAAGCACTGTACTAAGGAACTCTGGAAACACAACCAACCGTAATGCGTCCTCTCTCTGTTACTGTTCTGCAGCCTTGAGTGACTGCCTGGTGCCTGCCCTGCAGGGCATACCAGGGGGATTACTCAATACGCCAGGCTATTGCCAGAAAAAAAGAGAATATGTAACGGTTCAATATTCCGCATGCTTAACCTCTTAGGAATCCATAAAGAATCGAATTTGTAGCAAGGTTCTAGAATGTTGCGGCCATTGAATACACCCCATGGTGTATTCAACCTTTACTGTTCCTAATATATGTGAATGACATGTCATCAGCATGTGATTGCAATTTGTTCCTGTTCGCGGATGACTCGGCTCTGCTGGTCTCTGACAGGGACATATTGCAGGTGGAAAAAGCGCTAAGCACTGAACTGAGTAGAATCTGCATCTGGCTAGCTGACAATAAACTATCAATACACCTAGGTAAAACTGAAACCATCCTATACGGATCCCCATCTAAACTCAGAAAGGCTGTAAATTACAAAATAAAAGTGGGTAACATTACTATCACAAGAAAAGAGGATATTACATACCTGGGCTCCATCTTAGAGGCAAATCTTTCCGGAGATAAAATGGCAGCAAAAGTAATCAAAAAAGTTAACCAAAGAACTAGATTCTTGTACAGGATATCCTCACTTGTCAGTAAAAACACACTGAGGACCCTATCAGGAGCTCTCATTCAATGTCACTTCGACTATGCCGTAACATCATGGTACTATAGAACCACAAAGGCCCAAAAAACAAGACTCCAGACAGCCCAAAATAAACTGGTTAGGCTTCTGCTAGGCCTCAACCCTAGGACACATCTAACCGCTGCTCATTTTTTGAGCCTTGATTGGCTAAGAGTAGTTGACAGAGTGCAGCAGCTTGCACTGGGCCTGGTCTTCAAGATACGCTACACCACAAAGACACCCAAGTACCTGTCAACATACTTCCAAAAAGTCAACAACGTCCACACATACAATACCAGAGGAAGCTCCACGAACCACGTTCAACCGCGTTGCACCACAAACAAGGGGTTTGCAAACTATGCAGTAAAAATGTGGAACGCCCTTCCTATAATCTTAAAGGAGTGCAAAACACTGCCCACCTTCAAAACCACTCTCAAAAAACATTTACAGGAGGCTGCAATCCGTAACTGGACCCTCTAAATCAAAAACTGTACATACTTGTTGTTTTGTCCCCCCGCCCGAACTACCCATTGTACATATTATATGTCTGTCCCCCTGCCCGAACTACCCACTGTACATACTTTGTGTTTTGTCCCCCGCCCCCACCTGTGGTGTATGTCCCCACCTGTCCTACCCGCTGTACATACCTTATGTTTTGTTGTATTGTTCTTCCCATGTTGGATGTATGTTTATCTTGTAGATAGTACTAGTTATTTGTCTGTATTATCTTGTAGATAGTACTAGTTTTATTTGTCGGTCTTACATGTAACGATGAATTGAGAATCAACCCAGTGAGCAATTTTACGTTGATTAGACGTCTAAACAACGTCTAAATGGCCCGTAGACGTCTAGGCGAAATCGAGGCTAAATATCCGCCAAATTGGAAATTTAAAAAACGTCTATGTTTAGACGTTGAAATGCCGTTGAAACATAGACGTTGTTTCCCTGTCTATGTTTCAACAGCATTTCAACGTCTAAACATAGACGTTGTTTCAATTTCCAATTTAGCCTAAATTTAGCTTAATTATAACCTAGACATTGAAATACCGGTGTTTAAACGTCTAGGCTAAAACAAAGCCAAATGGAGGTGAAATTGAAACGACTGTTTCTATAGGCATTTCAACGGCAGACTATATATAGCTGTTGAAATGCAGTTTAAACAGACGTTTCAATTTCCAATTTCACATCAATTTAGCTTTGTTATAGCCTAGACGTTTAAACACTTAGTATAAGTAGACAAATACAATTTTCATGAGTAATAAGTAAATATAAATAAGGAAATATGAATAGGAACATGTATTTATTTAGGGAACTAGTAAATACGAAATAAAAATAAGGAAAAAAGAATATTAAATATTAACAATGTTGATTGTTGTGGAACATTTAACAACATAATAACAACATATTTAATAACATAATAACAATTAAATAGGAACATTTAACTAGTAAACATTTAACTAGTAAATACAAAATAAAAATAAGGAAAAAAGAATATTAAATAATAACAATGTTGATTGTTGTGGAACATTTAACAACATATTTACAACATTTTTAATAACATAACAATTAAATAGGAACATTTAACAACATAATAGTTTTTATTGACAGTTATGAGACAACATTTAGGTTGTCTTCTGTCTGTAGCCAGCACCGCCCATTCTGCCTGGGGCCTGCTTCAGGTGATCTCCGATGCTCGCCCTTGCCTCCACCTCTGTGACCTTTTTTAGTTTCATGACAGCCTCTGTAATTAAATAAAGCAAAATAAAAGTTATTTTCACAGAAGAATCCCATTTAAAACTTTAAAAAGCAAGAGTAAAGAGCCAGATAAATTGTGGATTGCCTACTATGTGCCAAAGAAAATGTAATATGCTTGAATGTCTGGTGCCCTGTAGCTCTTGTTCCTATAGTGAGCAAATGTTTGACACTCGCCACAAAATAATCTGTAGTATGCTACCACCCACCCTAGACCCCCGTGTATGGATAGTAGAGTTGAAGCCGTTGCTATAGACAACAAACCTTTAGTGCACACCTTTTTGATCATGTCAAGTTAGCTGATGACGGTGCAGGCCTGATCAACAACAACATGGCGGCCTACAGTACAGATGATAAGTTAACCACCTAGTATAATGCTGCCTGGAAAATTACCTCAGCATCGACAAGACCAAGGAGCCGATTGTGGACTATAGAAAGGGTAGCAAGAGGAAGAGAAGAAAAAAGCCCCACCCCTTGCAGATACAATGCTTCTTGCCCAGTTATCGGTTCCAACCTACCCAATATGACACGGTACAGGGCAGTCTGCCCAAAGGCCCTCTTGTTCCGTACAATCATTTCAACCCTTTGAAGTTTAAATATTTTGCCATCTCCATTGAACTCATTTTCAGGTGTATTATACATTGAACTCATTTTCGTGTATATTACATTTTTGGGGGTTTAAATTTGTTGCGGTAAATGCAGCCGTAAACTTTTATTTTAAATTATCACCATGCTTTGTCGGAAATGTTCCTTCTTCAGCTCCTCCTCCTGCTCTGTGAACTCTGTTTCTGTCCCCAGCTGTCGCAGTGAAAATGTTTGCCCTGGCTCTCTCCTCCTCACCTCGTCCAAAATTTCGAGGAGTAGGCCCACAACTCTCTTCTGGAATGCTGATGTAAATCACAATGTAATAAGTTAAACAAAGTGAAAACATTCCGTGCTTAAGCAAACCGCAAAGATCTCACAAATATAACCATTTCTGACTGAGGCAATGGAAGGAGCTTCTTCTTTTGTATTTTCACATACTTAACAGGACTGAAGTCAAATAACATGAAATGTTACTAGCTTCAATTGGAATTCTTACTGTTCTCTGAGACTGGGTGTTTGTCTTTAGGTCCTGTTGAGATAGAGAGCATACGAACAAGTTTGCTAAATCAGTTTGGAGCAGAAGAAAAAAATCACAAACATGCAGATAATGGTGAGATGCATTTGAGTACATACGTTTAGGGGGAGTCAGGCTTTTCTGGGGTGTACCAACAACAACATGATTTGAACACGAACCTCTAGGAGTCCTGGTCTGTGCTGGTGGAGAGTCAGAGAGGGCCACTATTGAAATGAGAATGAAACATGTTAGTGATACAGGTCACTAATACAGACCTGTAAGCTTCTTACTATCAAAAGGAAGTACCATTGGAGCTCTGTGCCCTCTGTGGAGTCAGGCGTTTCTTGGACAAGCCTGAAACATAGAATGATTTGTATTCAACTGTTAAGGGTCGCTCTAGACCTCATCTGTGTCAAAACATCAACAATAACTAAGACATGCTGTGACAACGTGATTTGAACACGAACCTCTAGGAGTCCTGGTCTGTGCTGGTGAAGAAATGAGGGCCCTGGACCTTGATATTTGACTCAGCCTTCTATGTGTCAAGTCTGAAACATAGAATCATTTGTATTCAACTTCAATGGGTTGCTTTTGACTTCATCTGTGTCAAAACAACAACAACAACATGATTTGAACACGAACCTCTAGGAGTCCTGGTCTGTGCTGGTGGAGAGTCAGAGAGGGCCACTATTGAAATGAGAATGAAACATGTTAGTGATACAGGTCACTAATACAGACCTGTAAGCTTCTTACTATCAAAAGGAAGTACCATTGGAGCTCTGTGCCCTCTGTGGAGTCAGGCGTTTCTTGGACAAGCCTGAAACATAGAATGATTTGTATTCAACTGTTAAGGGTCGCTCTAGACCTCATCTGTGTCAAAACATCAACAATAACTAAGACATGCTGTGACAACGTGATTTGAACACGAACCTCTAGGAGTCCTGGTCTGTGCTGGTGAAGAAATGAGGGCCCTGGACCTTGATATTTGACTCAGCCTTCTATGTGTCAAGTCTGAAACATAGAATCATTTGTATTCAACTTCAATGGGTTGCTTTTGACTTCATCTGTGTCAAAACAACAACAACAACATGATTTGAACACGAACCTCTAGGAGTCCTGGTCTGTGCTGGTGGAGAGTCAGAGAGGGCCACTATTGAAATGAGAATGAAACATGTTAGTGATACAGGTCACTAATACAGACCTGTAAGCTTCTTACTATCAAAAGGAAGTACCATTGGAGCTCTGTGCCCTCTGTGGAGTCAGGCGTTTCTTGGACAAGCCTGAAACATAGAATGATTTGTATTCAACTGTTAAGGGTCGCTCTAGACCTCATCTGTGTCAAAACATCAACAATAACTAAGACATGCTGTGACAACGTGATTTGAACACGAACCTCTAGGAGTCCTGGTCTGTGCTGGTGAAGAAATGAGGGCCCTGGACCTTGATATTTGACTCAGCCTTCTATGTGTCAAGTCTGAAACATAGAATCATTTGTATTCAACTTCAATGGGTTGCTTTTGACTTCATCTGTGTCAAAACAACAACAACAACAACAACAACAACAACATGATTTGAACACGAACCTCTAGGAGTCCTGGTCTGTGCTGGTGGAGAGTCAGAGAGGGCCACTATTGAAATGAGAATGAAACATGTTAGTGATACAGGTCACTAATACAGACCTGTAAGCTTCTTACTATCAAAAGGAAGTACCATTGGAGCTCTGTGCCCTCTGTGGAGTCAGGCGTTTCTTGGACAAGCCTGAAACATAGAATGATTTGTATTCAACTGTTAAGGGTCGCTCTAGACCTCATCTGTGTCAAAACATCAACAATAACTAAGACATGCTGTGACAACGTGATTTGAACACGAACCTCTAGGAGTCCTGGTCTGTGCTGGTGAAGAAATGAGGGCCCTGGACCTTGATATTTGACTCAGCCTTCTATGTGTCAAGTCTGAAACATAGAATCATTTGTATTCAACTTCAATGGGTTGCTTTTGACTTCATCTGTGTCAAAACAACAACAACAACAACAACAACAACAACAACAACATGATTTGAACACGAACCTCTAGGAGTCCTGGTCTGTGCTGGTGGAGAGTCAGAGAGGGCCACTATTGAAATGAGAATGAAACATGTTAGTGATACAGGTCACTAATACAGACCTGTAAGCTTCTTACTATCAAAAGGAAGTACCATTGGAGCTCTGTGCCCTCTGTGGAGTCAGGCGTTTCTTGGACAAGCCTGAAACATAGAATGATTTGTATTCAACTGTTAAGGGTCGCTCTAGACCTCATCTGTGTCAAAACATCAACAATAACTAAGACATGCTGTGACAACGTGATTTGAACACGAACCTCTAGGAGTCCTGGTCTGTGCTGGTGAAGAAATGAGGGCCCTGGACCTTGATATTTGACTCAGCCTTCTATGTGTCAAGTCTGAAACATAGAATCATTTGTATTCAACTTCAATGGGTTGCTTTTGACTTCATCTGTGTCAAAACAACAACAACAACAACAACAACAACAACAACAACAACAACAACAACAACAACATGATTTGAACACGAACCTCTAGGAGTCCTGGTCTGTGCTGGTGGAGAGTCAGAGAGGGCCACTATTGAAATGAGAATGAAACATGTTAGTGATACAGGTCACTAATACAGACCTGTAAGCTTCTTACTATCAAAAGGAAGTACCATTGGAGCTCTGTGCCCTCTGTGGAGTCAGGCGTTTCTTGGACAAGCCTGAAACATAGAATGATTTGTATTCAACTGTTAAGGGTCGCTAAGGGTCCATTTAACCCGTTAAGGGTTGAAATGGAGACTATTTACAAAGGATGAGTCAGGTCATAAATTCATACAGAAAAATTCCAGTTAAATCAATAACTAGGGGTGTAACGGATCACCAAACTCACGGATCGGATCGTGTCACGGATTTAGAGTCACGGATCGGATCATTTTCGGATCAACACAAAACATTTTTATCTTTTTATAAAAACTACCTTTTCCTTGAACATCACTGCTGCAATCTGGTTGCCAAGTGAAACCTAACTTTACCTAAATAATAAAGTGAAATCCTTTAAACATGGTATATTAAAAAAAAGCAAATAAAGCAAAGCAGCCTCAAGTTTATAACTTCATATTCATTTTCAAAAAGATGATGTCCACATTGTCTGGGGAGAGGGTAGATCTATTTGCAGTCACTATGTCTCCTGCTGTGGAGAATAATCTCTCGCTAGGAACTGAAGTAGCAGGCACAGCCAGGTAGCGTGGCTCAAGCACGTTGACCATATTTTGAAACCCTCTGTTCTCCACAACGGAGTATGGCCTCATGTCTGTCGCGATAAACTTCCCAATGGAATTTGTAATGGCTTTAGCACGGTTTGAGTCTGCAGGAATGGGTTGTTTAAATGACATTTGGAGAAGTTGTTGAGCTACCTTTTTCTTGCTCCCCGGTCAACACACCAGGGTGATGTCGAGTCAGTGAGTACGTCACAGATTATTTTTTTCTCTCGCAGGGCTCAGGGTATCAGATTTCAGGGTATCAGGTTGCACACAGCTTCATGGCAACTCTACGTCGTGATTTACAAGAGACATTAACTAATATTAAGTAATGTTATTACTTGATTACATTTTGCTATTGTTCCGCAGGTACACATGCGTTCCGAACTGTGGAGGGTGGATTATCCGTGATCCGTTACACCCCTATCAATAACCCTTAAAATCAATAACTTAAAATAAAAAAAACACTGAAATTAAATGCCCACAATGAATCTCACAACCACAAATGTTACACATACCATTGTAAAATATATATGTATTTATAAATATAAATAAATGAATAAATTCTCATATCAACACCCACTTTCATCAAATAAAAAGTTCGTTTGGGATGAGATCGCCTGTCTGATCTGCTCTCCTGTCACTCAATTTGCAAGTGCAACAGTGGCTCTCAGTCAGTAAAAAACAATGGTGCCATTTCACTGACAAGAGTAAAGAGAAGGAGAAATGGCTCAAGTTTACAGGTTACCTCAATGTTTAGGTACCTATTAAGCATTGGGTTTAAATCCGAAATTTTAGGCTACCTAATAGGCGCACTTTCACTTGCGTTCATTGCAAATCGGCAGCAGCTAGCCAGCACTATTTGCCTGCAGTTAGACAAACCAAGGCCATGGCCTGTAACGTTAGCTAGCTCCACGCGGCCAATGGCGATTCCTAGAGTAGCCCTAACTTAAGCTTCCAATTCACCCAAAGCTGGTTAAACTCATAGCAATGACATTACGTTCTTTTCTGCAGTGTTTAACAAACAATCAAGTAACGTTATCTAAAACTCTAAAAACGTATCTAAAAATCTAGATAACGTTAACGTAGCTTTGTGTCGTAGGTTAGCACTTGCTAACCGCTTAGCTAGTTTCATTTACGTTCTTCGACAGCATGGTTTGTACAAAGTAAAAACAACATATTTGTGTACTCACCCGCAAATACCCCTTCAAATACCCAGTTAATGAATTTGTACAAACCTTCGTGGTGAAAGGACATGGTTTTCGACTTGCTTCACTGAAAATGTGATGTTTTCGCTGGTGAAACTGCTATGTGACCTTCCGCGTCGAGGATTAGAGGTGTGTGGAGAGGTGTGTGGTGCGATGACGTATGGTAAGAGCGACGCTTCATTGAACTGCTCTGCTCAAGTAATACTTTATTATTCATTAAGTGATGGTAAAAATGCCAGCACATGGATATATATAAATATATATCATCCCATAAGTGGGTAAAATGTATAAAAATAAGAAATTAAAGAAATGAAATAAAATCATCAAGTAATTTAAAAGTCATACTAGGCCACCTCAGTCCCTCCCCCTTTTGTCCTTTCTGGCTCATTCATTGGCTAACTGAGGCAGAATGGGGACGAGTGATTGGCCCTCAGACCTGTCAGGCATTTCTGTGCTTCATAATGAGCAGGAGGTGTATTGGGACTACCTGACATTTATTTATAATGAGTACATTGTAATTAACACAAAATGTTAAGAGATGTTAACTCCAAAATAAGATTTTGCTGGTCTGGAAAGGAGAAAGCTCAGCTGGAGGGAGCTCTGGGGAATGGAGGCAAGCAACATCAGCTTCATCATCAGAGCTACCTATGATCTCCATCTCCAAAAAACCTTCACCAGTGGTATGGTGAGGACCCAACCTGTGCCCTCTGCCCAACTCCAGCGACTCTCAAACACATCTTGTCCGGTTGTAAGACCAGCCTCACACAAGGCCGCTACACCTGGAGGCACAACCAGGTCCTCAAGAGCCTGGCAGCAGCTCTTGAGAGCAAGAGGAATACCACCAACTCCTTGCCCTTGAAAGCAACCAATTCCATCACGGCACCAGCATTCATCCGAGAGGGACAGAAAAAGTCCAACCATCCTCCAACCAAACCAGAAGCTGGACAGCTAGCCATGGCCCGGGATTGGAAGATGCTAGTGAATAAATGAATAAAATGTTTAAAATGTTTAAAATGTTTAAAATGTTTAAAATGTTTAAAACAAGCACATTTATTCAATTAAAAGCTTCACACACCAAAGCCACGTGTCATTATCACTCTGCCTGTCAAACGTGCGTGTGTGGATGTATCAACTCGTCTGGGACGTATTCTGACAGTTTAGAGGGGTTTAATAACGGTTTTAATGCATTTGAGATAAGTAGAAAATATGTTTAGACACAGACCGCATTTATCTGGGTTAAAGGACAGCGACGTATAGACGCAATTTAAACCACCACTTCCGCATGAATAACTATGCTGGACTACATGGAATCTCAGAATAAATGACGGTCTGGTATATATTTTGACAATCTACAGGCGTTTAGGGTATTAATTTAAACTCAACGTGCTGCTAGACTAAAACAGGTTTAGACACAGACCGCATTTATCTGGGTTAAAGGACAGCGACGTATAGACGCAATTTAAACCACCACTTCCGCATGAATAACTATGCTAGACTACATGGAATCTCATACTACATGACGTCTGGGACGTATTCTGACAGTTTAGAGGGGTTTAATAACGGTTTTCATGCATTTAAGATAAGTAGAAAATATAGCCGTAATATAGCTGGTCTATATTGGTTTATATTCTAGACGCGAGGTTGAAAAGACGTCTATTGCTCACTGGGAAGGACCCCAATTGAAATAAGCCAGTGGCTTTCTTGGGTTTTTATCCTGTTAGTTGACCTTGTATGTAATATGTACTTTCATGTACCTACTTCTGCAAATCTTCTAATAAAGTTTTCAATCAATCAATCAATCAATCAATGGTAGACCCATTCTTGGCAAACCACACATTCCCGGGCCCACCCGTCCACCCGTTAAGACACATCAACGAGCGAACACAGAAGGTTGTTAAAGCCAGTCACATTATTTACACATTAATATATATAGATATTCTTATATATATATATATATATATATATTTGCAGATTGAAAAAAAATGCACACCGGAACAATCAATGTGGTTTCTCATAAGCTTCACAAGAATCAAAGAAGGGGCTTATTTAGTGGGGTACAACAACGACATACACCATGTCTGCTCTATTCAACCTGTTTTAATCTGCATGTTCTGTGATGTACCCGTGTACACGGTCGTCTAAATGAAGACCACACAACAGAGATTATTTCCCCCAAATCCTTTTCCAATAACTCTGACCAATCTTGTCACAACAGATAGCAGCACAAGGTTTGGCGTGTGTTCCCATGGCAACCACTGCAGGGATGCCCAAAAAAACGCAGGAGGCAAAGTGTTAGTGTGGGCCTACTCTAGGGTAACAGATTCAGCTTAAAGCCAAACATACCCTCTCCTTCCCCAATCCAATAAACTTAATCTAGTATGTCAGTAGAACCGCAGCAGGAGTCTATGTAGTGTGTTCAGAAATATTCAGTACGAAGTTTCAGCACGTGTACATCACTGTGGTATACAAATGCGGGAGGCATCACAATCAACACAGAGAGGGAAGCGACACCAGAATTAGATAAACAAAAACATTGGGTTCTTTGCTGTAGGAAAGGTTTAGTTCATTAGTCGTCACACAAAAATCCCAGACTGGCAATCTTCACGGTCACTTCGAGGAAAGCAAGCACTTAAAAAAAAAAAAAAAAATGGCCACTGTGATTCAGTCATTCCAGGGAGAAACGGCTTCTCAGAGGAAAAAGTTCAGTTCCAATTCCGATTCCAATGGTTCCCTTTGTTTTGATTAGCTATCGCGTAGTGTAAATTCCGAGGTCGGTAATGATGAGATGAGTCGACGCTGTCAGTATCATAGTGGGAGGAGTTAGGAGATTGTGACTGCGGTGGATAGTGTTGTGGGTCTGGGAGTGGGAGGAGCTAGTCGATGAGGTTTCACAGTGGGAGGAGCTTAAAAGGGGGGTTGGGTCATGTGTCATGTCGAGTGTTCCGCTGGGAGTGGCGGAGAGGGATCTCTGGTATCCGTAATGTTTCCTTAGTGGCTAACGTCTGTTCGTTTCAGCAGAGGAATGTGTGTGTGAGAGAGAGAAAGAGAAAGAGAAAGAGAAAGAGAAAGAGAAAGAGAAAGAGAAAGAGAAAGAGAAAGAGAGAGAGAGAGAGAAAGAGAGAGAGAGAGAGAGAGAGAGAGAGAGAGAGAGAGAGAGAGAGAGAGAGAGAGAGAGAGAGAGAGAGAGAGATGGAGTGAGCAATGAATGAATGGTCTTTATTGGCATTGCTATAGTACAGGTACCAAACAACGAAATTTAGGAGGGGTGGCTCCCCTGGTGCTAGGAAAGAAAAAAAACAAAAAAAATAGAATAAAATAAAAAAGAAGGGAAGGAGCTGGTTTACATAAATAAAGGCTATGTACACTATCCACTATACTATACTGTACAGATAGACGACTAGGGTTGTCATATTGCACATAGTGTTATTGCACATTCATTTAAAGTGTCGCAGTTTGCAGGCTTGAAATGTACATATTTGTGCCTCAGCACTACACCTGATTTTTTTCAGTCCAGCAGCTGCCATCAATCCGTCCAGACTGTCCAGGGCCCAGAACCTAGGTCTTTGCTGTGTTCAGGGCCTGGATGGCCCTGGGGTAGAAGCTGTGCTTCAGTCTGTTTGTCCTTGCGGCCATGGTCCTGTACCGCCTTTTCGAGGGCAGCCGGGCAAAGTGTTCGTACCCAGGGTGGGTTGGGTCTCTGGAGATCTTGGAGGCCTTCCTGAGACAGCGTGTGTTGTACAGCTCTTCCAGAGAGGGGAGGGGGGCGTCGGTGATCTTCTGGGCTGTTCTCACAACTCTCTGTAGCGCATTTCTCTCCGCGGTTGTGCAGCTGGAGAACCAGTTGCAGATGCCGTAGGTGAGGATGCTCTCCACTGCGCCGCGGTAGAAGGCCACCAGTATCTCCTGCTTGTTGTGTTCCTTCCTGAGGACTCTCAGGAAGTAGAGCTGCTGTTGTGCCTTGTTGTGCCTTGAGCAAGAGAGAGAGTGAGTGTGGTCTCCACAGGTTCAGCAGGGGCAGTAGGTGGGAGGGTGCTGCTCTCTTCTCGTGATGCAGACTATCAGTTTTTCTGTCAAAAGGAAAAGGAGAGGATGGATGAATGCCAAGAGGGTTAATACAACATGCACATCTGGACATGTGTGAAGACACATAGTATGTTCACGTTTAAAGGCCTTCTTTTTTTCCTTTTTTTTTTACCATATCAGCCCACAGGACAGAGAACAGATGACATTAACATCACAACATCCATTAGGCACAAACAACATGAAAACATATACATTTCAAAAGATACATGGATAAGAACGTGGATACACAGACAGATACAGAGATGGACACATTGAGACACAAACATGTAACACACACAAATCACCAACAGGGGGAGCCAGGAACAAATAAACACAAATACGATGGAAGTTCATAGAAACCTACTCAAACACCCCGACCCTAATCACCCACCCAAAGTAGCCATGCAGTGCGTGAGTGGGTGTGGCCTAACCGTCGTAAGAGTCCATGAGAGGCACAGAGCCCCGCCCCCCCTCATACATCTCTCCCTGAGAGGAGGGGAGACAGAGACAGAGAGAGAGAGAGAGAGAGAGAGAGAGAGAGAGAGAAGGGAGGATGGAGGCGTGATAGGGAGTGGGTGAGGAGGGAGGGAGGGAGGGAGGGAGGAGAGAGAGAGAATGGGGGATGGAGGCATGATAGGAAGTGTGTGAGGAGGGAGGGAGCAGGGGGGGAGAGAGAGAGAGAGAGAACCATGGAGTGAAAACAGCATGGGATGAGGAGAAAGAAGGAAAGGGAGCGTGGGTAGAGGAGTAGGGTGTTTAAGGAGAGTGAGAGGAAAGATTAAGAGAAAGAATGAAAAAGATGATGGGTGTGGGCAGAAATGGAAACAGAACAACAGGAAGATCGGGGGCATCAGATAAGGAGAGAGAAAGAAAGAAAGAAAGAAAGGTAAATAAAGTGGTTTAGTTTAGGAGGAAGACGTGGGAAAAAACACACCTTCAAAAGAGTTGAGCTCGCTCGAGTTAGTGAGAAAATGTTCGTGAGAACACCAGTTAACCGTTACATTAGGTGAGACATGCAATCACATGCCGAAAGTGTGTGAGACAGTGCGGAACTGCAATCTGATAGGCGTGCAGGTGTATGTGTGTGTGTGTGTGTGTGTGTGTGTGTGTGTGTGTGTGATTACCTGTGCTGCGTCTTTGTCGGCAGGCTCGAGTGAGTCATCCAGAGTGTTCCTCCTTCCCCTCTGGTCCAGTGTGGAGTAGGCATCTGGAGAGGACACACATTAGAAGTGTCTGTCTGTCTGTCTGTCTGTCTGTGTATGTCTGTGTGTGTGTGTCTGTGTGCTCAGACTCACCTGGTCCCATGTCGTTGAGTGGAATCATGTCTCTGTCCCGCTTGTCTATGAGCGGCAGGGTGCTGTCCTCGTAGCCCCCGTTGGAGTGGACGGCGTTGGGGGGGTTGAGGTTCACCATGAAGTCCGTCTTCTTCCAGCCGTCCTTCTCCAGGGTGCGTCTCAGCTCCTTGAAACCCCACACCGTCTGGAGCAACAGGCCCGCGCCGCGCACCTCCCGGTCCGACCGGTTACTGCAGAGAGAGAGAGAGAGAGAGAGAGAGAGAGAGAGAGAGAGTGGGATGAGATCAACGTAAACGCACGCACGCACGCACGCAAGCACACACAGTACCAAAAGGGGAGAGGGGAAGCCTGCCAATACACAGCTAGACGGTTAACCCCCAACCCAGAAAGAGGATGAGCCAGACAAGAACATGTGCATCTTCTTGATCCCTGTCCCCCACCCCTCCCTCCCTTCCCAGGGTTCCCACACCTTCTGAAACATCAAATTCAAGCACCTTCCAAGGACTTTCAAGACTCAATTCCCTCAAATTCAAGGACCCAACACGGCATAGTTTTGAGAATTGCTTTGTACTTGATTAGTTGAATCAGGTGTGCTGGTGGTGGAACAGATCAAATATGTGGTGCGGCTGGGGCGCCCCGAGGAGAGGGTTGAGAAACACTGTACCACAGCACAGCAAAACAATATTTTGTGAAATATGAGTAAAGTTAAGCAATACAGAGAGGAGGAGCTAAGTAAAACATTTATATATATATATTTATTTATTTTGAGAGAGAGAGAGAGAGAGAGAGAGAGAGAGAGAGAGAGAGAGAGAGAGAGAGAGAGAGAGAGAGAGAGAGAGAGGGGAATTCAAGCACTTTTAATGACCCATGTCTATTTTCAAAAACTTTTAAGACCTTGATTTTTTCCCCTCAAATTCACAAACTTCAAGGACCCGTGGGAACCCTGCCCACCCCCCCTCTCTTACCCGTCCTTGTTGATGAGCACCAGCCTCTCGATGCCCTGGGAGGCTCGGAGGGTCTTGGCGGCGTCCAGGCTGGAGCCCAGCACCTCGTGGAGCGTGCTCAGCACAGACACCACCGTCTCCTCTGACAGGGCCCTCACCGGCTGGCTCTGGCAAAACCTTTTGCAAACCTTATAATTCTAAACGGAGATAGAACCTTATAATTCTAAACAGAGATAGAACCTTATAATTCTAAACGGAGATAGAACCTTATAATTCTAAGCTCACGCTGTGTTAATGAGTATACCCAGGATGAGGTTTCTTATTTAGAGCTAAACTAGTTGGTTTAAGTCCTTGGTTAGGGATCAGCTCATAGAACCATGCCCGTGTTTTGATTAATTAGCATGTATATTTTGTATTTTATTGTGTTGCATATTTAATATATATTTAATGTTGGTTTGTAATCATACTAATAGTGTAGACAGGGAGCAAAAGACACCTTGGTCTCAGTTTTCCCTGGATAAATAAAGAAAAAAAAGAAAGAAGAAGTGTGTGATCCATAAGGATCTCGACATGAAATTCTCTGCCTTACCGTCTAAACTAAAGCCTTGTTTCTCTCAACCAAACCCTCCGGGAAAGGCTTACTCCAAATCCCAGGATCAGATCAAGCCCCGGACAGGAAAAGACATCGCACGTGTGACCTTTGACCTGTACAGACTGAACCCTAAGGACCTGTTTGGTTCTCTGAGCGTGAAGGCCACCTTCAGGGGCTGGTATTCAGTCAGTGCAGACTTCAAATGCCTTGGGCCCAAGAAAATCGTCAGGTGAGCAGAGTGTGATATGGTGTGACTTTGTGCGTGTAAGGGGGGGGGGGGGAGTATTGAACTTTTTTTTTTACTAGTTACTGCCTGTATATTCAACTGATTCACTCACTTTCTTCCTCTCTCAGAGAAGCCCTCCGTGTTGCCTCCACCCTCCTCCAAGCAGCTGGTCATATTATGATCAGCGCTGCTTCTGTGATTCGCCGGATCATCGAGGGGGCGGAGTCCTGGCAGCCCCAGCCGGCAGGCTCTATGGAGTACTGGAATTAGGGGAGTGTCTAACCCTAACCCTAACCCTCTGTGATTGGCTAATCACTCATCAGGTCTAATGAGAATAGAAGATAAGATGTGGAGCTGATCACAACATGTACTTGTGCCAATCGTGGCAACGATTCTGTTCGAGTAATATTTTGAATACTATGTAATAGTATAATATGTACAATGAGTATGATAAGCTTAACACATTACGCTGCTGGTGTATAATGTAAAATGTAGAAAAGTTGGTTGTACAAATTAGAATACAAATATGTTTGATGTATATAATCCTCCTTTTCTATCAATTGTACCGTGTTAAACACAGTGATGATATAATGTGTGATGGACAAAGATGGCATTTTTTAATTACATTCATCTCCTACTCTCTTATATACATGATTTCATCTGTGTAGTTCTTCTGTTGACAATGATGCAGCTCACAAAATATAAATGAGGAGCAATAGTTGCAGAACAAGGAAAAAACTGTTTATTCATAAAGAAATGAGAAAGAACATGTAAATCTGGAGGCAATAAAGTGAATGAAGATTAAAACAAAATAACAAACTGGAAATAGGTTTAGTACAAAAGTACAATTCCAAAAGTGAGTTGATATTTGAAGTTTGTTATAGTTAGAGTATATAATTATACTTGAATGAATTGATAACTATAAACAGAGGGTGCGACAAACAAACAAGTTAACACTGCAAAACCACAACAGAACTTGCAATAACTTTATCAGCAATCTATATATAATCTCACACTTCCTACAGAGCTAGTAACCTTTGACCTCTAGGGAGACGACGACAAGTCTGTCCCAGGGATCATCACTTCATCATCATCATCATCATCATCTTTTGTTGTGACTTCCTCTGTTGCCTCTCTTTGACCTCAGCTATAACCTTACAGCGATCCTCCTTCCTCATCCATCTCTCTAAGCCGTGCTTGACGTGGTAGCGCGTGTCGCCGAACCACTGGGTGATGTAATGGCGGGTGAGACCCGTTTGCGCCTGCAAAAGTGTGTAGTCCTCCTTGGTGGGCCACTGGCAGGTGAGGAAGGCCTGCCTCAGGATGGCCTGCTGAGCTGTACTCTTCCTCGGCCGGGGGCCTGGCTTGGACGGACTTCCAGGGGGCACGCAGAGGTCGTAGCCTATTTCTTTGTTGTGGTGGTTTGTGAAGGAATACCTCCTGTCAACCTCCAATTTCTCCCGCTCGTCCTTCAAACTAACTGAGCCCCCCCCACACCCCCTGACTATGGCGGTGGTCTGTTTTCCTTCTTTCATCATCTGTGCTTCAAAATAAAATAAATTATCTCTCATCAGCACACACATGTGTTTGGTTTGGTATAATGCTGAGCCCCACCATCCTATACAGAGCTGCCAAGTCTCACGCAATCGCCGTGAGACTCACGCATTTCAACCAGTTCTCACGCTCTCACGCCGCACCTCTATTTCTCACGGCGAGAAATAACAATTGTTTTAAATTCCTTGAAAGAAAGCTACCGAACATGAGTTTCGTGGCATCTTTCTGCACGCGCGTTAACTTGAGTCTGCAATCGAAGCGGCAGGCGAGCGCTGATGGAAGAACCTGTGTTCACGCGAGCTGCAAGAACGTAGCAAGCAGTGTTGCCAGATTGGGCTACTTTTGGTCACACTGGACGGGTGGATTCGGCAGCTTTTAGACCGGTTGGGCTGGACATTGTCAATTCCATCTGGCAACCGTGGTAGCAAAATATGTGCATACATTACAACATCGTAATCTGGTAGCCTACTGGACTGGGTTGCACCAATTTGGCGTAAGTCATTACTAAATGCAGGCATTTAGTAGTTACTAAACCCCTAGTTGTTACTAGCTAGTTTCAAACTAGTTGTTTACTCATTTCGGTTGCACCACGCCAATCTTTTGCCAATCTTATCTAGTAAATACTCCGTTTTGGTAACTGTTTTTTGTTTCTCTACTGTAACATAACCAGGTACATTAATAATAATAACAATAATTCATAATAATTACAATTTACAATACAAATACAACAATTGGGGGTCCCTCAAAAAAAATGTGGGCGATCAACCACCGAGCCCTCATCCTGACCCAGGAAAAACCCTGGTATGTACTGTATAACATGATAGCCATCTATGAGCAATGCACTGTATATAAGATGATGATCAAGGGTCTTTCTGCTGCTGACCAAGGGGCTGAGTCCTGTTGATGGGGCCCATTTTTCTTTTAGAGTCTGTAGGCTACTGTATTTGTTTATTAAGATTTCATAAATATGATATATTGTCTGAATTGTTTTCTTGTTTTATAAAACGTTAATTATTTTCATTTCTTGTGCTGGTTTATTATGAACAACATGTAAAATTGCAGGAAACTAGCACAAATAATTGGGCGGGAGAGAGGGGCCTCCGCTGCCAAAACGCGCACCGTTTTGGGTCGCTCCACCGCCAAAAATTCTCACTCCAAACTTTTGGTGAAACTTGGCAGCCCTGATCCTATAGTCATAATGCAGATGAATTAATTAACAACATGTGTTAATCTGTTGCTGCAAGGGTTTGCGATGGCAATCAGGCTCCACAGCTGAACTAAAAAAAAAAACAACAACAACAAAAACATGCTAAATGGAATTAGACTATCTAGCCACTGTATAGCTACCTAGCTAGTTATGATGATATATTACTTACCTGTGAACGGAGTAGCCTAAATGTAGTGGCTTACCAAGTGGTAGCTGACATAAATTGATCAATTCACGCGTGTTCCAATCATCAATTTGCTCAAAAGGTAAAATAACTATCCATTTTAACGCCAGATTAGCTAAGAAAGCACTAAAAGTAAAGTTCACCCGTCTCTTCTCTGTCACTGATTGAGTCGACCCGCCCTCCAAATGTGATCTGGAGAACTGGAGCCGAATTGTATTTTGTTTTTGCGTTGAAATTAATTGAGATAAATGTGAAAATGTTAGCATTTATTAGCATAATATTGGGTGCAATCTGACGCTTCAGAATCAAATTAATAAAAAAAAAATCTAGGTACAAAAGGTACATTTTTCCAAAATTGGCAATTTCACTCTCTCTAAGCTACAAGCTTTCAACATGTATTTTCGGAACAACACTGTCGACCTTTGTGTGTAGAAAAATGACAAATGACCGCTATAATCTGGATAGCTAATTTAACTAGCATCTTCTGCTAATGTGCAGATGGCTGATCATTTGTCATTTCAGATATCTTGTTTAATGGGTGTTAAGTAAGCTAACCAGCTTGTCTAAAATGTTATGTTGACTAGATTTACAAAGCCACCTTGCCGTCTCGGAGGCCCTCCACTCTGCTCGAGCTTCCTCCCTCTTCTCTGTTCTCTCTTCTTCTGGACCTGTCTGCAGCATTGGACACAGAAGACCACCTGACCCTCCTCTCCTCCCTCTCTGATCTGGGCATCTCTGGCTCTGCACTCTCCTGGCTTGCAGCATACCTGGGCTGATCGCTCTTACCAGGTGACAGGGAGAGGAACACCCTCACCACTAGGGTCCCCCAGGGCTCTGTCCTAAGGCCATTACTGTTCTTGCTCTAGTCTATACCATATCTCTTGTCTCTGTAATTTCATATGGACTGCACTTATATAGCGCCTTTTTTGCTCCTCCAGAGCTGCTCCAAAGCGCTTTACCACAGCCACTCATTCACCCATTCACACACACATTCACACACCAATGGCGACAAGCTGCCATGCAAGGCGCTGGCCCGCTCACTGGGAGCAATTTTGGGGTTCAGTGTCTTGCCCAAGGACACTTCGACATGTGGCCAGCCGAGGCTCGAACCGCTGATCTGGTTTCTCCTACCACCTCTGATTCACAGGTGGCAACACCACCTATCTCTTTGTGTCTTGCAGTCAGACATCTCTGCTTGGATGTCAGCCCACCACCTCAACCTTAACAAGACTATTTAGTCATTCCCACATTGTGTGAAAGATCAACATTATCTGTGGGTTTAACTGTAAATTAATAAATAATATCTTGCTTTTCTAATAATCACTAATTTCAGATTGTCACCCTAGATTGATTGACTGGTTGGTTGATTGATTGTTGTATGTGCTTTTGTTGTCATTGAACATATTATATAGGCCTATACAAAAATAGTTTATTGATTAAAAACAAAGAAAAGAAAGTGATGATTCCAAAGAGAGGGAGAACTGTTTACTGTGAGAAGTCGGTACAGTGACGGGATGTTTTGTAGCATGTCTCTATGGCCTATGCTGTAGGGTTAGGTTCAAATTCACTAAATGTAGACATAATATTGAATGTTTGCTGCCACTTCGAATGCCTAGTACAATTGATCCACTGGGTCATTGGGTACAATTGACCCACTGGGTCATTGGGTACAATTGACCCACTGGGTCATTGGGTACAATTGACCCACTGGGTCATTGGGTACAATTGACCCACCCATTGGGTACAATTGACCCACCCATAAAGTCATTTAGTTTAATACATTCCAGTCAATTCAGGAACATGTTTAGCTTTCCTTCCTTTGTCCAAATTGAACTCTAAAGGAATTTTAAAGGAATTTATCCCAACTCCACAGGAATCTATCTTCATTAATCAATGATTCCAAGTTAGTTGGAGTGAAGGTATAAAGAGAAATACCTATGTGTTTAATTGATGTTAGGTCTATAGCCATGAGTTTGTAATTAGTAGAAGTCATATTCATATTGACTGGATAGATTCAGCTTTGAATGCTAGCAATCTCAAATTTTTTTTTTTTTTTTTACATTTTTGGCATTTAGCAGACGCCTCATTCCAAAGCGACTTACAATCAATACATTTGAATACTAAGCAAGTGAATCATCAATCCACCAGTCGTAGCAGGAAGAGTAATCCAGCTCAGGCCCGGGATAGAAGGAAAAACCTTCTCCTATCACCTTCTTCTAAACTTTTTTTTTTTTTTTTACACTGGAGAAACAGAGAAACAGTACAAGGGGGGCAATATACGTTTTTAGGGACACAGTAGAGGGGAAAGCGGGTGTCTTTAGGAGACGCAGTGCTGAGGGGCAGAAGATGTCTCTTTGACTCCACCTGCTGTCAGGTTTTAGCCATCAAACACATCTCATTGTACCAAGACTTGAGTAGATGAAGAACATGACATTACCATGTTAATCTTGTCATCATTGTAGTATTACCGCAATTTCCACTACATCCACTGCATATGAATTCAGATTTTTCTGTACAAAAGTACAAAACCGACACAAACACATCATATGGAATGCTCTTTATTGGTAAGACTGAAACAAAACATGAAAAAATGAGTCTTAAACTGCACAAAACATGTACTAGAAGTAGTATAGTTTCCCCTCTACAAACAGTGTAGACTGTTTTCTGTTAGCAGTAGCATTCATCATTTTCCTTCTTGTGTCAATATTTGGTCCATGTGAGAATAACAGAGAAACTGACCCTGGAAATATGCATATCCAAAACGTAAATTATTCAATTGCAAAATGTAAATTTAGAAAATAACATCTCCTATACACTGGTCATTCTGATTAAATTCAATATAACTAAATTAAAACCTGCTATAATGTGGGTATAAAGACCGTAATATCTACAAAGTGACATGTCCATACTGTATATGGCATATGGCTTTCAGACACCATGGCGATGAGATAACCTGAAACAGTGAATTGTATAGATGTGTTAAAAGAAGACGATTAACGATCTTAAGAAAGAGCTAAAGTGAAATGATAGAACAAGGTGGATAATCTGGGAGTGAGAAAGCAGTGTTCAAAATGTGCTCAGTGATGACATGGGACCCCAGAAAAAAACTCTCCTCGGGGACCACCAGCTGTTCCACATATTTGATCTGTTCCACCACCAGCACACCTGATTCAACTAATCAAGTACAAAGCAATTATGGTTTGTACTTGATTAGTTGAATCAGGTGTGCTGGTGGAGGAACAGATCAAATATGTGGAACGGCTGGTGGTCCCCGAGGAGAGGTTTGAGAACCACTGCTCTAGACAGAAACAGTAACCCTGAGGTTATTGGGTCTGTTGAGCCCAGAAGGGGGTGCTGCTACTGTGCTCTGGGGCTTCTGGGGGCTCCTGGTTTGTTGTGTCTGTGCTGTTTGAGAAAAGAAAGCAACAAGTGGGCTGACATTTACAGCGCTTGCAAGGAACACGTGAAGACCCAGACGCCAGGCTAACCTGGGTGGAGACAGGTGACCGTTTGTGCTTGTTGTTGTTGTTGTTGTTGACATCCTCCCTCCTGAGGACAACTCGCCCCCCCTCCAGCATCTTTTCCTTCGCCACCACCTCCCTTTCTGCCTCCTTTCCCTTCCCCTCCACCACCGATTGCGAATTTGCTGCGCACCTCAGGTATCTCCTTGCAGTCCCAGCTGATGCCGAAGCGGAGCCTCCGGACCATGAACCACACTCGGACCTGGTCGGGGTGCAGGGAGCATTTATGGGCGAGCGTAACAGTCTCCGTCAGGGTCGGGTAGGGGAACACGTTGAAGGCCTCCACCAGCTTCTCTGTGCCCTCCAGCTCCTGGGTCTCCTCTGAGCGCGCCCACGACAGCTTCAGACCGTTCGAGACGAGAGGCAGACACACCACGTGGTTTTGGTTGAGGCTGAATGCGGTGGGGGCGGGGGCGGAACTACACCCGGATACTTCAGGGGTCACACCCCCCTTGTGACCCTCAGCAGGCTCTGGAGGAGAGGAGAGAGTTTTATCAGGGGTGGAGGCCAGGCATGGTCTTTGAGCAGCGGAAGATCTGGGTGTAAAGACTAGGCCTGCTGTCTCAGTCTTGTCCGTGGGATGGACGACCCCTGGTGGATGGTGGTCCATCTTCCTGTGCTGTGTCCTATGAGGGTGTAAAAGAGAACAAATTAATTATCTCTTATCAGTGTTTGGTAGAAAGCTGATCCCCCACTATCCCGAACCATCTCATAGTCATGATCCTGATAAAGTTAGTCATAATTTGACATGCTGATAAATTAATTGACTAGCTGTGCTTATCTTTGAAAGTCTTTGAAATCTTAGGCAAAACAAAACTTTCTTCCGCTGCCTGCCAGCTATTTTATCAGGTTTTTAATTAGTTGTTTGACAAAATGCTGGATAGTTGCTGTGCAATCGGGTGCACTAACCGACGAGGAGACAACGTCGGTCACAGTTCGTATCCAGGACCGTAAGAGGTATATTATTATTCATATATCACATCATTTAACAGGTCGTCATCCAAAAGCTCATCAGATTCTTCTACAGGGGGCAGGGGCAGGAGTAGGGTAGGATGGGTGGCAGAAGTGAGGTTTGGGGAGGGGGGGTTGAGGGAGGGTGGCTGGGGGTGTGATGGAGGGGACGTGAAGGGTTCAGGCGGAGGGGTTATGTTATGTTATGTTATGTTAATTTTATTTATAATGCGCCCCCCATCCAACTTTTACATCGGCCCGGGGCGCAGCCCGGGTAAAGGAACAGATAAAGACAAGGACAAGGACAAGGAACACAGAAAGCAAACAGACACAGACGACTTAAACGAACATCTCAAGGGATACAATTCACAACAAATAGGGAGTAGACTTAGGGAACATCATTGACGAAGAGGTGGGATTTTAACTTGGCTTTAAAGGAGTCCAGAGTGGGGGCAGACTTGATGGCGGAAGGGAGCGCGTTCTCTACTTACGAGTAGATAGGGGTGAGGGTCTCTGGTTCATGGACCCCATTGGGGAGAGCAGAGGAGGGGTTAGGGTGGACCTCAGAATGGATGATTTGGCTCTGCATGGTTTCAGCACCATCCTGCAAGGAGAGCACATATTTGTGAACATATTGATTTCTATTTATCGATGGACATACAGTACATGGCTTTAACCCATTTTATGAGAGGTTCTAAGTTGAGAAATTCCAGGCATAACAAGACATTTATAAATGAATTCTAGACATACTTTAATCAAAGAATTTCTCAAAGTCTGCTATAAACATTATATCCGGTTTCCCTACATTCTCATCGTGTTCTATTGTTTCTAGCAATTGTCTAATGTTATCTCCAATATATCTGTACGAATCCTGTCAGATTCTGATGAATAATGTACGGTAAGAACTTTTAGATTCTAAGAGCAATATATTTTGCCAATATTTCTGCAGCATATATAAAACGGATGTAAAACTCAAGGAAATACCATCCAGTGCAGATATTTTGTTTACATGTGCCAGCAGTGCCAATGACAACTCACTGTAGAGAAATTTGGCTCTGTTTCCCCCCCCCCCACCCCCATTTGCTGTATCATACATATCAAAGGGACATCAGCCAATCACTGACCTCATGTTTAGAAAAAAAAAATAGTCTGAGTCTGAATTGGTCCATCGCGACTATAGATAGTATTCAAAGAACAATTCCCTCTTTTCTGCAGTTTTATTGTTACAATTATGTATTTTATCTCACTTGTATCCTTTGCTTTCCTGAGACAGACACAGAGTAAAGTAAGTAACACAATGATATTTTGACACTCACCTTTCTAAGGGCCGCTCTAACCGAACGCTGTCTGTCCACTGTCGTTCATACGGTAACGTTGCCTGTGTGTGTGTGTGTGTGTGTGTGTGTGTGTGTGTGTGTGTGTGTGTGTGTGTGTGTGTGTGTGTGTGTGTGTGTGCGTGTGTGTGTGGGAGGCCAAGGACAATAGGAAGTGAGGGAACAAAGAGAAGGAGAAAAGAAGAGGACAGGAGAATAAGGACACAATAGGAGAGGAGAGAGAGAGGGGGGAGGAGAGAGAGAGAGAGGGGAGGGGAGGAGAGAGAGAGAGGGGGGAGGAGAGAGAGAGAGAGAGAGAGAGAGAGAGAGAGAGAGAGAGGGGAGGGGAGGGGTGGGGGGGTCGGGGTGTTTGAGTAGGTTTCTATGAACTTCCATCGTATTAATGTGTTTATTTGTTCCTGGCTCCCCCTGTTGGTGATTTGTGTGTGTTACATGTTTGTGTCTCAATGTGTCCATCTCTGTATCTGTCTGTGTATCCACGTTCTTATCCATGTATCTTTTGAAATGTATGTTTTCATGTTGTTTGTGCCTAATGGATGTTGTGATGTCAATGTCATCTGTTCTCTGTCCTGTGGGCTGATATGGTAAAAAAAAGAAAAAAAAGAAGGCCTTTAAACGTGAACATATACTATGTGTCTTCACACATGTCCAGATGTGCATGTTGTATTAACCCTCTTGGTATTCATCCATCCTCTACTTTTCCTTTTGACAGAAAAACTGATAGTCTGCATCACGAGAAGAGAGCAGCCCCCTCCCACCTACTGCCCCTGCTGAACCTGTGGAGACAACACTCACTCTCTCTCTTGCTCACTCCATCTCTCTCTCTCTCTCCCTCTAGCCTTTTTCTTACTCTGTCTCTCTGTCTCTCTCTTTTCCTGTCTCTCTCTCTCTCTCTCTCTCTCTCTCTCTCTCTCTCTCTTGCTCAAGGCACAACAAGGCACAACAGCAGCTCTACTTCCTGAGAGTCCTCAGGAAGGCACAACAGCGGCTCTACTTCCTGAGAGTCCTCAGGAAGGAACACAACAAGCAGGAGATAATGGTGGCCTTCTACCGCGGCGCAGTGGAGAGCATCCTCACCTACGGCATCTGCAACTGGTTCTCCAGCTGAACAACCGCGGAGAGAAATGCGCTACAGAGAGTCGTGAGAACAGCCCAGAAGTTCACCGGCGCCCCCCTCCCCTCTCTGGAAGAGCTGTACAACACACGCTGTCTCAGGAAGGCCTCCAAGATCTCCAGAGACCCAACCCACCCTGGGTACGAACACTTTGCCCGGCTGCCCTCGAAAAGGCGGTACAGGACCATGGCCGCAAGGACAAACAGACTGAAGCACAGCTTCTACCCCAGGGCCATCCAGGCCCTGAACACAGCAAAGACCTAGGTTCTGGGCCCTGGACAGTCTGGACGGATTGATGGCAGCTGCTGGACTGAAAAAATCAGGTGTAGTGCTGAGGCACAAATATGTACATTTCAAGCCTGCAAACTGCGACACTTTAAATGAATGTGCAATAACACTATGTGCAATATGACAACCCTAGTCGTCTATCTGTACAGTATAGTATAGTGGATAGTGTACATAGCCTTTATTTATGTAAACCAGCTCCTTCCCTTCTTGTGTTTTTTTGTTTTTGTTTTTTTCTTTCTTTTTTTCTTTCCTAGCACCAGGGGAGCCACCCCTCCTAAATGTCGTTGTTTGGTACCTGTACTATAGCAATGACAATAAAGACCATTCATTCATTCATTCATTGCTCACTCCATCTCTCTCTCTCTCTCTCTAGACTTTTTCTTACTCTGTCTCTTTTCCTCTCTCTCTCTCTCTCTCTCTCTCTCTCTCTCTCTCTCTCTCTCTCTCTCTCTCTCTCTCTTAAAAACCCCCTTTTAAGCTCCTCCCACTGTGAAACCTCATCGACTAGCTCCTCCCACTCCCAGACCCACAACACTATCCACCGCAGTCACAATCTCCTAACTCCTCCCACTATGATACTGACAGCGTCGACTCATCTCATCATTACCGAACTCGGAATTTACACTACGCGATAGCTAATCAAAACAAAGGGAACCATTGGAATCGGAATTGGAACTGAACTTTTTCCTCTGAGAAGCCGTTTCTCCCTGGAATGACTGAACACAGTGGCCATTTCTTTTCTTTTTTTTTAAGTGCTTGCTTTCCTCGAAGTGACCGTGAAGATTGCCAGTCTGGGATTTTTGTGTGACGACTAATGAACTACTACTAAACCTTTCCTACAGCAAAGAACCCAGTGTTTTTGTTTATCTAATTCTGGTGTCGCTTCCCTCTCTGTGTTGATTGTGATGCCTCCCGCATTTGTGGTCTACCACAGTGATGTACACGTGCCAAATTACACCACTATTGCTGAAACTTCGTACTGAATATTTCTGAACACACTACATAGACTCCTGCTGCGGTTCTATGACATACTAGATTCAGTTTAATGGATTGGGGAAGGAGAGGGTATGTTTGGCTTTAAGCTGAATCTGTTACCCTAGAGTAGGCCCACACTAACACTTTGCCTCCTGCGTTTTTTTGGGCATCCCTGCAGTGGTTGCCATGGGAACACACGCCAAACCTTGTGCTGCTGTCTGTTGTGACAAGATTGGTCAGCGTTATTGGAAAATGATTTGGGGGAAATAATCTCTGTTGTGTGGTCTTCATTTAGACGACCGTGTACACGGTACATCACAGAACATGCAGATTAAAACAGGTTGAATAGAGCATGGCATGGTGTATGTCGTTGTTGTACCCCACTAAATAAGCCCCTTCTTTGATTCTTGTGAAGCTTGGGAGAAACCACATTGATTGTTCCGGTGTGCATTTTTTTTCAATCTGCAAATATATATATATTAATGTGTAAATAATGTGACTGCCTTTAACAACCTTCTGTGTGGCTAACTGGAGTGCCTCGCTCGTTGATGTGTCTTAACGGGTGGACGGGTGGGCCCGGGAAGGTGTGGTTTGCCAAGCATGGGTCTACTACCATGGGGTGTATTCAATGGCCGCAACATTCTAGAACCTTTCTACAAATTCGATTCTTTATGGATTCCTAAGAGGTTAAGCATGCGGAATATTGAACCGTTACATATTCTCTTTTTTTCTGGCAATAGCCTGGCGTATTGAGTAATCCCCCTGGTATGCCCTGCAGGGCAGGCAGTCACTCAAGGCTGCAGAACAGTAACAGAGAGAGGACGCATTACGGTTGGTTGTGTTTCCAGAGTTCCTTAGTACAGTGCGTGTACCGTAGACTGCATATTCTCAGTGCCGAGTAAGATGTAGATATTTACTGAGTGGATAATTAAAAGCACTAGGGGTAAATGTGTGTTCTTTTTTTTTTGGTTCCTTTTTTTATTTTATTGTTTTGCTTTTCATGCCAATTCAACACTACAAATTGTCATTGACTCATAATAATAATAATTTAAAAAATGTGCCTTGCAGCCACATTCTAGAATGAGATTGTTCGAGAATAGATAATGTGTAGACCTCCCATGGAATGTATGAAACTTTGCCGTGGGACTAAAGGGGATGTTCCACATTTTTGAAACCGGTTTAACCTTTACTTTTGCTGTAGTGGAGTACCCCAGACAGTATTTCGTTATGTATGTTTGCTTCATAGACATATTTTGTTTCGTCTAATGGCCATAGCCCTTTTATTTGCATAGTAATGTCCAAAATACCTCACAGACATTACAATCCAACTCATTATGACAGCACCCCTATGTAAAAAGTAATTATTCAGACAATTCAATTATGTCACTTGATTTGTGTGAGTATCCGCGAGGCCTTTCGGACACATTTCTCGAAGGAATGGCTACATGAATACATTTAACTGAAAACTGTCGAGGCTAAACAGTTACAGCTAAGGTGGTAAAAACAAGAACATTCTTTAAAAAGTGGAATGGGAGCTTAGGTTACATTTACAAATCTGTTAAATCTTGATCTATGGAGGCAAAAAACTGATTTTGATTCTAGTTGCTATTTAGATTAAGACAAATAAATAAAATAAAAGCACATTTAACTATATATACAAGAGAATATTTGTTAAATTTAATGGTTTTATGTATTTCTCTTTTATATTTTATGATTTGGGTTTAATTGTTTGCGGGTATTGTGGGTGAACGCATATGCAATCAGTTTTATTTTTTAATTGAAAACATTTACAGTTTATATCTTTTAAAAACAAAACAAGCAACAACAACAGCAAAAACAAAACAAAAAGCTCAGTCTCAAGTTATGTTGGTCATCAGTTATTCGAAAACTAATCAAAAAGCTGATTCTGGAGTAATCCTTAATATTTGCCTTGGCTCTTAAAGTTGCACATTTCTCTCATGAATGGAATATGTAACTAGTTTCGTATATATTTTGGTATCTGTTACTTACTAAAAAATGAAGAAGAGTTCGTGAGCAAATTTAAGACTTGTTTATTCAAAAAAGCAGGTTACACAGCTTGGCCCCTCAATGGAGCTGATGGTCCGAATCGGTCACAGGATGGATGTGAAAAATAAAGAGAAAGAGTCCATCTACGTAGCGGACTTTATACCCTGTCACTATTATTTCGCTGAGCCAACTAAACAGAGTCCACGTTACTTTAATTTGGTTGAATACAAAACATACCAGTGAGTAGGTGAGGCCATTCTCCGTCCTGCAAATAGGATGTCATTGTCTTATTATAATGCAACTCACCCTATGGTCTAATACGATTCCAATGTAACCTATGTTATGGCCGTTTTGCTGACTCGACCCCAATGCAATTATCCTCCCATGATGACATTCCATCCTCTGCACATGCATTGTCAAAAGGCCACCGTGTGTCTCTCCCTATTTCTCCTAACAGAAACAACACAAACGGACGGTTATCTAGTGAATAGGGGAACGAATCAGATAAATGACAAATATGTTTCTGCCCTCAAGCAAGCCCTGGATGAGTAAAGAAGGAGTCAAACAGAGTCTCCTACTATGTTGCTTTCACTACGTGGCCGTCGGGTTGCCATGGCCACGTCATATGAAAATACACTACACAGCCCCCCTCGGAACACGCAGAGTGTGTTCCGAAACTAAACGACAGACAGAAAAACTACATCAACCCATCAACTACATCAACACATCAACACATCAACACATCAACACATCACTCAGTTCATCATGCATAATACAAAAACTGAGATACAGAAATTTCCAACGACCGATGTTTCCCTCGTCCGAAGCGGCAGGGTCAGAGGTTGCTAGCACATGGCCCCAGTTGGAGAACAGCCTTTACCGCTGTCTCAGATTGATAACACTTTCATAGTCAGGAGCTTCCATTGTCGCGTAACCATTACATCACTTCACAACCGACATCAATCACATGATATAGAAAGAAACAAACAGGAACCGAAGCAAACAATCACAAAACATCACTTAATAAACAAATCATCAAAAGAGGAAACAAAATCAGAAAGCAAAGCAGAATCCAGCTTTTGCTCATCAGCTATGTCGGCCATCATTAAAGCATTAACCGGAACATCAGAAATACACTTTCCAAAACATTTGATTAAAATACCAAGTAACATAATACAGATGATAATGACAACAAGAATAATAGCGACGGACCTGATCATATTACCAATACCTGAAAAAGCAGAATCAAAGAAATCCAATGTATTCCAACCGTGTTCTTTACGTAAATCCTCTATACCCTTCTTGTTAGATTCATGGAAATCATACAGAGCGTTACCAGAATCCGAAATATAACTGCAACATTCACCGCCTATCAAAGCACAAGTACCACCCTGACTGGCCAAAATAATGTCCAAAGCCATTCTATTTTGGAGAGCTACATTCTTAGTTTCAGTCAATTCAGTAGCCAGGGCAGATACTACAGCATCCGAAGCATTAATGTGTTTTTCAAGAACGGATGATAGGGCACTTAATTCAGTCTGAGAGTTGTAGACACCATAACTTGGGAATATTAGGCCAAAAAACTTCTGAGCGGTAGATAACGCCCTACGACTACGATGGGTTGCTTGTTTGTGAAGTACAGACATCTCTTCCCGAGTAACTTTCCTAATCAAAGGTATCAGATGAGCTAAATAACAAAGTCCCTCACTCAAAGCAGGAAGCTTAGAGAATGCATTATTATCACACACAAGAAACACACCCTCCGGGAGTTGAAGCTCCGTACCAGGATACGGGAAAATGACACCACCTATACAAGACGCGGCCCCTAGCTGACGAAGCGCGCTGCCCTTGGGCCGAGATTGTATGTCAATACAGGTTGTAATATTTACGAGAGGCATGACCTTAAGCTGCGTGGTGCCTTTCTGCCGTCTGGTAGTATTGGTATCATGTAATTTCATTTGAGGCACCATAGCACAATCAACAACTTTACATTTCAATCCAGAAATAACAACTGATCCTCTCCACCGTGTAGAAGTCACACTCCCAGAACATAACAGATGAGGACTCAATGCAGTACCATTCAATTGAACGAACATAGCTTGGATAATATATATCTTCTTCGGACCTGTTGGTTGTGACAAATGTGTAAGCCTATCAATAATAACCTTCCCCACACCGCTAGGCCTATGGTGTTCGTTAACTGCTGCTGTCAGACGTTCCAACACACCAATATCCACACCTGCATAGGAAGAATTTAAAGGAACCAGAATCGTGCTGGGCTGACAAGAAGAGCTCTGGTTCTTGCCCTGTAAAACAAATTGGGCTAAACCCTGCCAATTATAATGAAACCATTCTGCTTTAGTTAACGGTATGGGGAAAAACATAGGAGCAGATGTACTTACAGGGACCTGTTGACAAATCCAGCAATCAGAATAATTCATTTTTGAAGCAAAATCTTTCATGATACTAGTGGCAGAATTAGGGTGGGACCGTGTCCCCAGGTGATTAGAATCATACAACAAATAATCGTCAGTAGCGACTACAATCGCCTTCGTAGAAGCCTTTACAGCAACATTTTTAACCTTTCCTGGTAACTCAACTGGAAAAATATATTCATGCACAAATTCCCTACAGTCCACCAAAAAGTCGTGTGGAAAGTCAGGAATGTTACTACAAACTTTGTCCTTGAAATTGTTGGATTTGTCAAACACCTGTTCACCGATATTACGTCTAGCACACCAATACGAGTTCACCTCATTGTCAACATTAGTTAATGTCACAAGTGTTGACATTAACTGTTGTGTAAGTGTAATATATTTGGCATCCAGTAAGTACCACTCAGCCAATTCAGTCGAGGCATAGATCAAACAATCATCAACAGTACAACGTGAATGTGGGCAAATAAAAGCTCTACCTAATGTGATAAATCTTTTCTGACGTCCAGGCATAACAGTGTGTGAGTGAAGTGTAGCATTGTCCAAGGAAGTCAATGGGGTAGGAACACTAAGGGGTATATTAGTCTCTGAAACGGCATGGCTTGAGTTTCCTCCTAATTGGCCTCGGTGTATCACGGGATCTGTCTGGTTGGGGTGTATCACTGACAGGTCTGTGTCTCTCAATGGTACCTTGGTCCGGGCAGCCGCCCGGGTTGCTGACATCTCCGTCTGGAGCATTGTCAGGGTCGGAAGGGGTGACAACAGGGGCAACACCAGGCTTGGTAGAACCCCCAAGAGGGGTGTCGCAGTCACTGGATCCTTCACGATCTCCCTTGGCCCACTCGTCTCTGGGCTGGACAGGGTCTGGGACGAGGCCCCCCTCATCATCTGCATCACGGCGCAGATACTCACCAACATCTTCGTCAGCCTGGATGTCCAAGCTGTGGACTTCCTCGTCCCCAGGGGTCTCCTCACCATCCTGCTGAGGCTCTCCCTCATCGTCCTCATTGGGTGCCTTGATGCAGTGATGAACGTGGTACCAGGTGGGGGACCCCTTGATTTGGATGGCAGTCCCAGTGCACCGAACGACCTCGTATGGTCCTTCCCGTCGAGCCTCATGCCACTTCCGTCTGTAGACCTTCACGTATACTTTGTCACCCGGTTGCAACGCGTCCTTCCTCTCCTGTGCGTTCACCTCCTCTTCACGTTCCTGTTTGTGGAGCACATAAGAAGAGATACTCTTTTGCCGGTTAGTCATGTACTGTACATAGGCTTTCATGTCACTCTCCAAGAGAGCCAAACTTGGCCCTTTCCCACTGGTTCGTGCACAGGGAGCTGTCATTATTCTCCCCATAGCCAGTTCATGGGGAGTCAAGTGCAGCCCTCGAATCTCACTGGAACGACAGGCCATCAATGCAAGAGGGAGTCCTTCCACCCAATTAAGACCTGTATGCTGACAGACCTTAGAAAGACGGTTCTTAAGGACCCCGTTCATCCTCTCTACCATCCCCTGGCTTTGAGGTGAGTAAATACACCCAAATCTCTGCTTGATTCCCAACTTTTGTAGTATAAGCTTTACCGTCTTATCCACAAATTCCTTACCATTGTCTGACGCTATCCTATCTGGAATTCCAAACCTAGGTATGAATTCCCTGCATAGGAACTTTGCTACAGACTGAGCATCCTTTTTTCGAGTGGGGCATGCTTCTACCCATCTGCTGAACCTGTCCACTACAACTAACATGTACCTGTATCCTGCAACGGGACGAATCATGTCCACATAGTCAATCACCAAGTGTTTCATTGGCCCGTTTGGGGTAGGGATATGCCCAGTTCCCACTGGTATTCCAGGTCTGATATTGTTTTTCAAACAGACCACACATTGACCAAGGATATGGTCTATTTGTTCCAATAAATATGGAGCCCAAAAACCATATTCCTTGGTGATCTTGCGTCTTACCTCCCCCCTGGCCACATGAGCTAATCCATGGGCTTCCTGTATCAGCATGCCTAATAAATCTGGGGGTGCCACAACCAGTCCCTCATGATTTCTCCATAGACCTGTGTCATCCTGACTAGCCCCCCTTGTTAACCATAGGTTTTTGTCTAGCGCATTTGCCCCACTCTGTAACATCAACAAATCCTCAAGCGTGACCATGCCCTGTAACTGTGCTTCATGTGTGACCAGCAGAACTTTACCTGCTTTGTCTGCTCCTGTAATGGCTTTGGCTGCATCATCTGCAGCCCTGTTACCTTGTGTGACATGTGATGAGTCAGATCTGTGTGCGGCACACTTCACTATGGCTAATTCCCTTGGTTTCATCATGGCTTGTAACAGCTTCATGATTTGAGCGTGGTGCTGAATAGGCGAACCATCAGTTTTCTTAAAACCCCGTCCCTTCCATACAGCTCCATGTAGATGACACACATTATGGGCGTAGGCAGAGTCGGTGTACACTGTCACTCTTCGTCCGGTTCCCAAGTTGCATGCTTCTGTGAGGGCAATTAACTCAGCCAATTGAGCTGAACAAGGCTGAGGAACAGCCTCGGCTTGTTCCACAATGAACCCTGAATTTTGGGATCGGACTATGGCATACCCAGCACGTAAACTTTCTCCTACCCGGTAACAAGATCCATCAGTCCAATACTCAACGTCAGCTTCCTTTAAAGGCAAAGCTAGTAGATCTGCTCTAAGCTTAGAGTACCTCATAGCTTCCTTCACACAATCGTGTGGTTCCCCATCTTCTGGGGTTGGCAAGGTCTCTGCTGGGTTAAGTGTGTTACATCTTAGTAATGTTACATCTTCTCTTTCCAACATCCTGTAATAATTCCTAATCCTAGGCATCGTCAAAGTATACTTGCCTTGATTCAAAAGATTCCTTAGACTGTGGTGGCAGAGAATGGTAATTGGGTACCCCATTGTTAAGGTTGTTGCCTTCTCGTACATAAGATATGCCCCGGCCATTGCTCTGTAGCATGGCGCGAAACCCATTTCTACCTCTGAATATGCGACAGAGTAATAGGCTATGGGCTGTGGACTAGGTCCAATGCCTGTTGGTTGCGTAAGAACAGCGCAGGCATACTTCCCTTTGGCTGAAGAAGAAACATACAATCCAAATTCTTTGGAATAATCTGGAAGCGCTAAAGCTGGCGCTTCTTGTAATTTGTGTTTGATTGTCTCAAACGCCAAATCAGCTTCCCTTGTCCAAGTAATGCAACATTGGAGTTTATCACTACCTGTTTCCTTAATCATCCCCCTCAATGGAGCGACCAGTCTAGTGTAATCCTCCACCCATGCTGAACTATACCCAGTAATGCCCAAAAACATCATCATTTCCCTAACCGTTCGTGGTTTTGGAGCCTTCTGAATAGCTTCCAAGTGTTCGTTAGTGACACTGCGATGTCCCTGTGTAATAGATTGTCCTAAGTAAGTTACCTTTTCCTGGCAATACTGTAGCTTCTTTTTAGACACCTTGTGTCCCTTCTCCGCCAAAACCTTTAACAGTTTAACGGAATCCCTGTGACATGTTTCTTCATCTGGGGCACAAAGGAGTATGTCATCCATGTACTGAATGGCAGTACTACTTATCGTCTGCCCTAACCCGTCTAAGTCCTCCTTCAAGACCTGATTAAAAACATGAGGACTGTGTTTGTACCCTTGTGGCATTCTGGTATATTGATAATGTTGACCTTTGTAGGTAAACCCAAATAACCCTTGACTTTCTACACTAAGAGGTATAGAAAAGAAAGCCCCGCATAAATCAATCACTGTAAATACTTTGGCTGTAGATGGAATCTGAGTCAACAGCACATGAGGATCAGGAACTTCGGCTGGATAGCTGACAACTACCTCATTCACAGCCCGTAGGTCATGTACCAGACGATATGAACCATCAGGTTTCGTTACTGGCAGAAGAGGTGTGTTACTTAACGGATATTGAGTTATCTTCAAGACTCCTGCCTCTAACAATCCTTTGATCTGTGGCTCAATTCCATCAATTGCTTCCTGCTTCAATGGGTATTGGTTTTTCCAAGGGGGTTTTGCACCCGGTATGAGTTCAACTCTCAATGGACGAGCTGATTTCACAAATCCAATGTCTGTACTGTTCTTTGCCCACAGGTCTGCTGGCACATTCTGTATCATTTCTTCTCTGAGGTCTTTTTCAGGTTGTACAGGAAGGATTAGCTGGTTCATTAGCTTCACAGTCTGCGGATGTCCTATTCCTTGAGCAGAGATCATCAGTTTTGTGAACTGTCCATCAATGCTCCTCCAGATAGCAGGGTTTTCTTTTGTCGTTACAAATCTGGCTTTTTCTGAGTCTGCCATCATTGCCCCTAAATGCTTCTGTTTATAGTGTTCAGATATCATAAGTGTCACATGAGGGATGCTACCCTCAATCTTATGCTCCTGATCTAGATAAGTGTCACTGTTTATCTTCATAGCCACTCCCTGAGGGCCTAGGATTATACAACTTGTACTAAGCTGTACCTGTTTTGGCTGATGCTTCAGCCACTCATCTGGGTTTGCATCTGCAACTTCTCTAAAATACTGGAGTGTACAATGCAATGGATCAGTAGGCCTTCTGGCCTCTGACATGTGTGCCAGGATATAATTGTCCCACATCCTTGCTGGTTCCATTAGGTCTGGGCTAAGCCCTCCCACCCAATACACCATAGATGCGTTGTTGTCCATCATGACAGACAGCTGTCTGTTCTCTTGTGGCACTGTCACCCGACAGCCGTCAGGTGTGCATTTCACTGTACAGTTCAATTGGCATAGTGCATCTCTCCCTAGTAGCCCTATTGGCGTGTGTTCTGATACAAGTATTGACAGATCTGCTCTCTGTCCTTTGTACTCTAAGCTTACAAGCTCAGTAGTAGGGATCAGCTGTTTAATTCCCTCGAATCCGATTGTCTTCACATATTTCCCAGACATAGGAAGGTGCGTGGCATCTTCAGGCTTCAGACAGGTGTAGGCTGCTCCACTGTCCACCATCAATTCTAATGGACGTTGGTTGACCGACACCCATATGGTAGGTTCATCTTCAGGCCTGTTCGTCACCACCAGCTGGCACCCCCCTCTCGGATCTTCTGGGCACCCCTATAGCCCAGCTGGTGGGCCTCCGTAGGGGTTCACCACTCCTGGAGCCGGTGTAGCAGGGGGCCTATATCTTCCTTTTTGTTTCCCCCCTGCGCCCCCCTGGTTCTTCTTCCAGCAGGTACGGGCTAAGTGTCCATCCTGGCCGCATTGGAAACATGGTCCTAACATCTTCTTCCCGGCTGCGGTCCATCCCTCTTGTGGTGGTCCTTGGCCAGGCTGGTTGTATGGCTGGTACGGAACCACTTGCACCCCTGGTGGCCCCTGTGGGTATGGATACCCCCCTTGTGGCCCCTGTGGGTATGACTGGGGAGGGACAGTTTGCAGTTGCTGTGGCTGAGATGGGACCTGTAGGGCTATGGTCTGCACTCTCTCTCTGGTTTTCTTGCCTTCAGTCAATTGTACTTGAGTTAGTTTTCTGAGTGAGTCTTCGTCTTGTGCCTTCTGTATCTGAATCTTCTTTCTAAATAATTCTACTTGGTGTGCTACGTTGTCTATATAAACAGCTTTGTTCATGTGTCGTAGCCCCACCACTTCTGCTAACTTGTTCTTAACTGGGGTAGGGAGACCTTGTTGAATCTTTTCCCTGATTATGGCTTTTTCTAACGGGTTATCTTCGGCATCCTTCCCTGTCACACTTCTCCATTGAGAGTGCACACGGGCTACATAACCTCTGGGATTCTCATCTTCTCCCAGTGGCATCACAATGATATTGTCTGGGTGAATGTGAGTAGGGTATGTCTCTCTGATTGCCTTCCACAGCCTGCCTCTGTTTGCTGCGAAGAGCTCTGGGTCATAAACTGATGTACCGATATATTTATGAAGTCCTGCCTTCGTCAATATTTCCTGCATGGTGTCCAATCCTGTAATAAAGGCTAAGAGTCTTTTCAGGTCTCCCATCGCGGCCTGCGTCCCTGTCAGTCTCACGTCCATCTCGTTAGTCCAAGGGTGACCCCCATCTTCTAGGACTGGGAGTTTTTCGATCACTTCAGACAGATCTGTATGACCCCAAGGACGATATTCTATCTTGTTATCTCGAAACAGCACCGGGAAGATCCCCTGAATTTCCTCTTCCTCCGATGCCTTCCCTCTTGGTCTAAGGCCATAATTGCTTACTAGTGGCTCTGTTCTTTCGTCCCACCTTGGTGTCGCTGTAGACCTTGGGAGGTTCGGCTGGGATGTATGATGTGATGACACTTGACGATATTCTCTTGAGAGGTTCGGCTGGGATGTATGAAATGATGTCACTTGAGCTATCTGTTCTTCCAGTTCCTCTATCTGTCGTATACAACTTTCCTCCTCTCTTAGGCTTCTCTGGAGTTTTCTTGCCCTCTTTCTTAACTCCTCCTTATCCTTTTTCACCCTTTCTTCCTCCTCTTCCTCCGACATCCTCTTCTTTTGCTTTAAGCTCTCTTTCTTCTTCTCTATCTTCAGAGACTCCTGCTCATCTTCAGAACCACTTTCTTCTTTTCCCTTTTTATAGCGTCTTGTCCTTCCCTGTTTTTCGGCCCTGGCTATTAGTTTTCTGATCTGAGCACTGTAACCTCCCTGTGCATTGCTGTCAGCACCGGAACATTCGCCTTCACCTCCACTGCCATCTTCATTGTCATCTGTCTTGTTCTCTGGTTCGAAATCCACGGTCACTTTCGCTCTTCCCCTCTCTAGTACATTATCACCCCCATCTTTGATAGTGAAGGCTCCGTTCGTACTTAGGACGGGGACCTGAGGGTAGATCCGCTGAGAATTGTCCTCCAGTATCTTGGCATAGGGAGGAGGACTGGAGATTGGAGCTGTGTGTGAGAATGGAATGTTCACTTTCTCTTCCATTGCTTTGGCCAATTCATCTCTTTTTTCTGGATCCATGTGAGCTGTTTTCTCATTCCAAGCTAATGCTACTTTCTGCCCCTCTACCTTGAAGAGGTCTAAAATAGCTAACTCTAACCTGCGTTTCTCTGATCTAATCTTTCCTTTTTGATGCGCCTTATGTGCATTGATAAGTATCTCCAATGTTGCAATTAATTGTAAGTCAAAGGTGCCCTCTTCTGGCCATGGTTGTTCAATGTCTGCCCAACGAATATTCCATTTCGTTGACATTTTGCTAATCTCCTTAACAAGAGGATTCATTTTTTCCACTATAGCCACAGGGGATGAATTTGCTAATATTCCCTTGTCTGTATTAACAGCCCTCACAATGTTACTGGGTTTGGCTCCCATGTCTGAAATATTTATACTGCTTAATATGCTGAAAATATGCTATAAGGTGTACTTTTCTTACAACCCACCTTCTGTTGCCGTATCTGCTAAACAGATGCTAGTCCAACTTTTAACTGCGTCAACTGTCTACACAGAACATTACAATTCAGAACAACGGATTGTTTCAGTGGTATTGTGTATTATTGACTTAAATGTAATCTATGTGTGTGTGTTTTAATTTAAATTTAATTAAAATTTTAATTCAATTTTATTTAAATTATTTAAATAATCATAACTAATTAATCACTAACAATCAATTATCACTATTAATTAATATTAATTAATTATCAATAATCATAACTAAATAATCATTCAATTCAAATTTAAATTCAATTTAATTTCAATTCAATTCAATCCAAATTTAGTTTAGTTTTAATCTAAATGTTTTTCCCTTATTGTGTATGAATGTGTATCACTTAATTGCTCAGTCAATACTAATTATAGTTCAGGTCAACTTTAATTATTAAACTACAAAGGCTGTTCAACACAATTTATCAAATTACAAAGGCAGGTCACGCTTTCTGATTCACAAAACCCTTGATTGCTCAATCCTCAGATATAAACTGTTCTGCTCTTCTTTAATCAAAAGCTGTGAAAAAGAACTTGAAATAAAAAGATGTAAAATACGAATAGTGACAACAACCTGTAAAGAAATTGATTTGTTATTTGGAAGGAATGAATGATTAATTATTCATTACAATCTGTAAAGAAATCGACTTGTTATTTGAAAGGAATGAATGATTAATTAGACTTAGTCATTGTACAATCGTACACTTCATTGATGTAAACCTGTGAAGTCAATTAGCTATTATCAACATATCAAACAAAGGAATGGTTATCATTAGATTGTCACAAAACAATTGATCAAAGTTTTGTGAAAACAGAAAATGAAATGATCTGAATAATTAATTCAATCAATTTGTAATTAATTAAATTAATTAAAGTAATGTAATATATTACAATCATTTACAACCATCCATTTATTAATGTAAAGGACTATTTCATCGACCTCAGATAGATCTCACTGAGGATTAGTGTTTTAAAATGTCTTGTCGTGTTTTGTCCACTAGATGGCGCCAAGCAACCGACTTGGGTATCGATTGCTTCAAAACACCCTGTCGTGATCTCAAGTCACAACCTATTATTTTTCTCCTATCAAACACAATGCTTCAGCGATCACAATATGCTGAAAAGTAACTTACAAATATTAATTACAATCTGTAAATAAATCAACTATTAAGTGAAAGGAATTAATGACTAGTTAGAATTATTCATTATATCATCATATACATTGATTTAAAACCTGTGGAGTCAATTATCTGTTATCAAAATATTAAACAAAATGAATGGTTATTCAGAATAGTTTTCATTAGACAGTCACAGACATTTGACCAAACCTGTGGAATCAATCAATTGTTTTGTGAAACAGACAATGAAATGATCTGAATAATTAATTCAATCAATTAGTATTTAAACAAGTAATGTAATATTCAACAGTCATTTACAAACATCATTCTATAAATGTTCTCTACAGATCTCTGTCTTCTATGCAAACAGGCAGACCGAGAGTCACAGAGCTGTTTTATCGATGGTCATAAATCTTCCTGTGTTCTGCTCAGAAAACAGATGTCTCACAGAACGACTGGCCTCTTTTCCTTTGAATCTATCAAAAGCCCACAATCTATCTTTACTTTTAACAAACTATGCTTAACTTTCGTGATTTCTGCAATCACAACTTTATTACAGAGAGAGATGAAAGGCAAGGAAGAAAAATGGAGGAAAAAGAATCTGTGTTCTCTAGTCTCTGCTGGGCTACGCCCTTAGTATGGAATGTGCTCCGGCTAACGCGCATGCGCCCGCTTTCCACTAGACTTGTGAATGAAAACTCAACAAATATCCCCAAACTACTTTAAAATACCCCAACGATCAACCCACTTTATCTCTATACCACTATAGTCTATGTGAAATGGATTTTAACTTTATCTTTTATGCAACAATCAAATTCAGGTTCCCTTTGTAGTAGAAAGGATTTTCAACTCCGTGTGTGCATGTGTGCTTTTTTGCAGCCTTTTTTTTTTCTCTGAAATGAGACACACAGAAAGGGAGGGGATGGGCTCTACCCCACGGTTTTTCCTCGAAAAACCACGGTCTTCTCAAACAGAGCACATTCACGACTCCGCAATATCAAGATTATCTTTCAATGCAGTTAAACGTATTATTTCACTTTAATATTCTCTAATGCCTTTTTTCCACGGTCTCTCTCCCAAGAGAAATCTGAGCCTGTGTGTGTCTGTGCGTGCCTGCGTGCGTGTTTGTGCTCCGCTGACAAGGACAAAGGACCTCTTGTCTTCCAAAACAGACTTTACAGTCCAATTACACTTTTATCAAACAGGAATGCTCATTCCATACACATAATAACACATTCATCAGCTTCTCGCTAATCTTCACAATAACCAATATTGCCGACCCATTAACAAAACGTCTTCCGTTAATTTTCTGTCGACAAGCCTACACTTTTCATGTAGACACTACTAAAGTTCGTCTTCCTTTAGTACCAGGCTTACACACACACACGATATTTTCCCAATACAGTGCAATTTACACATTTATGTACAAATACAGATTTCTAAATCCGGCTCTTTAAATTCAATCCAATTGTAATTATCTTATATTTCTAACAGATACTCAACACAAATCTAAATTCTTTTGTTTAGCTTAAGATCATTTAATTACATCAAAGCTGGAAGTCTGACAGGGAGAGAGAGGGACAGAGAGACAGAGAGTGAGAGAGGAAGGGAACCAATTTGAGAAAGGCAGAGGGAGAGAGAGAGAGGGAGGGAGACAGAGAGAGAGAGAGAGAGAATGAGAGAAAGGCAGAGGGAGAGGGAGAGAGGGAGGGAGACAGAGAGAGAGAGAGAGAGAGAATGAGAGAAAGGCAGAGGGAGAGGGGGAGAGAGAGAGAGAGAGAGAGAGACAGAGAGAGAGAGAGAAAGGGAACCAATTTGAGAAAGGCAGAGGGAGAGAGAGAGAGGGAGGGAGACAGAGAGAGAGAGAGAGAATGAGAGAAAGGCAGAGGGAGAGGGAGAGAGGGAGGGAGACAGAGAGAGAGAGAGAGAGAGAATGAGAGAAAGGCAGAGGGAGAGGGGGAGAGAGAGAGAGAGAGAGAGAGAGACAGAGAGAGAGAGAGAGAGAGAGAGAGCGGCAGAGGGAGAGGGAGAGACAGAGAAAGAGAGAATGGTACTTACCTCCAGGCGCTGAATGAAGAGATGTAAAAATTGACGGTCACTATAATTACTTATAAGCTATTAATTAACTCGTGGGCTAGTCTCGCCATTATTTCGTATATATTTTGGTATCTGTTACTTACTAAAAAATGAAGAAGAGTTCGTGAGCAAATTTAAGACTTGTTTATTCAAAAAAGCAGGTTACACAGCTTGGCCCCTCAATGGAGCTGATGGTCCGAATCGGTCACAGGATGGATGTGAAAAATAAAGAGAAAGAGTCCATCTACGTAGCGGACTTTATACCCTGTCACTATTATTTCGCTGAGCCAACTAAACAGAGTCCACGTTACTTTAATTTGGTTGAATACAAAACATACCAGTGAGTAGGTGAGGCCATTCTCCGTCCTGCAAATAGGATGTCATTGTCTTATTATAATGCAACTCACCCTATGGTCTAATACGATTCCAATGTAACCTATGTTATGGCCGTTTTGCTGACTCGACCCCAATGCAATTATCCTCCCATGATGACATTCCATCCTCTGCACATGCATTGTCAAAAGGCCACCGTGTGTCTCTCCCTATTTCTCCTAACAGAAACAACACAAACGGACGGTTATCTAGTGAATAGGGGAACGAATCAGATAAATGACAAATATGTTTCTGCCCTCAAGCAAGCCCTGGATGAGTAAAGAAGGAGTCAAACAGAGTCTCCTACTATGTTGCTTTCACTACGTGGCCGTCGGGTTGCCATGGCCACGTCATATGAAAATACACTACACTAGCAATACTGTTTTTAATAAAAAGAAATATTTTTTTGATATGTTGACTGGTTGTCTATGCGTTTGTCACCAGGTTGGACTACTGTGTTGTATTTGGGGGCGCCAACAGAGTCCTCAACAGACAACACATGCAGAACACTGCCTGCTTGCTCACTAGAACCCACTCCAGAGAACACATCACTCCAGTCCTCCAAAACCTTCACTGGCTCCCAGTCCCATTTAGGATTCTGTTTAAGATTCTCCTCACCACCTACAAAGCCCTCACCAACATGGCACCCTCCTACCTCTCTGACCTCCTCCAGGCTCCAGCACACCCCTACCCGCAGTCTCATATTCTCATATACTATATTGTCTCCATCACCAGAGGGGTCCATCAACGTCCAATCTAGGCTTATTTATTTTTATATAAATCCCGCGACATTTATAAAAAGATCCAGCCTTATTTGTATAATATAATGCATTTTATTTGGATCGAAATAAACCTGGATTTTCCTTTAGTGACGTTGATGGAATACCCCCCAGGAGTAAAGGTCACCTCAGTCAAATGATCTCAACTCGTCTTTTTTTGCCTTTAATTTGTAACTATTGTTACTGACTATAAGCTTTCATGTGCCTTTTTTTTATTTATCCATCTAATCTGGTTCTCTCCATGTAATGAAGTGTATTTGACTACTGAGAAAAGCGCTATGCAAAATACAATTATTACAATATAATTATAATTATAATTATATTATTATACAATGGATACAACATAAATGCATTATTAATAATGATATTAATATTATTAACAACGCAAACCTGAAACGACGCTGTTCTGATCTGGTGAACTTTGTGTACATAGCCTTTATTGATGTAAACCAGCTCCTTACCTTCTTGTGATTTTATGCATCTATGCTTTTTCTAAAATGTGTTTTCTTTTTCCCTTCCTAACACCAGGGGAGCCACCCCTCCTAAATTTCGTTGTTTGGTACCTGTACTGTAGCAATGACAAATAAAGTCCATTCTATTCCATTCCATTCCAACTTCCTTTTCGGATTTTGACTCAGGAGAGTAAAGTCCGTTGAGGACATTTCGCGGACAGTTTTACATTTTAGCAAGTCGTGAATCAACGTTTCAACGTTTTAATCATTTGTTTCACGGCAGTGGTGGTTAATATATCAGTAAAAGTCGAAGTAAAACGGAACCGTATCGAACAAGCAGCATTTAGTCCGAGTGAAAGGTAAGCGTGTGCGGAGTTAGCTTTGATGGCTAATTCTTCCGTCAGGACCGTGTCCACTCTCCCAGCTGAAGCGAGGCTGCCTGCTGTCAATCATTGTTAAACTATGGCGTTTCACCCATGCGTGAGATAAAACAAATGAGGGCCTTTGGTTGAGTTAGTTAGCCAATGCTTTGGTTGAGTTAGCCAAGGCCCGGTTGAGTTAGTTAGCCAAGGCCCGGTTGAGTTAGTTAGCCAAGGCCTGGTTGAGATAGAGAGGCCACCGTGGTATGATTTGCGTGGTTGCAACTCAAGTGTCGGTGCAGGACAGTTTAGCTAGCTAGCTCCTTACTCGTGATGGGAACCGCTCGCATTAGCTATGCATTAGCTTTGTGACAAGTGTATTATAATGAGTTAAAGCTAACTATCCTACGTAATGTGTTCATGGAGTACATTTAAACAGCTGAGTTAAGTTGTCAATGTTTCTTTCTTGACATATGACCCCCACCCACCTTCCCTTGACCTCTCACCTTCACTTCTCCCCCCCCACCCATTTAATATCTTTCCCTTATGTTCTCTCTCCCTTTACCCCCTCACTTTCTCACATTCTTTCCATCATTCCCCCCCCCCCACACACACACATCGTTGTAACCCCACCACCCTCTTTCTCCTCTGTTCCCTTTCTCAGTGTGACAGGTGAGGATGTGGCAGTTTCACCTGCCTGACCATGAGCCCACACTCAGGGGGCAGCTGCAGAAACAGCGGCATAGCCACCTCTTCTGTGATGCCCTGCTGCAGACTGAGGGTGAGAGTTGTGTGGGGATTAAATTTATATTTCATTTTATTTAACCCTTTACTGTCCTCCCAGTGTGACCTCCCTTATGTCATAATGAGACCCAGTATTAGAATCAGAATCAAGTTTATTGTTACATCACATTATAAGAGAGTAACATTCTTAGGCTTCAATTACTCGACATTGCAGGAAAACAAAATGCTTTTATTACTTTTTAAAACATGACTTGAGGCTATTCATAATTTATTTATAAAGTATCCTATGACCACAAAAAACAGGCCTCAGGCCTATTGATTTGGTTATTCTTATGCAATACAATATATCTCATTACAGGACTTTATCCTCCGCCTCACACCTTCCTAACCAGATCCACTCACTCAATCTCCAGGCTGTTGGGCCCCAGACACTGCTTAAGCTGGTAGGACTCCTCTACTCTGGAACACTGGTGGGAGAGGGAACGGAGGAGCAGGAGGAGGTGAGGGCTGCAGCCTACGGACTGGGCATAACGTTGGTGGAAGGATGGAAGGATCGGGGGAGGGAGGGGGAGAAGGATGAGGAAGGATGGAGGAGTTGTAGAGAGGCAGGAGTGCAGACGGATGAGTCAGAGGATGGAGAGATGGAGAGGAGGAGTCCAGACACCGGGGTGCAGACCGTAATGGAGGGAAGGAGGGACGGAGAGACTTGTATGGACATGCAGACACACGTGGACACGGGGACACAGACTGTGAGATCTGATGAACGCACTGATACTCCGTTCCTCAGCTGTGTCCCTGCCCCACCCTCATTGGCTCTCACAACTTCACCCCCACAGAACACAGCCTATCCAGCAGCCCCCTCCCTGAGGCCCCAAAACATCAACCCTCTTCCCCTTCCCAGCCCTTCAATACCCAGTATTAACGCAACGGCCAACCATTCTGCTGATGACGTCACACATCTCTCCTCGTCTGTCATTCTGAACGTTGGTGTCACCGTCCCCGTCGCCCAACACACCCTGCAGTCCCCCCTCTGCCACCCTACACCTAATTTTCAGAGAGTTCCTCAGCCCTTGTTAATGCCACCACCTTGGCTTTACCAGACGCCAAAAGAACTACAGTTCCCTCTAAACTCCATGTAGTGTAGTGTAGTGTAGTGTAGTAGTGTAGTGTAGTGTAGTGTAGTGTAGTGTAGTGTAGTGTAGTGTTAGTTAGTGTTGTCACGATACCAATATTTTACCCTGCGATACTATACCAGCCCAAGTATCACGATACTGAGTAGTATCGCGATACCGCGGCACTTTTGTAACACTTTTTATTTTTATGAACATGCAATGTATTTATACAAGTTACAATAACTTAATGAGTGGTGCATGAATAACATGCATTTAATGCATTACACTGTAACTCTACAGGTAAGTAAAAGTACTGAAACCAATATTTTTGGGAATAACATGTTTATTAATAAGTAGTTTGAAACATCAAACAGACCAACTGGCCTTTTGCAAGAGTATAGCAAAGTAGGTGTGTGTGTGTGTGTGTGTGTGTGTGTGTGTGTGTGTGTGTGTGTGTGTGTGTGTGTGTGTGTGTGTGTCTGTCTGTCTGTCTGTCTGTCTTATCAAAAAAATAGAGGGCTACTTCCAAACTGTAGCTCAAGACTTAACTCAACTTAAGAAAACTCAGTGGTTTTAATTTTCTAGTTAATGCCCACTGAGCTCGCAGGAACCATAGGAACAACGTTTGAGGTTGCTAACCTGTTAGCCGACAAAGCTAACGCGATGGGTAGTCGCGAAAAAGGCTGCGTTCGTCAATTCGCTCTGGAAATCTGACCCGCACTCGCGGAACGCCTCTCGTCCAATCAAACGAATCGGTCGCTCTGTGACGTTGCACCCAGTGTGCGCTCCGGCGCTCTCGGAGCGAATTGACGAACGCAGCCGAAAGTGTTATGAGTTGCCCCGCTGGTACCGTGTTCAACACGGTAGTATAGTATTCCACGGTAGTACCGTTGTATAAAGCTTATGGTATAGTAGGCACCGTGACATTTTGGCACCGCGGTATATCGTTGGTACCGGTATATCGTGCAACACTAGTGTTAGTGTAGTGTAGTAGTGTAGTGTAGTAGTGTAGTGTAGTGTAGTGTAGTGTAGTGTAGTGTAGTGTTAGTGTAGTGTAGTGGTGTGTAGTGTAGTGTAGTGTAGTGTAGTAGTGTAGTAGTGTAGTGTAGTAGTGTAGTGTAGTGTAGTGTAGTAGTGTAGTGTAGTGTAGTAGTGTAGTGTAGTGTAGTAGTGTAGTGTAGTGTAAAAAAGAACTACAGTTCCCTCTAAACTCCATGGTAGCATGGCATTGTCCATCCAAACGACAAGTGCCAGGAGACCCATGTCAGTGTGAGAGGAGTGGGGTTGATGGAGGCACCAGGACGAGGGAGAGCATCTGCAAGAAGAAAAAGAAGGATTTGATGATAAAGCAGGAACTGTCAGAGGATGGAGAGATGGAGAGGAGGAGTCCAGACACCGGGGTGCAGACCGTGATGGAGGGAAGGAGGGACGGAGAGACTTGTATGGACATGCAGACACACGTGGACACGGGGACACAGACTGTGAGATCTGATGAACACACTGAGAGCATCTGCAAGAAGAAAAAGAAGGATTTGATGATAAAGCAGGAACTGTCAGGGGATAGAGAGACCCTGAAGCCTGATCTGCAGAGTAAGGTGTCTGAGGTGTTCAGACAGAGGGATAAGGTGGCTCCCCTCGTGAGGGATAAAGGAGTGAAACCCTCCCAAAGAGCAGAGAGTCAAGGGAATATGCCAAGACAGCGTGAAAAAAAGCATTATCATGAAGACACCAACACCTGCCAAAAAGCTAAATCATCCAGCCTCAATACTCTGGCTACGGTAGCTGGGCTGGTCACCATGGAACCCCCAAAACGGAAACGAGGAAGACCTCGGAAGATACGTCCAGAAGACAACGTTTTCCCTGTCTATTCAGTTCCCTCAAGCAAAGGCCACGACGGGGAAACTGTCACTAATAAGAGGAGAAGAGAGGAGTCAGGAGAAGAGAGGGAAACGCCAAAGAGAGAGTACAGGAAGAAGTTAAGGCTCAGGGAGAGACTTGTTGAAGAGGAGGGAATGAAGAAGAGTGTTGTGGAGGACAAACCTGAGTCAAGTCTTCAGAAAACTTCCCCCGTTTTCAGAGAGGAGCCAGTTCACTCAGGATGTTGTAGCAATTTGATTGGACGCAGTCCAGAACCCCAGCCCTTTGGTTTAAAACAGACCTCAAGTCTAGAGAGAACTGAGGGAACTCCAGCGAACAAAGACAAAGTGAGAAACCCAGCAAACAAGTTGACGCCCTCAAAGCGGACGCCCGTGGTTACTCTGAAGAAGGTCCAAGAAATCCTGAAGCAGAAAAGCACAGAGAACAAACAGACAAGTGAAACAGAAAGAGAGAAACAACGTGAAGCGAAATTGGTGGAACCAACTGAAAAAGACAACAGTGGTAAAGAATCTATGAAGGTGATGGACAAAGGCACTATCCAGTCTCTAGAAAGCTACGCAATTGAACAAGAGGTGACGGAAAGAGTGGCGGTCGAGATGGACATTTCCAGTGAAGAGATGGGCGTGGACAGTGGGGTCCATCAGACGCTGGTTTATGCAGCCAAAAAGCATGTGAGCGCAGGAGAAGAAGAGGAGGTTGATGTGGGTGTAGAAGAGGAAGTCAGTCTGGGGATAGATAAAAGATGGGAGGAGTGTCCTGATTCAGGTAGGCCTAAATATATTTGCAATTAATTCAGTGTGTGTTGTTAATGTTGTTATAATATGATAATGTATAGATATGATAGATATGATATGATAGATAGATATGATAGATCACTTTTCAAAAAATGCCGGTCGAGAGAGGACCCTGGCATTGCTTGTTCGCCGCATCTCCGCCCGAAATCTAGGTGTAATTGCAGTATACAGAGTAGATTGTCCTACAAAGACACTTTAGATTTAGTAATCTAAAAATTAATTAGACCCCTATACTTTCCCCTTTTTAATTAATTAGACCCCTATACTTTCCCCTTTATTTTCTTTGTTTCTTTTTATTTTACTACTCAATCTTTTCCGTTTGTAAAGCGTCTTTGAGTGTCTAGAAAAGCACTATATAAGTCTTATGTATTATTATTAACGTTAAAATACAACAAATAATGTAGTGTATACAGTACTCTGCATAAATAAGGGACAGTGAAGCATTTTGTGTACATGTTTCACCATTCAGAAATTACATCTCTTGTATACATGGTCCCTCTATGTCGAAATTAAAAGTAATGGGACAGATTTCCAAATTAAGCACTCATGTTTTAGTATTTGGTCGACAGTCCTTTGCATACAAAAAGTGTTTGAAATCTGTTCGTGACCCATTGATCCCACCAGACACTGGGTACATTAGCTGGTGATGTTCTGCCAGTCCTGTACTGCAGAACAGAAAATAGTTTTTTACTGTGTAGCTGGAAGATTTTATCATTTTATATTGACCTATTTTCACACATATCTTCAACATATGGTCAGACAGTAATAGAAGTGAACATTACAAGGGATGTTTGTAAACTAATAGTATAACATTAGTACTGTACAGAACACATCGCAACCTCCTGTCATTTCTATACTGTATTTCTCTGCTTTTCTGAACAGGTTTGCAGGTGCACAGCAATGCAAGAGAATTGATGCTGCAGGGCCTCACCCATGACCACATGCACCTCCCACCAAAAAACTAAATGGAGGTCCGCCATTTGAATTTACAGACCAGTCAGGTAACTCATCCCCCTGCTCTGGGATCCTGCAAGGTCACTACCAGGTCCACTGGAAGCTGGGAGGAGGAGGAGGAGGATGAGGATGTGGACATTCTAGTGTGCTCTCCAAGATTGTTGGGGGCGGGACTTGGGGCTACTGAACTGACTGGGGAAGAAGAGGAGGAGCAAGAAGAAGATGAAGATGAAAACGAGGTTGATGTAATTGGAGATTAGGTAGTCTAAGCACCTACCACATACTGGTAACTTTGAAACCTCAAGTATGAAAGTCAATGATACTTGTATCTACTAAGGAAGTGAATTTTGCTACAAAGCAGCATCAGCCAAGTTGCTTAACAGGCTTGTCACACTAACTACTCTTTTGTTTAATTTAATTTCATGGTTTTATCCCAATTAAGAATTCAGCCAGTCAGACTGAAATTATAAGCGCTTATAATGGTCACCTCTAGAATTAACACTACAATTTGTCCAATTACTACAGTGCTGTCTTATGTTCTATAATTGTGTTTTCTTGAGTGGTAGCCTATTAGCGTGCAAGACCTTTTGTGACAATAGAATATATGTTTGTTATTAAATGTATTGTTTAATATTTATTCTTGTTATTGGTTTGCTTATTCCCAGCAGACCTCACAACTGTGGATATGTGGGGTCCAGCTCCCCTATGTTGGCAACCACAAGAATTCACTCCTACGGGATAGTGGTCATACAGTCGGTCATAGTTGTGAGGTTTGCTTGGGCCAACTAAATCTCAATTATCCCATAGATTTATGTTCTCTATTGTGTACAAGTATGCATAAACCTGTTATAGTCAGTGTTTGAAAAGTATTATTGTTATGTAATGTTCGCTCTCAATTGATTGCAATGTGAATTGTCAAACAAGAGTGAGTTTAATTTTTCCAGAGCCTGTTCCAATACCTTCCCTCTGAGGTAAAAATGTGTGTAAAAAAAGTTAACCAAAGATTTACACAGTAAAAATAAAAAAAGTTCACACAACACCGTTGGCAACTATCCATGTAATCGGTTCTTAATTGTGATTCCACCAAGGTGCAACCAGAGTTGTTTTTTGTTGAGTCATTGTTCGGGCCCCTACCTACACTAAAAATTATAAGCTACAACTACACCAACCAGAACCTATGACCAGAAACACACGTATCCCAATGGAGTATGTTATTGGCATAAAGCACATGAAGAAAAAGCAAGTGTTAGGCCTGAACCAAGCGGTCAAATGTGGCAGAACCCCAGAACAGACGGACACAGAGACATGGGTGACAATAATAAAAAATGTATTTAATAAAGACAGACAAAATAACAAACCTACACTAACAGGGCCTACGTGGGGGGAGTGTGTGGGTGCCTGAGACGAAATGTAAGTGAGGTGTGTATTGGACAGCTACAGTATGTGTCTGGGCGCGAGTGTCTAGCGTGCAAAAACGAATGTGGTGTAGATATGTAAATGCGGAGGCTGTTGTTCAATGTGCGTGTACTGACCAGTCCAGAACTACGAGGGGGTAATCCAGGGAGAGGGGTCCGGGAGGACTAGCAAGGGGGTGAAGTCCGTCCGTGATGAAAGGGGGAGAATCCAGAGGGTGGCATGTTGAGTGAGAACGGAGGGAGGTTGGGAAGGCTGTCCGGAGATGATGGGATGGAATGGTGGAGGAGTGGGGAGTGACACTGGGATGGCAGGGGAGGAAGGTTCCTTGGATGGTGAGAGAGAAAAACAAACACAGGTAAAAATAATAAAACGGATGAGAACATACAGAACATATGCTCTGCTTCAGACTGGGGGAGAGATGAGACGCTCTGCTTCAGACTGGGGGAGAGATGAGGCGGCCTCCTCCTCCTCCTCCTCTTCCTCTTCCTCCTCCTCTTCCTCCTCCTCCTCCTCCTCCTCCCGCCGGTTGTCCTCTCCGGCTGGGTTCACCACCTGTGCTTGAGATGGTGTGGTTAGACGCTGAAGCATCTACGACTGGTTGGAAAAACCCAGTAAGTTTCAGAGTTTTTCTCAGTGTCTCCCTTTCGCGTTCCACTTTTTCATTTTTCTTTGTTGCGCTCCACTCTCGTAATTCCTCCTGTCCGCCATGATCACGACATTGACAATCGCGCCACCAAAGATGATGCCCCTGCCCTGCGCGTGACGCGTCGATGTAAACCTCTCCATTGGCCTAAATATAGAATTAAACAAATTAAAACACCTCATTCATCAGAGCGTCCAGTAGGCCTAGTGATAGGGGCTGTATTTCCATGCCCGCGGGGGAGGGGGGGGGGCTGTATTTCCGTGCCCTGCGCTGCGACAAAACTATTTTTTCCAATTTGAACGTAATTTATGAAATCAAAATCAAAGAGCAAATATTTATTCATACATTTGGATTTATTTTGGGGCCCTATGTAGCCCGGGGCCCCTGGGCTCAAGCCCAGGGTAGCCCATGCATAAGTCCGGCCCAGGCAGTAGCTATAGTTCTGTAGAGAGAGAGAGAGAGAGAGAGAGAGAGAGAGAGAGAGAGAGAGAGAGAGAGAGAGAGAGAGAGAGAGAGAGAGAGAGAGAGAGAGAGAGAGAGAGAGAGAGAGAGAGAGAGAGAGAGAGAGAGAGAGAGAGAGAGAGAGAGAGAGAGAGAGAGAGAGAGACAGAGAGAGGGCAGGGGGGAGAGAGAGAGACAGAGAGAGAGAGAGAGAGAGAGGGAGAGAGAGAGAGAGAGACAGAGAGAGGGCAGGGGGGGGAGAGAGAGAGAGAGAGAGAAAGAGGGCAGGGGGCAGAGACAGACACAGATAATTCGTATATATACGAATATACATTTTATTAGTATTTAATGTTATTTTATTTCATGTTCTCAGTTAGAGCGTACCTTCTCTTTTAAAACAGTCTCGATGTTCTGGAAGTACGTCTTCAGCGCATGCGCTCTGACGGAGTCATCAGTCCCACGCGCTCCGCTCATCATCTGAAATAGTCACGAGACCTCAGTCACATTATTATATACATATTATATTATATTCTATTTATACATCTCTCACGTCTCTGACACTTAAACAACGACGCCATGTCGCTTGTTACAACAACACACACATTAACAATGGTCCAGGATTAAAAACACAATAAAGCCTTCTGTCTTGTATCCAAACGAAGACATCTCAATTGTTATAGTTGACTTTGAATTATGATATTTGACACATTAGAAATACACAGTTTACAAATACAACAAAACAAACACACATTCAACTAACTAACTAACTAATAACTAACTAACCCTATCCCAAAGGCACTTTACATCCCATAAACATCCCATAACTGGTGACTCACACATCTGCTCTCTTCGACCTGCCAGTACACAATGTTCTGGAAGTCGTCGAGCTTCTGCTGGTCCCACTCGGTTGGCAGGTGGTCGGCTCCCAGCAGAGAGTCGATGCTGCTCAGACTCTCATAGACCACCTTTAGGGTTAGGTTAGGGTTAGGGTTAGGGTTATGGCTCCCAGCAGAGAGTCGATGCTGCTCAAACTCTCATAGACCACCTTTAGGGTTAGGGTTACTAGCCGGTAGCTGCCGTGGACTCAGGTACAGACAGACAGGTGGACTCAGGTACAGACAGACAGGTGGACTCAGGTACAGACAGACAGGTGGACTCAGGTACAGACAGACAGGTGGACTCAGGTACAGACAGACAGGTGGACTCAGGTACAGACAGACAGGTGGACTCAGGTACAGACAGACAGGTGGACTCAGGTACAGACAGACAGGTGGACTCAGGTACAGACAGACAGGTGGACTCAGGTACAGACAGACAGGTGGACTCAGGTACAGACAGACGGGTGGACTCAGGTACAGACAGACAGGCGGACTCAGGTACAGACAGACAGGTGGACTCAGGTACAGACAGACAGGTGGACTCAGGTACAGACAGACAGGTGGACTCAGGTACAGACAGACAGGTGGACTCAGGTACAGACAGACAGGTGGACTCAGGTACAGACAGACAGGTGGACTCAGGTACAGACAGACAGGTGGACTCAGGTACAGACAGACAGGTGGACTCAGGTACAGACAGACAGGCGGACTCAGGTACTGACAGACAGGTGGACTCAGGTACAGACAGACAGGTGGACTCAGGTACAGACAGACAGGTGGACTCAGGTACAGACAGACAGGTGGACTCAGGTACAGACAGACAGGTGGACTCAGGTACAGACAGACAGGTGGACCCAGGTACAGACAGACAGGTGGACTCAGGTACAGACAGACAGGTGGACTCAGGTACAGACAGACAGACAGGTGGACTCAGGTACAGACAGACAGGTGGACTCAGGTACAGACAGACAGGTGGACTCAGGTACAGACAGACAGGTGGACTCAGGTACAGACAGACAGGTGGACTCAGGTACAGACAGACAGGTGGACTCAGGTACAGACAGACAGGTGGACTCAGGTACAGACAGACAGGTGGACTCAGGTACAGACAGACAGGTGGACTCAGGTACAGACAGACAGGTGGACTCAGGTACAGACAGACAGGTGGACTCAGGTACAGACAGACAGGTGGACTCAGGTACAGACAGACAGGTGGACTCAGGTACAGACAGACAGGTGGACTCAGGTACAGACAGACAGGTAGACTCAGGTACAGGGGCTTGTGGCTCACAGAATAGACGAGGCTACAGGTTATGGGTAGATGACTAATCCAACTCCTTTCCCTCTGCCCATATAAGGACTGCTAGCTGCTGTTTTGCTCAGGTCCAATATTTACTGTGATGAAAACAAACCCTCTATTGTTGTGTAGTGGATCATTTCAACAGACGTGTTATTTATTATCAGACGGAACCAACTGGTCGTTTTTATATATTAGTCCTTTTATTGTTATTTTTCTGTTCTTTGGTTTGAGTGGGGGGCGCCGGCGTGGAGAGGGTAGTCGGGGTTCCCGGGTTTAGTCTCCTTCACTGCATGTTGTGTGTGCGTGCCGTGCTTGGTGTGATTAATCACTGGGGAACACTTAGCCCACTGTCTACCGTGTCTTTGTGCATGTCACAGATTCACTAGTGTACCTGTCCATCGGGGTAGTAGTATCCCTCCCTACTGCCAGTCGTCCTACCCTCGAAGTTTTGTCTTACTGGAAGTGTTTGTTTTGTATGGTGTTGTTATATAAAGTAATAGTTTTTAAATATAGATGTTAAATAAATATTTTTCTATTACACCGTAAACAATCCTTCTCTGGTTGATGAATTGGTTTCATGTCTCCCTCCCTCATACACGAACCTAAGTGCTTTAATTTAGTCCCGAGGACCTCACCTCGTGTAACAAAAAGGTGGCGTTGTCTTGCAGTGAATTCATCTACTGATTAGCCGCAACCATTCGGGGCCTTGAGTGCCTTATGTCACATATGGGTGAAATATGTTTGCTTTGTTTTGATATACTGTACAATGAATATTAGCCTATTAAAATCATGAAAATCAGACATAAACATGATAATCATGTTATTATATCACTAGGCTATTTGCGCTTCTGCTTAGATGATGAACGCCTTATATCAAAACAAAGCAAACATATTTCACGCATAGTCAAGCATATTTGACTTTCCAGACACCATATTTTGTTGTTCTAAACACAGAACAAAACGAAATGAAAAGCATGACAGAAATACAAATGAACTCCCCGACTGAGATTAACGCATTGAATCTTATAGTTGTAAATACATATATATATTTTGCTGCATCGCCTATAAATCAATGCATGTGTAGGCTATGTGATTCATTTTGTAGTCTATAGCCTATTTGATCAAGTGCAAATGTCGCATAAGGGGTTAGCCTACAGTCATTTAGCAGACGATTTGTCCAGGATCATTGTAACCCATTTGCGACCGATAAGCTTGATAGTAAGCCGATATCTTTGCATATTTTAATTTGAGTCCCAGGAGGGTCATTGAGGGATATCACGTCCTATGATGATCATGAGGGGCATTTCAGGGGTCTGATAGTGATAAGTGATAAGCGATAGCACTTAGACGGCGTGGGCGGGGTGAGTGCATTCGAGAGCTATAAATTAGTCCACAGGTATGCTGGGCTCACTGAGCAGTTGCGCGGTATCTGTGCATCAGTGGCGGCTGGCCGATAGAGGGCGCTGGGGCGCCGCCCCCACCTTCACTTCCTAGTTGCGATTTGTAAAAGTTTTTTTATTAAAATAAACATTGTTTATTCACAAAATGCGGCTGATATTATGTCTGCGCCTATCAGCATTCATTAAAAATCCTCCAATACAATAAACATTTTTATCTGTGTGTGTGTGTGTGTGTGTCTGTGTGTGTAAAACTCACTGTTAAAATACATAGGGAGAGAACGCGGGGCGCCGTGTCAATGCAAGTCTATGCCAGGACGAATACTTTTCGCTTACACGTGAGCTGTAGCAGCGCTCCAATTGGCTGTCTCTATTTCTTAGCCAGGACGCACATTTGTGCGCCCTGGCCAAGAAATCTCCGGTTGTATTGCAGACAATGCATTATGCTGAGGACTCCCGACTTCCGGTTTTCCGGACTTCGGGCTTCCGGAGTATTTTAAATGAACATTCGTAATGTCTGTCTCTGATGTTCATGGTCAATTAAATCTGCCTATTTTGTGCAACTAATAATGTTCCCGCTAATGGGTTAACCAAGCAGCCTTGCACCTAACGTGCAAGCACCTATCTTCGAACTATTCATAGCAATATGCGCGGGGCAAGGCGGAGGTACGGGTAAACACGGCTCATGTTCTGTCATCTGGTAAGAGTTGGTTTTCTTTAACTCAGCTGATGCATTGTTGTGTTTCTGACATGGTCTGGTTGTGTTTCTGACATGGTCTGGTTGTGTTACAGACATGGTCTGGTTGTGTTTCTGACATGGTCTGGTTGTGTTACAGACGTGGTCTGGTTGTGTTACAGACATGGTCTGGTTGTGTTTCTGACATGGTCTGGTTGTGTTACAGACATGGTCTGGTTGTGTTACAGACATGGTCTGGTTGTGTTACAGTCATGGTCTGGTTGTGTTACAGACATGGTCTGGTTGTGTTACAGACATGGTCTGGTTGTGTTACAGACATGGTCTGGTTGTGTTACAGACATGGTCTGGTTGTGTTACAGTCATGGTCTGGTTGTGTTTCTGACATGGTCTGGTTGTGTTACAGACATGGTCTGGTTGTGTTTCTGACATGGTCTGGTTGTGTTACAGACATGGTCTGGTTGTGTTACAGACATGGTCTGGTTGTGTTTCTGACATGGTCTGGTTGTGTTACAGTCATGGTCTGGTTGTGTTACAGTCATGGGCTGGTTGTGTTACAGTCATGGTCTGGTTGTGTTACAGACATGGTCTGGTTGTGTTTCTGACATGGTCTGGTTGTGTTACAGTCATGGTCTGGTTGTGTTTCTGACATGGTCTGGTTGTGTTACAGACATGGTCTGGTTGTGTTACAGTCATGGTCTGGTTGTGTTTCTGACATGGTCTGGTTGTGTTTCTGACATGGTCTGGTTGTGTTTCTGACATGGTCTGGTTGTGTTTCTGACATGGTCTGGTTGTGTTTCTGACATGGTCTGGTTGTGATACAGACATGGTCTGGTTGTGTTTCTGACATGGTCTGGTTGTGTTTCTGACATGGTCTGGTTGTGTTTCTGACATGGTCTGGTTGTGATACAGACATGGTCTGGTTGTGTTTCTGACATGGTCTGGTTGTGTTTCTGACATGGTCTGGTTGTGTTACAGACATGGTCTGGTTGTGTTTCTGACATGGTCTGGTTGTGATACAGACATGGTCTGGTTGTGTTTCTGACATGGTCTGGTTGTGTTTCTGACATGGTCTGGTTGTGTTTCTGACATGGTCTGGTTGTGATACAGACATGGTCTGGTTGTGTTTCTGACATGGTCTGGTTGTGTTTCTGACATGGTCTGGTTGTGTTTCTGACATGGTCTGCTTGTGTTTCTGACATGGTCTGGTTGTGATACATCATTGAGTCTCAACCCTCCGATTCCTGGGACACAACATGTGGGATGACCTGGCCTGGAAGGACAACACTAAAGGCATCATCAAGAGGGCACAACAGCGGCTATACACCCTGAGATGCCTCAGGAAACAACACAACAAGCAGGAGATACTGGTGGCCTTCTACCACGGCGCAGTGGAGAGCATCCTCACCTTCGGCATCTCCAACTGGTTCCACAGCTGCACAACAGCGGAGAGAAACGAGCTACAGAGAGTCGTGAGAACAGCACAGAAGATCACCGGCGCCCCCCTCCCCTCTCTGGAGGAGCTGTACAAAACACGCTGTCTCAGGAGGGCCTCCAAGATCTCCAAGGACCCGACCCACCCTGGGCACGAACACTTTGTCAAGCTGCCCTCGAACAGGAGGTACAGGACCCCGGCCGCTAAGACAAACAGACTGAAGAACAGCTTCTACCACAGGGCCGTCAAGGCCCTGAACACAGAAAAGGCCTAAGTTCTGGGCCCAGGACAGTCCGGACGGATTGTATGGCAGCTAGTGCTGAGGCACAAACATGTACATTTTCAAGCCTGCAAACTGTGACACTTTAAAATAATGTGAAAAAATACTTTTGTGCAATATGACAACCCTAGTTGACTATCTGTGCAGTATAGTACAGTGGATTGTGTACATAGCCTTTATTGATGTAAACCAGCTCCTTACCTTCTTGTGATCTTATGCATCTATGCTTTTTCTAAAATGTGTTTTCTTTTTCCTTTCCTAACACCAGGGGAGCCACCCCTCCTAAATTTCGTTGTTTGGTACCTGTACTGTAGCAATGACAAATAAAGTCCATTCCATTCCATTGAATGTGTTGACCTGCTGTGATGTGTTGACCACCATCACTCTCCATCATCATCCATCATGTGTCTATGAAATAGATAGTTACTGTACTACTGACTGCAGCATTCATCTCTGCTCATTGATGTAGCCATGTCACACAGACACATAGTACACATATTCATCTGCTACCTTTATTAACCTGAGTGTAGCTGTGAGGCCTGTACTAGCCTTGTTGACTAGACTTCCTCCTTGTCTGACACTGGGTATTGGACCGTACCGACGTCCATAGACTGGTCACTCTTCCACCTCAGTGTCTGTAGTTGACAGGGTAACTTCTCCATGGCCCACACGGTCATTTTAAGGGTGAAAGTTGAAATTATACAGTGGTTGTAATGCCAGTGCGTGTTTTATGCGCGTGCACGCGAAAAAAGCACGCTGCGCAAACGAAAGAGGACCCCCCCGCCACACTGCTGTGCCCCACCCAAAAAATTTTGCACCAGCCGCCACTGCTGTGCATTACTATTTACAATGAGTCGGAGGGCAGATGCAATATTGGCCGTGATAAACGATATTATCCCGGAGGAATCAGAGGGCGAACTGTGTGAGGACCTCGAGGACCTCGAGGAATTCGCTGTTATTGAATCTGACTCAGGTTCAGAATCAGACCCTGAAATTGAATGCGCCAACCCTAACCCATGTGAAGAGACCATGGATCTGTTGGAAGAGAGAGCACAGGATGGCACAGTATGGACTGAGCAACCTCCTGCATGCAGCTCTCGGAGAGGTAGACCGCGAGAGGCCAATAGAAGGAGCGCAGGGCCCACCCAGTCTACTGTGTTTGATTGATACAGAAATGTGGCAACAGATTCTAAAGTACACTCAGGCAGAAGCTGACCGAAATAATGCTGAGATGTTCAACGTGACAACGGACGAACTAAAAGCATTCGTGGGTCTCCTTTATTACAAAGGGCTTCTGGTTTCGAAAAGTATGGAAATGGATGAGTTTTGTTCTGATGAACTTGGACATCCTGTGTTCAAGGACACAATGTCTCGCCAGAAATTCCAAGATATCATGCGCTATCTACGCTTTGACGACAAGAACACAAGGGCTGTCTGCCTTCTGGAGGATACATTTGCCATGATATCAGAGATTTTTGACAAATTTGTGAAAAACAGTATTGCATCTTACACGCCTGGTGAGAACATTACTGTAGCTGAACAACTGTGACCGACCAATGCACGATGTCGTTTCACACAGTACATGGCCAATAAACCTGAGAAATTTGGCATAAAGTTCTGGGTTGCAGCGGACGTCGACAGCAAATACATCTTGAATGCACATCCATATCTCGGGAAAGATGAGAGCAGGCCGGCCGGTCAGCGGTTATCGGACAATATTGTGATGCGTCTGATGGAGCCTTTCCTAGGCAACGGAAGAAAATGTCACGACAGACAGTTACTTCACCTCGTTGCCACTGGCAAACACTCTGTTGGAGAACACCACCATTGTTGGCATAATGAATAGAGTCAGACGAGAGTTGCCCCCATGTACACGGGCCCAGACTGAAAGATTTTCCAGCAAGGTGCTGAGGGCTGGAGAAGCCACACTCACAGTCTACCAGGCAAAACCAAAGAAAAATGTATGTCACCTCAGCACACTGCATCAGACAGTTTCAACCAGTGGTGTAGTCTACGTGATACGCAGGACTACGCCGTATACCCACTAGGAAAGGACAAGGATTTGCGTATACCCACTTAAAAATGCGCGAGGTGGGGACCGGGCTGTGGTGGGGACCGGGCTGGACAGCCTAGAGGTGGTGGCAGAACAGAGGATGGGGAAAAAACTGGCGGACATGCTGGCCAATCCCTCCCACCCGATGTACTGCGAGCTGGCGGGGATGAGGAGCAAGTTCAGCCACAGATTTGTTCTCCCCCGTCAAAGTACAAAAAGATTTGGACAGTCCTTTATTCCAGCTGCACTCCGACTCTACAACCAGGCCCTGCAGGGTGGGGGAGACCTGGAGCTGAGAGGCCGTTAAGACTGCTACTTGGACTATTTATGCAATTGAGCACTTTATCTTGCACTGTTTACTTATTGAGCCTGCACTGTTTTATTTATTTATTTATTTATTGAATGTTTTCTGTCTGCCCTACTAAGCTGTTTGACAACAAAATTTCCCCATTGGGGACAATAAAGGTTTTCATCATAAAGGTTTTCATCGTAACGGCGTTTTGTGACAAAACCTTCACACTTTTATTCATAAAATTCACCCCGTCTGTGTTAGGAAGCAATTACTTCGAACTTTCTGACATGTTTGTTATCGCATAACCAGTCGTTCAGAATGCTCTCAGTATTTCCCCTACAATTGCCTTGGGGTGGGCGGGCCAGACCTGCCTCCACACTTCGCTTCGTGCCGCGCTGGAGAATGGTTTTGTTTTGTTTTGTTTTTGCGCGAGTGTGCGCGTGCGACGAGAGAGAGTTTTTGCAGGGTGAAAGCTCTGCAGAAGAAAGTAAGCAAGTTGAAACGTTAGCAAATATAATTACTGTGTTCTGACAGAGAAAGTTGGTTCAAATTAGTCGTTATTATTGTGACTAGAAAGTGTCTGATTATAGTTTCATGGTGTGAATAATAGTGTCAAAGAACTAGCATGCTCAGAGGTGATTAGATGAGCTAGTCTGCTGCACACATGACAGCTAAAGAGCTAACTGAATGCACTTCATTATTTTACTTAAAGTAGATATACCATGGATCTGTTGGAAGAGATCCATGCAACAAGAGACTGCAACATGAACACACTATATTTTCACTTTTCACAACAGCTATTTTCATTTAATTTATAATGTGCAGTAAACAAACAAAATAATTTATACACTCTGCAATTGGCTACTATACAATGGTGCAAATATGAATCTGCGTATATCTGTGTACAACCGTCTTGACTGTTGTGTAGCCTATTATTATCATTGCCGACACAGGTCGACATGAGAATTGTTGGCTACTTCATATCATAACTGAACATTCATATATACTGTATAGCCTATTGCATTATTTGACAAAATTGACAGCGCTGTACATAGTGTCATTCAATGCTTCATTCATTGATTGTAAGTCGCTTTGGAATAAGGCGTCTGCTAAATGCCAAAAATGTAAATGTAATGCACAAGCACGACATTTCACACGATTTTGATCGACAGCGAAATACATTATCAATATCTTATTATCAATTATCAATATACTCTCTCCCTTCTTCTCCTTACTTTCCTGTCTGTCTTCACTATATCTGTCCAATAACATTATGAAGTGGGACTGCCCCACTCAGAAAGAAAACAACATTATCTACAAAACAATATACAATATTATAAATATCCGTTCGTTATATCGTTGATGATTACAAGCATAATCAAATATAGGATTTGAAATGACATACTGTACAGTTTATAATTGTATAGCCTATATATAAACACATTAAGTTATCAGTCTTATTCACTGTAATTCAGCACTAAAGCCTGAAGATTGAGCACAGTGTGTGTCCCCTTGCTACCTCTGCTGATATAAAAGAGATTTGCAGCCTTGGAGAAAAAGATGGCAGCCGAATACCAAGGCAAATACACAGACACACACAGAAATACTGCAAAATCGCTTTATACTAACTCGATTTTGAAAATGTAAAGATGCTGGGTGGTAGAACACACATGTCTAGGAAAAGTCATGAAAGGAGGGTCCTGAAATTTGATCGAGTGCAAAGGTAGACATTTTTTTGTACTCACTGAGATCAAATGACACCTCACGGCTGCCCTAGTGTTAAATGCCTAAATAATTAAATGATGATTATATAATGATTAAACGCTTACAATAACCTTAACCGTAACCAAAATTAACCAATTCAGAAATGTACAACATCGGTTTGCAGGTCCCTTAGCTTTCACCGTTCATGCATGTTGACTGTCAGTTTCTCACAGTAAGAGCAAGTGAGGAGTAACCACACAAAATAACACACTGTATGGAAACAGCAGAGGGACAGCTGCAGAGATGTGTGAAGAAGATCAGAGCAGTTATTTGTAATGTGTGATTAAGTATTCATAAAATCTCTAGTCTCATTGTGCATATTATTTACAGCTTCACTAGAATGCGTAACTATTTCAAGTAGACATTCATCCCAACATGTTTCAGCATTTTGATTTTATTTCTGCAGAAGTTAGTAATGTACAGTTGTAAAACTATGACACTATCCATGTTCAGAAAGTAGCTAGAAAGTATTTAACAACTAGGGCTGGGACGACGCGTCGACGTAATCTACTACGTCAATACGTCGACTTACGTAATGTGCGTCGGTGCGTCGCAAATAAACAACATGGCTGCGACCAGTGGAAACATGGAGGAGGCTATTAGCTAATGTTACACAAGCAATGTAGCTCACCACAGTTTGTATGTCTTGTCTTCTGGTGTTAGTAACGTTAGCTATGTAGCTGGCTAGCTACGGTAGCCTATTGTCATTGTGGTGATCGCACCTGCGTTATCTAGCTCGTAGCTCGCATGCTACGTTAGCATCAATTTAGCTAATCATAACATAGCAGCATTTCTAACTGCAATAGCGGCACTGCGCCGACGTGGTGGCGGGGGCGCTGTTTTGCAAATAAGTTAGCTTTCGTTTTTGCTAGTGAAATAATTGATCGTTGATATTGACTGCTCAAGGAGAATACATATTTGAAAGTACAGAATGCCTGAGAGCCTTATATTGCATTATATTATATTATATTTTGAATGGTCATCTGGTGCCTGAATATTGTGTTTTCCTTTACATAAATAATGAAATTTCCACCATAAATTGATGCAGAAAGGGCACAAATTGGTGCATATCAATTCACCAGAATGCAAGAAATTAAGTGTTTGATGTTTAAGGACCCCCAGACAGCCCTGCTTCATGGGCCCCCCCGATGTCAAACACCACTGGTACCACCTCCGCCTCATTTTGAGCCAGGAAAAACCCTGATGGCCATGTTGGCATTCAAGTTGGCTAAACATAGCAGTGATTGGGCCTGTGTCTGGGGCTGTTTGACAGAGGCAGTTACAGTAGTAGTAGTAGCAGGTCGCCGAATTAAAGGTGTCTGTGTTTAATTGCAGGCCCACAGACAGCCCCCATACATCAGCTGATCATTTAAAGGGGCGGCCGTCTGAGTAATGTGCATGTCACACGCTGCTTTGTTTTATAAGAGCAGCAGCTATTACCCAGAGTGCTTTATAAAGACACTGTTAAACAGAGAGAGACAATACAGCCATTATTTGGGGGGAAATTAAGTGATACATTATTCGAACAGGGAAAAAAAGAATCGTTAGACTAATCGTTAAATTAGTCGTTAGAGTAATTGACTAATCGAAAAAATAATCGCTAGATTAATCGTTAGAAAGATAGTCGTTAGGGACAGCCCTATTAACAACTAAACTGGAAAAGCCAGTTTATTCTTTAAACCAGTGGTCTTCAACCAGGGGTCCGCGACCCCTAGGGGGTCCGCAGAGGTACTGCAGGGGGTCCGCCAATTTTTGTCATAATAATTGACAATTATTCACCAAATTGACAATTGTTCACCAAAATAATTTGTGAGAATTAAAAAATATAACAAAAATGATATTGAGTAAAGTACAAGCATTACCGGTAATAGGCAATAATACACTACTTTTGACAAAAACTATTTACAAAATAAATGATTCCCATGATGCAGAGTCTAACATAACGTTAGCTAAAAAAACAACAACACCTGTCTAGCAAGCTAGGTGTTGGCTAAAATGGTGCAGTTCGGTCTTTGTTGTGAAATTAACGTTAATCAATAACGGGAAATTATATATTTTTATCAATCATAAACACATATAGGCTAATAACCCAGCATATAAATAATAAGGTGGAATAAAAGGTGAATTAAGTAAATATAAAAGTTATTATAGGCCTTAAAATGTGACACATAAAAAAAAATATATACATATGGGGGTCCCTGTTCTGTTTGTCTCGCGTCCAAGGGGTCCTTGGGCTGAAAAAGGTTGAAGACCCCTGCTTTAAACCATTACTGTTTCAATAGCCACTATCGCCTCTACATTATAAAAAGCTGTGTCACAAACAATCAAGAATGTTTCAGGGCAGCGGATGACACTTCATCTTCTCATTGTCACTAACACACATCTTTACAGCTAGTCTCATCAGACCAGTCTGGAGTTTAAAGGGAAGCCTTGATCGTCATGATTACAAAGATTAAGACTATTTTCTAGTATAAGTGTATTTGTACAAAAAACAAACAAACAATCAGACATATGAACAGTCCATTCTCATCAGTCATGACTTTGATGCAGTTCGTGGGTTAGCCTGCGTCAGAACATGGCTCATATTAAATATTACCTCCTTTACGTAATTCTTCTGTAAAATTGTCTTTATATATTGTCTTTTGAAAAGTATTTTTCATTGTTCAGCGCAGTTACTCACATCACATGTGTAAACTGCATGCTTACTGATAATCGTCATCGTTTTTTACCGCTGGTGCGGTGTGCCGGACAGGGGGTTTAATGCCGGTTGCCCCCCCCGGCCCAAGGCCATGGATGAGTACTCTCGGGACCAGGGGTCTCTGGAGGCTAGAATGGGGGGCCTGGGGAGTCCGGTACATAGAGCTGTACATGGCTGCGGCTGCAGCGGCCGCCGTGGTGCTGTTAATGTCCATGGTGCCCAACAGGCTGGGGTGGTAGAAATACGGCGACGGGAACATCCTCTGTAAAGCGGAATAATTCCCGGCTTCAGCCAGTAGCTCTAATCCCACCGCGGTCTGTCTCTTCCACTTCGTCCTGAAATCAGATCAAAATACAAACTAATCAATTATTTAACCAGTTCAGGCTCAGCGATGATGAATTCCCCAAACGCCCCCCTTAATTGGCCAGACCTAATTATTTGCAGCATGAAAAATCGGTGGTTATAGCTTTAATTAGGCAAATACGGGTGAACTACAGTACATCCCCGATAAAAAAAAAGAAGTATTTGAGACACTTTAAATACAATGTACTTAGTTAATAAAATCCTTATATTCATCTAAAGCTATAGGCCTATTCTTTCACTTGGTTCTTTTTTGAGAGGCCCCAGCAAGCACGCAGCAAGTAGGCCTACTGTAAACATATCCTAAATATGGTTTAGGCTAATACGATCATTTAAGAAAATAATTTGAATAGCCCATACTATATATATATTATATATTCTAAAACGATTGCAGTCACAACCTATTTCATAATGTATTGGGTTATGTCTTCCTATAACAGGGTGGGTGTAACACTAATCTCGCCTGACATATTGGGGAAATCTTAACAATGATGCCGGAGAGGCAAATTGTCAACATCATATGCACTTCGCAGACACGCTTTAATAGCCTGAGAGTAATGTGTATTGCAACAGCCTAGGCCTATCATACATAAATACATATTCTATGATCTATTACTTAGATTGCTTTATATTATATCTGTTTGTTTAGGATGGCATGAAAAGGCAAAAACATCGCAATGTAAAGCCAAACTCAAACTGCAACTATACGCTTAACCATGGGCGTCACCACCATATATTTGGGGGGGGACGTGTCCCCCCCACCTTTGAAACAAGGTCGTTTGGACCCCCCCACATTTGCCATCAAAAATATGTTGCATGACTGGTCAGCGTTATTTTCATTGCTTCACAATCAAATCCGTTCCACTTTATGAGTAGGGGATTGCCGATATCCAGAAGTCCACTCCGCGTTTTACTTCTGTTTTTAACACGGCAGCCACGCACGCAGATTCAAAACATTCAGACTGAGGCAAGACGATATTTAGATCATCCACCAAGATGGATATAAGGAAAAAAAAATCTAAGAAGAGAAAAGTAAGTCAAAGTCATCCAAGTTTTCCCGTGAGTGGCCAAACAGCAACATTGCGTTCTCCCAAGGTCAAACACAGCCAGCTTTTCTGATAAGAATGTTAGCACCTTATGAGACATTCTCTGTATTAGCAATAGAATTAGCATAGCCTACTAGCAACCAAATACGAGCTAGATCAGCTATATGGCACTAGCAGTTTTGTTAGGCATTACTAGTGCGGTTAGACATGTTTAAATGCAGAACAGACACAGGCGAAATGTCATCAAAAGCACAGAATGGCGACAAACACCTCACAGTGCTTACCTGTCCTGTCATTATTGCATCTCCTGCCCGTGTTCATTGCCCTGAGCATTTGCACTATTTAATTTGGCCATTGCACCCACCCAAAGAATCAATTTTGCATCTGATTGCTTGAGCTAGGGTTAAAAAATAAGAAGAAAACACCTGTTCCATTTATTTTTCTATTTCTAAAATGCTTGTGATTGTATTTTTTGTATTGATGATTGTATTTCTATGTCAAATGTTCTATTAGAGAAAAACAATATGAACAAGTGCTCAATGCATCCCCATTTCTCCTGATATAGGTGGTTGAGAGTGAGAGTGAGTCAGAGGCAGGGGCAGCAGGCAGGGGCAGCGGAGACAGCTCTAATTCACTCTTTGATTTTTTTGTTTTGTTATAGTTGTATGTTCTGCAATGCACTGAAGAGGGCTAAGTTTGATTGTAATAGGCTCTGAGTAGCCTAGGTACATATTTTATGTTTCCTCATAACTTTTTATTCAATTTGTTGACTCAAAGTTACCTCATTCTTTTCTAATTCACTCTTTGATTCTTTTTGAATCTTCATATTTAATAAAGTACCTAAAAAGTGCCACGTGTCAGTGTCAGGCCTCTGTGAGTTAAACCAAAACATAATAGTAGTCAGTAATTGCAGACCATGCTAGCTCCAAGGAAAAACAAAGAAAGAGGGAGATTATTTTGGGTGTAAAACGCACCAGAATGCAGGAAATTGAATCTACTATTTAAAAAAATTCGGGGGGGGGAACCCCCAGACCCCCCGAAAAATAAGTGTCCCCCCCACATTCAAAAAGCTGCTGACGCCCATGCGCTTAACATTGTCTCTCTAAGGCCTATATACAGGCCTTATCAAAACAACAGCCTATTATGATGCGAATGAAGTATAACAACTAAAACCCCATTAATAATATCGTGAGCTAAGAATGATAAGGTTCTATCTCCGTTTAGGGCAGTTCAGAGATATTGAGCGTCAAAGTTTTGACATTCCATTATGTTCTGTGAGATGGAACCTTCGTATTTTATGAATTACTAACTCAAAAATGTCAATATTTTAAAAATAACACCACACAGGCATTAATAAACACCTAATGGATCAGATTATGTAAACAACTCAATTTTGACAAAAATGGAGATAGAACCTTATAATTCTAACGTCACGAATAGTCATAATAATGGCTAGGACATAATAATAATAATAATAATAATAATAATAATAATAATAATAATAATAATGAGAATCATACCGTCTGTTTTGGTACCAGGTTTTCACCTGCGTGTCTGTCAGGTTGAGGGCTGCGGCCAGGTCCATGCGGTCCTGCACGCTGAGGTATTTCTGGCGCTCGAAGCTTCGCTCCAGTTGATTGAGCTGATGGTCCGAAAAGGCCGTCCGGGCTTTGCGAGGCTTTTTCGACCGTGACTGTGGACTATCTCTGCTACTGGAAATCTCCCGATCATTCTCTTCTTTTGAACCTACATGGAAAAGAGATATAGATAATATCAATGAATGAATATAGGCCTAGTTATTTTAATTTGTGGCATTACCATTACTACACATGTTGTTTAAATTCAAGAAACCCATGGAGCATAGTATATACGTGGAGGCTAATTGATGTCAATCTACTTGTACACGTTGTTTAAAATGTACACTTTTCTTTGTACAAGTTCTGCCAATTATATGAAAATGAAACAATAATTAAATCAATTGGTTCATCCACATGGGCACGCATTTTAAAATAACTAAATAAAATACATAATAATACTTATTATTATTATACATTTTACATGGGGAACAAGCCAAGTGTGATGTGTCAGAAACATCGGCAGATAAGAAATCCGGATTGTATTTGTCAACATAGGTTTTTTAGCAGGAAAAACTGGGAAATCGATCCATGTCAATCCATCTCTATTTGTAGCAGTTTTTTGCGGCGCTCCATGATCGATCCCCCCTCTAGGAAGAACCATAATCTCTCTAATTGACCCACTAGGGAGGCCCGCGCACGGGGAACATCGCCGGGCCTACATCTGTTTTCGGTGCTGTTATGCTAATAAAAGAGAACTGAAACGAAAACCCTTCTAATATTATTATTGAAAGTCAACATAAATAGGTAACGCAAAAGGCCTACGTCAAAGACATTTAGCAGTGATAAATAGTGTGGGTATATTTCTTATCTTATTAGTGTATTGTTGTTGTTATTATAATAATATAGGCATAATTGTTACCATGTCAATACATATTTCGTGGTTTATCTTTCAGTATTTCAAATAGCCTATCCTAAGCCTGCTCTCAACTTATATAGACTATTACTGTGACATCCGAAACATATAATTATGTAGTAATATGTATGTAATATATGTATATTATGTATAATGTAGTCAACTGAATACAGAATCCGTAAAGGCTATACTAATAGCCTCCATTTGCTCCAAGTAAGTCAAATCATAATGTTTTCATATAATATGAATTTAAATATGCACTCACCGTTGCATTTCATTTCACTCTGAATGTCATCCCTTTTGTCCAACTTGCTCCTGTTTTCGTCTTGTTCTAACTTGGGCCTGAACCCGTCCTGGGCCGTGGCACTATCTGGTTTTGGGGTGTGATGATGGGGTGATGGGACGCTGGTGGTGCTGTAAGGTGCGCACGCTGCCAGGGGTTTGCTGTCGCCTAAAATGTCTTTGATTAAAAATGAAGAGGTGGCAGACCTGGGGGCACAGCCGGCCCCCCCGAGCTGCTGCGGCTGAGGCGAGAGCTGCAACCTCGGCGGCTGGTTGTGGTGGTGGTGGTGCTGAAGGCTGTCCGGGACCAGATGCGGGTCGCCGTGCTCCATGGTGACCGAGATGGGTGACGTGGGGGCCGTCCCCACAGTGTCTATCTCCGAGCATGGTGACGGGGTGGCCTGACTCCTGAAATCCGCTGTCCTGCTGTCGCCGAGACGAAAGTCTCCGTTCATTAGCACAGAGTTGACCGAATTGGTGGCGTTGGATAAAATACTGTCAATTCCAAAATTTGATCCACTGGATCCTTCCATAGTCAGAAAAGAGATGTTGATTTAAGTCTTCATCACAACAACGAGACGGTTGTTTCCCCCTTATAATAATAATTGAAAACTAAACGCGGATGATAGCCTACTGTAGGCTACGAGGACACAAGCGTAGGCACATAAACGCCTAAAAAGTAAAACGGATTTAAAGTTGAAATAGGATGAAATTAACAACTGATTAACAAATCCACGCTTTATAAAACGGTCAAATACGGTCCTCCAAGCTGTTGTTACATTCAATGTGAAATCTCGAAAGCAGTGGGTCTGTGTAGTCCACGTCCTTTTGTTATGGGCATTGAACTTTCTCTCAAAGTTGAGATGTGGAGAGATTCGGAGGGCAGCTCCGAGACATCATCGCTCCCCTTTTGCCTGTAATCGTTCTGGTGTGGCTCCACAATGACTTCCTAGGCTGACGTCACGGTCCACGGCGAGGGGAACTCATATTTTCTCTTTTATCTTTTATGTCACATATGGGTGAAATATGTTTGCTTTGTTTTGATATACTGTACAATGAATATTAGCCTATTAAAATCATGAAAATCAGACATAAACATGATAATCATGTTATTATATCACTAGGCTATTTGCGCTTCTGCTTAGATGATGAACGCCTTATATCAAAACAAAGCAAACATATTTCACGCATAGTCAAGCATATTTGACTTTCCAGACACCATATTTTGTTGTTCTAAACACAAAACAAAACGAAATGAAAAGCATGACAGAAATACAAATGAACTCCCCGACTGAGATTAACGCATTGAATCTTATAGTTGTAAATAAAATACATATATATATATATATATATTTTGCTGCATCGCCTATAAATCAATGCATGTGTAGGCTATGTGATTCATTTTGTAGTCTATAGCTTATTTGATCAAGTGCAAATGTCGCATAAGGGGTTAGCCTACAGTCATTTAGCAGACGATTTGTCCAGGATCATTGTAACCCATTTGCGACCGATAAGCTTGATAGTAAGCCGATATCTTTGCATATTTTAATTTGAGTCCCAGGAGGGTCATTGAGGGATATCACGTCCTATGATGATCATGAGGGGCATTTCAGGGGTCTGATAGTGATAAGTGATAAGCGATAGCACTTAGACGGCGTGAGCGGGGTGAGTGCATTCGAGAGCTATAAATGAGTCCACAGGTATGCTGGGCTCACTGAGCAGTTGCGCGGTATCTGTGCATTACTATTTACAATGAGTCGGAGGGCAGATGCAATATTGGCCGTGATAAACGATATTATCCCGGAGGAATCAGAGGGCGAACTGTGTGAGGACCTCGAGGACCTGGAGGAATTCGCTGTTATTGAATCTGACTCAGGTTCAGAATCAGACCCTGAAATTGAATGCGCCAACCCTAACCCATGTGAAGAGACCATGGATCTGTTGGAAGAGAGAGCACAGGATGGCACAGTATGGACTGAGCAACCTCCTGCATGCAGCTCTCGGAGAGGTAGACCGCGAGAGGCCAATAGAAGGAGCGCAGGGCCCACCCAGTCTACTGTGTTTGGTTGATACAGAAATGTGGCAACAGATTCTAAAGTACACCCAGGCAGAAGCTGACCGAAATAATGCTGAGATGTTCAACGTGACAACGGACAAACTAAAAGCATTCGTGGGTCTCCTTTATTACAAAGGGCTTCTGGTTTCGAAAAGTATGGAAATGGATGAGTTTTGTTCTGATGAACTTGGACATCCTGTGTTCAAGGACACAATGTCTCGCCAGAAATTCCAAGATATCATGCGCTATCTACGCTTTGACGACAAGAACACAAGGGCTGTCTGCCTTCTGGAGGATACATTTGCCATGATATCAGAGATTTTTGACAAATTTGTGAAAAACAGTATTGCATCTTACACGCCTGGTGAGAACATTACTGTAGCTGAACAACTGTGACCGACCAATGCACGATGTCGTTTCACACAGTACATGGCCAATAAACCTGAGAAATTTGGCATAAAGTTCTGGGTTGCAGCGGACGTCGACAGCAAATACATCTTGAATGCACATCCATATCTCGGGAAAGATGAGAGCAGGCCGGCCGGTCAGCGGTTATCGGACAATATTGTGATGCGTCTGATGGAGCCTTTCCTAGGCAACGGAAGAAATGTCACGACAGACAGTTACTTCACCTCGTTGCCACTGGCAAACACTCTGTTGGAGAACAACACCACCATTGTTGGCATAATGAATAGAGTCAGACGAGAGTTGCCCCCATGTACACGGGCCCAGACTGAAAGATTTCCCAGCAAGGTGCTGAGGGCTGGAGAAGCCACACTCACAGTCTACCAGGCAAAACCAAAGAAAAATGTATGTCTCCTCAGCACACTGCATCAGACAGTTTCAACCAGTGGTGTAGTCTACGTGATACGCAGGACTACGCCGTATACCCACTAGGAAAGGACAAGGATTTGCGTATACCCACTTAAAAATGCGCGAGGTGGGGACCGGGCTGTGGTGGGGACCGGGCTGGACAGCCTAGAGGTGGTGGCAGAACAGAGGATGGGGAAAAAACTGGCGGACATGCTGGCCAATCCCTCCCACCCGATGTACTGCGAGCTGGCGGGGATGAGGAGCAAGTTCAGCCACAGATTTGTTCTCCCCCGTCAAAGTACAAAAAGATTTGGACAGTCCTTTATTCCAGCTGCACTCCGACTCTACAACCAGGCCCTGCAGGGTGGGGGAGACCTGGAGCTGAGAGACCGTTAAGACTGCTACTTGGACTATACATGCACTTGAGCACTTTATCTTGCACTGTTTACTTATTGAGCCTGCACTGTTTTATTTATTTATTTATTGAATGTTTTCTGTCTGCCCTACTAAGCTGTTTGACAACAAAATTTCCCCATTGGGGACAATAAAGGTTTTCATCATAAAGGTTTTCATCGTAACGGCGTTTTGTGACAAAACCTTCACACTTTTATTCATAAAATTCACCCTGTCTGTGTTAGGAAGCAATTACTTCGAACTTTCTGACATGTTTGTTATCGCATAACCAGTCGTTCAGAATGCTCTCAGTATTTCCCCTACAATTGCCTTGGGGTGGGCGGGCCAGACCTGCCTCCACACTTCGCTTCGTGCCGCGCTGGAGAATGGTTTGGTTTTGTTTTGTTTTTGCGCGAGTGTGCGCGTGCGACGAGAGAGAGTTTTTGCAGGGTGAAAGCTCTGCAGAAGAAAGTAAGCAAGTTGAAACGTTAGCAAATATAATTACTGTGTTCTGACAGAGAAAGTTGGTTCAAATTAGTCGTTATTATTGTGACTAGAAAGTGTCTGATTATAGTTTCATGGTCTGAATAATAGTGTCAAAGAACTAGCATGCTCAGAGGTGATTAGATGAGCTAGTCTGCTGCACACATGACAGCTAAAGAGCTAACTGAATGCACTTCATTATTTTACTTAAAGTAGATATACCATGGATCTGTTGGAAGAGATCCATGCAACAAGAGACTGCAACATGAACACACTATATTTTCACTTTTCACAACAGCTATTTTCATTTAATTTATAATGTGCAGTAAACAAACAAAATAATTTATACACTCTGCAATTGGCTACTATACAATGGTGCAAATATGAATCTGCGTATATCTGTGTACAACCGTCTTGACTGTTGTGTAGCCTATTATTATCATTGCCGACACAGGTCGACATGAGAATTGTTGGCTACTTCATATCATAACTGAACATTCATATATACTGTATAGCCTATTGCATTATTTGACAAAATTGACAGCGCTGTACATAGTGTCATTCAATGCACAAGCACGACATTTCACACGATTTTGATCGACAGCGAAATACATTATCAATATCTTATTATCAATTATCAATATACTCTCTCCCTTCTTCTCCTTACTTTCCTGTCTGTCTTCACTATATCTGTCCAATAACATAAAAGTTATGAGTGGGACTGCCCCACTCAGAAAGAAAACAACATTATATACAAAAAAAACAATATACAATATTATAAATATCCGTTCGTTATATCGTTGATGATTACAAGCATAATCAAATATAGGATTTGAAATGACATACTGTACAGTTTATAATTTTATAGCCTATATATAAACACATTATGTTATCAGTCTTATTCACTGTAATTCAGCACTAAAGCCTGAAGATTGAGCACAGTGTGTGTCCCCTTGCTACCTCTGCTGATATAAAAGAGATTTGCAGCCTTGGAGAAAAAGATGGCAGCCGAATACCAAGGCAAATACACAGACACACACAGAAATACTGCAAAATCGCTTTATACTAACTCGATTTTGAAAATGTAAAGATGCTGGGTGGTAGAACACACATGTCTAGGAAAAGTCATGAAAGGAGGGTCCTGAAATTTGATCGAGTGCAAAGGTAGACATTTTTTTGTACTCACTGAGATCAAATGACACCTCACGGCTGCCCTAGTGTTAAATGCCTAAATAATTAAATGATGATTATATAATGATTAAACGCTTACAATAACCTTAACCGTAACCAAAATTAACCAATTCAGAAATGTACAACATCGGTTTGCAGGTCCCTTAGCTTTCACCATTCATGCATGTTGACTGTCAGTTTCTCACAGTAAGAGCAAGTGAGGAGTAACCACACAAAATAACACACTGTATGGAAACAGCAGAGGGACAGCTGCAGGGATGTGTGAAGAAGATCAGAGCAGTTATTTGTAATGTGTGATTAAGTATTCATAAAATCTCTAGTCTCATTGTGCATTATTTACAGCTTCACTAGAATGCGTAACTATTTCAAGTAGACATTCATCCCAACATGTTTCAGCATTTTTATTTTATTTCTGCAGAAGTTAGTAATGTACAGTTGTAAAACTATGACACTATCCATGTTCAGAAAGTAGCTAGAAAGTATTTAACAACTAGGGCTGGGACGACGCGTCGACGTAATCGACTACGTCAATACGTCGACTTACGTAATGTGCGTCGGTGCGTCGCAAATAAACAACATGGCTGCGACCAGTGGAAACATGGAGGAGGCTTTGATTGATTGATTGAAAACTTTATTAGAAGATTTGCAGAAGTAGGTACATGAAAGTACATATTACATACAAGGTCAACTAAAAGGATAAAAACCCAAGAAAGCCACTGGCTTATTTCAATTGGGGTCCTTGATTTTCAATTCATCGTTACATGTAAGACAGACAGGGAAAAAACAACAACTAGTACAAAGTTAACAACTAGTATAAAAATACATCCATCATGGGAAGAACAATACTAGATATCAGGGGTGAAAGTGGTTTGAGTTTCTTACAGGAACTATAGGCTACTACCCCAACCTTCATCGTTTCATATTGTTCTCCTCCTGCCCCCAGCTTCATGCATCCCTGAACACACACATCGTGGTGTTGGTGTCGAAATTAGAAACACTTTAGGGCTGCCATGTTTCACCAAAAGTTTGGAGTGAGAGTTTTTGGTGGTGGAGCGACCCAAAACTGTGCACGTTTTGGTAGCGGCGGCCCCTCTCTCCCACACAATTATTTGTGCTAGTTTCCTGCAATTTTAAACCAGCACAAGAAATGAAAATAATTGGAACATTTGATAAAACAAGAGAAATTCAGATAATATATCTTAAGTCTTAATAAACAAATACAGTAGCCTACAGAGTCTAAAACAAAATTGGGCCTCATCAAGTGAACTCAACCCCTTGGTCAGCAGCAGAAAGACCCTTGGTCATCATCTTATATACAGTGCATAGATGGCTATCATGTTATACAGTACATACCAGGGTTTTTCCTGGGTCAAAATCAAGCCTTGGAGGTTGATGTTGTGCACGCGCAGTGCGCCCACATTTTCTTTGAGGGACCTCCAATTGTTGTATTTGTATTGTAAATTGTAATTATTATTATTAATAATAATAATAATAATAATACGATGCGATTTGAAAGTACCAGTAGGCTACCAGATACGTATGCACATATTTTGCTACCAGGGTTGCCAGATGGAATTGACAATTTCCAGCCCAACCAGTCTACAAGCTGCCGAATCCACCCGTCCAGTGTGACCAAAAGTAGCCCAATCTGGCAACACGGCTTGCTTATGGCAGCATATAGTGGACTAAGTTCAAATGTTAATGCAATTTGAGATTGCATTTGCATGTTCCACTTTTGCATGCATTCTTTCAGACAATATTCAAATTCAAATGCAATTCTAATGAGCGGATGTGTTTCCTAGAACATATAAATGCAATTGCTAATCACATTATTGCATTACAATTTGAATATTGACTCAAATAACGCAGGCAAAAATGGCAAATGAATATGCTATTTTGGGATTGCATAGTCATTTTCACATTAGAATGAAAATTTGAATTTTGTCAGCTACAAAGCGGATGTGTTTACTAGAACATGTAAATGCAATTGCGTATCACATTATTGCATTACAATTTGAATATTGACTCAAATAACGCAGGCAAAAGTGGCAAATGAATATGCTATTTTGGGATTGCATAGTAATTTTTACATTAGAATGAACTTGTCAGTTTTGTCAGTTACAAAGCAGAGCATGACTTTGAAAATTAAATGTCAAATGGCTTTGCATTCTCATTTTAATATTGACAGCGAATGTGCACATCAGGTACATGAAAATGAAAATGCAAATCATTAGAATTGCATTTGAATTTGAATATTGTCTGAAAGAATGCATGCAAAAGTGGAACATACAAATGCAATCTCAAATTGCATTAACATTTGAATTAGGTCCACTATATGCTTCCATACGGCGCGACTGTAATCCCGGTCGGACTGTCTCAGTGCCCAGTGCTGCCCACCCAACCACGTCGCGTCGCGTCGGGTCTACTGTAAAGCGGGTTAACATGTCCTTTTCAAAGGTATTAAAATAGACGCAACGAAACATAACGTCAGCCATGTGTTTCCTTGTTGGAAATTATGGATCGTGAATCGTGATTGCTTCTGCACTCTGCAGCAATCGGATTTTGATTGACAGGCAGCTGCATCTCTTCCCCCAACGGCGTTCCGGCACAGAAAGTCTTGCCGGAACGCCGCACCGGACCGTTCCGGCCCACTTTCACCTATGCTAGATATACAATACAACAAAACATCAGGTATGTACAGCGGGTAGGACAGGTGGGGACATACACCACAGGTGGGGGCGGGGGACAAAACACAAAGTATGTACAGTGGGTAGTTCGGGTCTTTTAATCTGATTTTTGATTTAGAGGGTCCAGTTACGGATTGCAGCCTCCTGTAAATGTTTTTTGAGAGTGGTTTTGAAGGTGGGCAGTGTTTTGCACTCCTTTAAGATTATAGGAAAGGCGTTCCACATTTTTACTGCATAGTTTGCAAACGAGTTTAACCCCTTGTTTGTGGTGCAACGCGGTTGAACGTGGTTCGTGGAGCTTCCTCTGGTGTTGTATGTGTGGACGTTGTTCACTTTTTGGAAGTATGTTGACAGGTACTTGGGTGTCTTTGTGGTGTAGCGTATCTTGAAGACCAGGCCCAGTGCAAGCTGCTGCACTCTGTCAACTACTCGTAGCCAATCAAGGCTCAAAAAATGAGCAGCGGTTAGATGTGTCCTAGGGTTGAGGCCTAGCAGAAGCCTAACCAGTTTATTTTGGGCTGTCTGGAGTCTTGTTTTATGGGCCTTTGTGGTTCTATAGTACCATGATGTAATGGCATAGTCGAAGTGACATTGAATGAGAGCTCCTGATAGGGTCCTCAGTGTGTTTTTACTGACAAGTGAGGATATCCTGTACAAGAATCTAGTTCTATGGTTCACTTTTTTGATTACTTTTGCTGCCATTTTATCTCCGGAAAGATTTGCCTCTAAGATGGAGCCCAGGTATGTAATATCCTCTTTTCTTGTGATATTAATGTTACCCACTTTTATTTTAAAATTTTCAGCCTTTCTGAGTTTAGATGGGTATCCGTATAGGATGGTTTCAGTTTTACCTAGGTGTATTGATAGTTTATTGTCAGCTAGCCAGATGCAGATTCTACTCAGTTCAGTGCTTAGCGCTTTTTCCACCTGCAATATGTCCCTGTCAGAGACCAGCAGAGCCGAGTCATCCGCGAACAGGAACAAATTGCAATCACATGCTGATGACATGTCATTCACATATATTAGGAACAGTAAAGGTCCCAATATGCTTCCTTGTGGAACGCCGCAGGTCACTGGGAGGGGGGGGGACAGTGTTCCGTTCACACTAACCACCTGTTCCCTCCCCTCTAAGTAGGATTGCATCCAGCCCACCGATGTTCTATCGAACCCAATTGCTTTCAGTTTATCTAACAGTATGTGGTGATCTACTGTGTCGAAGGCCTTCTGGAGGTCCAGCATGACCATGCCGCAGTACTTGCCCGAGTCCACCTCATGGTTGATGTGGTCGTTCAAATAGAGAAGGCATGTGTCAGTGGAATGGGATGTTCTGAATCCTGATTGAAATTCATACATCAGATTTTTTTCGGTAAGGTACCTATCAACCTGTTCATAAACTATTTTTTCCATAAGTTTCGAGATGGAATTAAGAATAGAAACAGGTCGGTAGTTGCCTGGGTCTAATTTGCTTCCTTTTTTATACAGTGGGGTTACCCTTGCTATTTTAAAGTCAAGGGGGACGTGTCCCTGTTTGATGGAGAGGTTTATTATGTGGGTGATGATTGGGGTAATGGAGGCAGCTGAGTCTTTTAGAAATCTGGCTGGAATATTGTCATGGCCCGTGGCCTTTTCTGAGTGTAGAGCGCCCAGCTTTTTAAACACCTCATCGTTTGACACCATGGAGAGTTTAAAATCATCTTTGCGTACACCCAGTTTATTGTAGAACGCACGGATGTGCTCTACACCATAACGCCCTGAGTGGGGTGGTAGATTGTTAACTAATTTAGTGGCTATGGTTGTAAAGAAAGTGTTTAAGCACTTAGCCACATCCAGCTTGTCTGTAAGGAGAGAATCTCCAGATTTTATGCTGATGTTTGTAGACCTGGTTTTGAGTTTTTGACTGCAACCTAGTTGGCTATTAAGTAGCTTCCAAAGGTCACGTGGTTTGTTTAAGTTTTCTTCGATTTTGTTATCGAGGTATTCTTTCTTAGCAGATTTGGTCATGGTAATTACCTGATTGCATAGTTTGTTGCATTGTTTTTTAATTTTCTCAAAGTGGGTTTTGTGATCTTCGTTTAAGTGTTTCACTAATTTTGATTTGCATTTTTGAACTTCAGAGCATTTTAGGTCTCTGACTTTCATAGCATTTAGAATGTCCGAATTCATCCATGGTTCCGATCGGGCTTTAACCCTGGTGGTTCCCATGGGGGCTATACTGTCAATAATATTTAGGAATTTGGTTTTGAAACCTAGCCATGCCTCTTCAACCTGTGTGCATTTTAGTTCTATTAGCTAATGTTACACAAGCAATGTAGCTCACCACAGTTTGTATGTCTTCTCTTCTGGTGTTAGTAACGTTAGCTATGTAGCTGGCTAGCTACGGTAGCCTATTGTCATTGTGGTGATCGCACCTGCGTTATCTAGCTCGTAGCTCGCATGCTACGTTAGCATCAATTTAGCTCACCGTACACACAAACACCGTGAAAAACTGTGAAGTGAAACAAACACCAATTACACATTGAAACCAGTCAGCACGGCGTTCCGACCTCACATACATGTGAGAAATTACTTTAAATCAAAATGCACAGTAAAACAGTGACAAACAAAACAACAACATACCGTGTGCGCCTTCTACTCAGAACCTCTGGTGCAGCTAGAATAGTTAAACACCGTCTTACACATCAAACTTCTCTTCATGAGTGCCGGAAGACGCCTACACGAGTTATATATATACATCCCGTCTCATCGCGAGACCACGGTACGTGAACAGCGAGGTGATGTCAACACGTACCCGTTTAGATAAACAAAATAAACACATATGTCAACACGTACAAGTTTAGATAAACAACATAAACAATAATTGTACAACAATAACATATACATTTATATAAAGAATCTTTTTACAGTAAGAAAATAAGAACATCTTTACTATGACAGTTACACATATCAATTCACCAGAATGCAAGAAATTAAGTGTTTGATGTTTAAGGACCCCCAGACAGCCCTGCTTCATGGGCCCCCCCGATGTCAAACACCACTGGTACCACCTCCGCCTCATTTTGAGCCAGGAAAAACCCTGATGGCCATGTTGGCATTCAATTTGGCTAAACATAGCAGTGATTGGGCCTGTGTCTGGGGCTGTTTGACAGAGGCAGTTACAGTAGTAGTAGTAGCAGGTCGCCGAATTAAACTTGTCTGTGTTTAATTGCAGGCCCACAGACAGCCCCCATACATCAGCTGATCATTTAAAGGGGCGGCCGTCTGAGTAATGTGCATGTCACACGCTGCTTTGTTTTATAAGAGCAGCAGCTATTACCCAGAGTGCTTTATAAAGACACTGTTAAACAGAGAGAGACAATACAGCCATTATTTGGGGGGAAATTAAGTGATACATTAATCGAACAGGGGAAAAAAGAATCGTTAGACTAATCGTTAAATTAGTCGTTAGAGTAATTGACTAATCGAAAAAATAATCGCTAGATTAATCGTTAGAAAAATAGTCGTTAGGGACAGCCCTATTAACAACTAAACTGGAAAAGCCAGTTTATTCTTTAAACCATTACTGTTTCAATAGCCACTATCGCCTCTACATTATAAAAAGCTGTGTCACAAACAATCAAGAATGTTTCAGGGCAGCGGATGACACTTCATCTTCTCATTGTCACTAACACACATCTTTACAGCTAGTCTCATCAGACCAGTCTGGAGTTTAAAGGGAAGCCTTGATCGTCATGATTACAAAGATGCCACTTGAAATGCATGAAATCCACGTTTATTCGTGTCCTACACACACGTTCGCCCAGTATTTGACTGAATGTCAGTCACGAATGGTCCCAGTATTGGAGCTTCAAGTTGGTTGTTATTGTGCTTGCTGCAGCAAACCCTAACCCTCAATGCCTAAACGATGATATTTCATGTGAACCATTCTAGATCCTATATATTATTTTGGCATACATTGATATAAATATACTTCGTTTCTAACACAGATGTTTAATTACTCAAACATGTGTTTTTCTCAATTTCTCAAATGTTTATAGTGTAGGCCTACAGTACACTGTCTGTCCTTATCTGCTGATGTCTGCATGTGTTTGTATATTGTTGATGCTATTATATATTATTATTATATATTATTATATTATATACAGTTCATGTGAGGTGGAAAATACACTAGCAGATAAAAATAAAATAAAAAGCTTTAGCCTATTCACTATGCACCGCCCACACACGGGTGTGGGAAATAGTAATTACCGCTACACCTGCATATAAAATGATGTGGTCATGTGACTCTCGTTCTCTCTCTGCATTTCCGTGAGAACACACGATGTGTCAGAATAGAGCTCATGGTGGCAGCATGCGCTGTGTCCTCCTCGCTCTCCTCCTGGCCTGGTCTCCGTGTACAGGGGCAGGTGAGGAGTACGTCCTGCCCTTCACGGAGCACCTGGACCGGGATGGGGACGTCACCCTGAGGTGGGGCTTCAGTGAGGTCCAGGGTACCATCACGTTTGAGCTGGCCGTCAGGACCACAGCCTGGGTGGGCTTCGGGTTCAGTCCAAACGGGGGCATGCCGGGGTCGGATATCGTCATCGGAGGAGTCGGACCCGACGGCTTCTACTTCACGGTAAAAGTCAACATTTTAAATCACATTTTTGTTTGGGGGAATTTTTACTGGAGGAGAAATTAGGGTAGTGTATTGTAGTTTTAGTTATGGTATTAGAAGCACTAATCCTAGTGGAAATGTTGTAGCATAAGTAAACATAATTGACTCCTAATAGTAAGTATTGATTTTTAAAATTCCAAATTTTCTAGTCGTTCAAGTCAGATGTGAAATATTCCTCAAGATCTTCACTCCTAGGGGGAAAGGCTCTATAGATAATATTCAAGAAACAAACATTCGCTTTGTTGATGAGGAGAGCGATGTAATTTAAGTGTTGCATTGTAATGACAGCCATTAGGCCACATCATTATTTCTTTGTCTGCCCTGTAGGATCGCCATGCCACAGCGTTCAGCCTTCCCTTGGTAGACCTTAAACAGAGCTACACTCTACTGTCCCTGACTGAGGTTGACGGTCACACCACCATGACCTTCAAGAGGACCATCCAATCATGTGACACAGACGACTTCCACATCGCTGTAAGCCAACACTTTACCAGACCTGGGTTAAATACATATGACTAGGATCCTTGGTGTTATTGCCCATGGTTGTAAGGTTCTGTTGTCTGCCATATAAAGATAATCTGGCTGATTTTGGCCCGATTTCCCCCCTTCCGACCAAGGACGGCAAACGCCCGATTATCGGATGGCTCTAAAGATTATCCTACAAGATTATCCTGTGGTGTGAGGTGTGTTAAGTGTCCATTTCTCCCGACAATCTGCTAGGAAAATGGTCGGGGCTATCGTAAATATTAAACGTGTTCAATATTTACGATCAAAAGTCCTCTTGTGTGTGGTCAAAACTGACAGCTACACTGACAACAGGGTACTACTACCCTGATCACGTGAGATTTCTGGTTTGGGGATGAGACTCCAGACTGTCGGTGGACAGATCTTTATGCATGTGGTCGTATATCAGAGCACACCAAACACAATACGATCAAAACTGTTCAATCCATGATTTTTTTTATCTTTACGTGTGGGGTCTCCCTCAGATAAAAAATCAGTTAAGATTGAGAAAATCCTTAGGCTATATGTGTACCAGGCTTTAGTTGAAGTTTCATTGTTGCCCATCAAGTCCGCTCTCCCTTCCCTCGTCTTTAGGATGGTCCCATCAAGCTGATCTACGCCTATGGAATGACTGATAAAATCGAGTACCACCAGGACCGCAGAGGAATCAAGGAGGTGAACCTGCTCAAGTACATGCCCAGAGCCATCCTCCCAGACAGCAACTTCATAGACTACACTGTTCACGATGTAAGTTTGACTTGATGCACTAGGAATGAGATCTGAGGAATTCTGGAATATTTGTGTCTTGTGGTTCCCCAGCACCAAGAGGTCAACATGGTACCTCTCAAACCATGTGTTGATGCATAATGTTGCAGGCTCATAACACTTTAACCACAATGCCACCTTGAGGATAAGCTTTGAATTACCTGTTGATGTGATCAGTCAGTTGGTCAAACATTCCTGTTCCCCAATTACAGTATGATGCAAGTACAAGTAGTATATTAAACCTACATGTCATTGTGGAATGGAATGCTACTGCATGATTGTGGTAACCCACTTGGCTATCTCTTTCCTTGCAGTTTATTGTCCCTGCCATTCGCACACACTACCAATGCAAGATCATTGCAGTACCGAAACTGAATGGGAGACGTCACGGTTATCGGGTAAATATATCTAATTTAATGGTTTTGTGCCAATTCATGAAGGCTGGTAATTACACATTTTTCACTCCCTGAACAAGGGTGTTGTGTTTAACATTGGTTACAAAGTTACGTGCTTATTCACACTCTCCTCTCTACCTCCCATTTTACTTGTTCAGTATGAGCCAATCATTGATAACCTTGACCTGATCCACCACATGCTGATCTATGGCTGCCCATCATATGTGACCAAGACTGACGAGTACACGTGCTATGAGCCTGAAAGAATCGAGTAGTGTTGGACAGTGGTGACACTGTGGGCAATTGGAGGAGGGGTGAGACTGCCCCCTTCTTGGGATGCTGGGTACAAACGCATGTGCGCACATGCTACATTCATATTTATAGAACTGGATGAGTAAGGTTTTTGACCAGGGAAAAGTGATACATTAGTTTCTGCATCTTCTCCATCCCTAGGATTTTGAGCTTCCGGAAAATGCCGGTATTTCCATCGGAGGAGATCATGACACCACCTTCTACAGGCTGGAAATACACTACAACAATGTCAAACAGGAAGCGGGTAACATTTCAGTCAAATCATGAAGCATGAACAGATGAGCTATATTGCAGACCAAGAAGTTGCTGATGCTTCAAGGAAGTGCCAGTTAAAGCTTGGACCTCTGTGGTAGTTAGAAGTTAAAATTGCATGCAGTATTTAGCTCTGGCTGTGTCCATCAACCTGGCTACTGTCACCCCCTACAGGCCGGAGGGACAACTCGGGGATGAGGATGTACTACACTGCCCAGCTCAGGCAGCATGACATGGCTTCCTTAACTTTAGGCATTGGGGTGCTTCCCACATGGGGCTACGCCATCCCACCCAACGCCTCAGCCTTCCACAGCTACGCCATGTGTAACACCTCACACTTTTCAGAGGTACGCATAGATGCCATGAAAAGAGGTGAGACTATTGGCTACAAAAGTCATTGGAGAAACAGAGATGGGATCCAGCATGGTGTCTTAACAGAAAGGGAAGTTTGACATGGATCCAGTTTAAGATATGCCCTCATTCCTCTTCCTGTCACTGACTCTCCTCCCTCACCAGTTCCTGGCTGACCCTATGCCTGATCTCCAGGTGTTTGCTGTGTTCCTACACACTCACTTGGCCGGGAGGAAGTTGCGAGTCGGCCATTTCAGGTGAGGGGGAAGGCTCCCATTGGAGGGCTGATCCCAGAATTAGTCATGACTAACCTCGGTCCCTGGCTAATGGTAAATTGACTGCACTTATATGCCTTATTCCAAAGCGCTTTACAATGGCCTCTCATTCACCCATTCACACACACATTCACACACCAATAGCGGCAAGCTACCATGCAAGGTGCCGGCCTGCTCATTGGGAGAAATTTGGGGTTCAGTGTCTTGCCCAACGACACCTCGACATGAGGGGATCGAACCGCTGACCTTGCGATCATTAGATGCCGACTCTACCTCCTGAGCCACAGCCGCCCCATTATTACACATTTGCCAGGAATAAGGACTGGCTTTACTAGGAGTGAAATATTTTTGTCATATTCAGATGTCGGCGAATTGCACTACTGCCATGCGTAGCTCTGAATTAGAAACGTGTTGTGCGTAAACGTGAGGTAAAGCCAATGGCTATGTGACCGGCAGTTTCTCCCGGTCCTTCTAAGTGTTGAGCACCATCTAGTGGTTAGAAGTTATACTGGGTTAACTGGAGTAGCTGTCTTTCTAACACTTTGAGCTCTTGGTTGTTTTACCATGAACAGGGGCGGAGAGGAACTTGACGTACTGGGCTTTGATGACGACTACGACTTTAAGTATCAGCAGGGTAACCACCTTGGGAACATTAAGACAATTAAACCAGTAAGTATTCCTTTGAATATTGTTGTAATCCACTGCCCTCATTTCCTGCCCTCATTTTTAAAATGTTATCATTGTTATTACTTTCATGTACTCTATATGATGAGGGGACCAATGTGTAGTGTTTGTGGTCTGTTGATGTCAATTCTTGGTTGTGGAGTTACTTCTAAAGCGAAAACAATTCTCTCCCACTGCAGGGTGATGAGCTTATGGTGGAGTGCACCTATAATACTGTTGGTCGCACAGGACCAACAAAGGTTGGTGTACTCACTGTTAGTGGGGAAAAAGGGTTACAAAATGGTTCTTGGACTGTCCCTGTGGAAGAACCCTTTTGGTTTCTCAGTAGAACCTTTTTACTTACAAACCTGTTACACATGTTTAACTCCTGTGCTGGTATTATGTTGCTACTCCATAACTTAACTTCATGTCTCATTACATTGAATAATGAAAGACATTTCCACCCACAGTAGATTAGATTCAACTTTATTGTCTTTGCAGAGCTCAAGTACCAGACAACGAAGTCAACAACATCTGTGTCTAATGTTTTCCTCTCAGATGGCATTCGGGACCACTGATGAGATGTGCCGTGCTGATGTCTTGTACTACCCAAAAATGGGCATCAACGATTGCTGGAGCCACCCAAACATACCCTACCTGGCAGAAATTTTGGGGAAGCAGGAAAAACAGTAAGAGAAAGTCACACGGTCACAGTTTCAAAAACTCAGGGCAGATTTCCACTGTTCGACTGAAACTATATATATATGTACTGTAGGTCGGTTGTTTCCACCATGACTGTTGAATCCTGTCTTTGAACCCTGCAGATTGATCCAGGAGATTATGACCCAATCTTGGGACGAGGAGGCCATTTTACGTCATGAGGCCACAATGAAGGATATCCCTCAAATCGAATTCATCCGAGACCTGCATGTAAGCGTCTCTGAAACATCACAGGCCATGTCCCTATACTCTTCTCTTCCAAGACTGTTCTCCATCATGACCATTTAATGTGATAATGTTAGTACAATAAATAACAACTGATTTATCTGCTAGTGTGTTCCACCTCACATGAACTATGAAGGCCCCAGAGGATCAATAGTAACATATCCTTACACTATGCTTTCAGAAGAAAGGACACACACACACGTCAGTCATCTCACCCTTCTCCCACATGCTTTGCCAGTTCTGGCTAACAGTGTCTTTTAAATCTATTTCTTCTACTTTGCTCCTTCTATACAGAGTAACTTCTCACTGCATTATGAGGGAATGATCCAGAACATGAAAGTGATCCCATCAGAGCCTTGCAGGAGTGATCTGGTTACATCATCGCCCACGGTAGCCCCCAAAATAACAGCGCCCTCAAAAGGAGCCCCTGGCTTGTGGCCCTCAAAAGGAGCCCCTGGCTTGTGGCCCTCAAAAGGAGCCCCTGGCTTGTGGCCCTCAAAAGGAGCCCCTGGCTTGTGGCCCTCAAGAAAAGGAGTTCCTGGCTCGTGGCCCTCAAGAAAAGGAGTTCCTGGCTCGTGATCTGGACATTTCCACTGCTGCTGGTCTTGATGGCTGTTCTTCAGTGAATGTTGGCTTGAAAGACATTTTAGGGCAAATTACATTTGTATCAAGTAATTATTTTTGTTCGGGGGAAGAAAAAGTACTTTTTTTACATCTGATTTTGATTAAAATCCCTTCAACTTTACTGGGTTTGAGCTTTTGTCTTTTTCCATTGAATGGAATTCAATAGATTGTGTCTAACGGTTCAGTCACACATGTGTATTAGGCATGGCCCAGCAGAAGCCAAACATATGAACAACATGTTTACAGACAACCCAGTCCTAAAGAACTAACCGAATCCTTATATGGGAATGGGAATTATAAAAGTCAAGTTGTTTGATGTCAGTCCATCACGAGCAGAGGAACTGATACTTTAGTTTAGCAGAACCTGTGTGTGTGTGTGTGTGTGTGTGTGTGTGTGTGTGTGTGTACTCTGCACTGTAGACCTAATAGGACTCTGAGGACTCAGAGAGGATGAAATGGTGAGAGAAGTTAGTCAGACTCAGTATTTTAAAGCACTTTGAGCTGCAATGTTTGCAGGAAAAGTGCTATACAAATAAAAGTTATTATTATTATTATTTTGTCTTTATTAAGTGTGCTATACAAATAAAGGAGGAATTATGTATAGGAAAAGTGCTATACAAATAAAGGTTATTAAAGGTTGTTATTAAGCATGTCATAATAACACCCCCCCCCCCCCCGCGCGGCACTATGACGTCATACAACACCACTATAAAACCTGCTGTTTGTCTCGCAGACCTTCATTAACGAGGCAGAAGTCACCGACACACCGGCGACTTACAGACTCGGACGAACATGTTCAACGACGGACAATTTTACTTTGAAAACGGGAATGAATAACAAGAAGGTAAGTAACAGCATTACTTGTATATTTACTATAGTGGAATATATTTTATTGTATGCCCATATTAATTAAGATATATATAGGTTTTAAACGGAACTGATGGATTTTAGTATCGTTCAAAGTACAATTATCATGCTGCTTATGTGAATCAACAATATAAACATTTGGATGCTGTTTGATCTAATCTAGTCCTACATCCGATAATCAGATTTTATTTGAACGGTTTATGATTAATAATAATTAATTATTATGATTATTATGATTAACAGCCAATTACTGTTATTATGAACAAGAACATGCATGTTGCTTAGCCTAAGTGTTGGTGATTTAAGACACATACATGAATTCCTATTAGTATTATTAATAATTACTAGTATTAGCTGCAACGTTTGCAGGAAAAGTGCTATACAAATAAACGTTATTATTACTAGCATTAGCATTAGTTCACACAAGTTGCATGGTCACCATGGCACCGGCCTTGTTGTGACGTCGTCGCTGTTCTATGACGTAGGCTCTCTGACTCTACCGTTCAAAAGCGTTTTCACATTTGCATTGACAATGCCAAACAAACAACAGGTAACCATTTAATGAATGTGAAAAAGGAAAAATAGCGTCAAGAAGACCGCGGTATAGACCAGTACAGTATTGCATAACACTGTGAAGACCAGTGTATAGTACTGTATATAGCCCGGTCAAGTGTAATCAGGGTTGCCAGATGGGATTGTCAATTTCCAGCCTAACCACAGTCTAAAACACACCCAAATGCTTTTTCCTCCCCAGCCCAGTGTTATCAAAAGTAGCCCATTCGGCGGTAACCCACCCCATCTGGCAACCCTGAGTGTAATAGGCCTATATAGCACTGTCAAGAGTAGTATATACAGTATAGCACATATAACACTTAACCCCTGGGGTTGGGTCAGATCATTTGATATATCTCTGATTTCCATCATACTATGTGTCCTGTCAAAGGGCTGTAGACCCAGGCCCCATCCTAACATGAACAGAACAAGCCTGTACACCCAGGCCCCATCCTAACATGAACAGAACAAGCCTGTACACCCAGCAGGACCAGAATGTTGATCTGAACTCTGTTGTGTTGCAGACGGAGAGCAGCGGCATGAAGGCCACTGAGAGCTCAGACAAGGTGGCTAAGAGCACCAAGAAGGTCGCTAAGGCCGCGAGGAGGAGCGCCAAGAGCGCCAGCAAGAGCTCCGACTCTGATTCAGGTGAGACTGTTTAAAATACACACAACTATTAATTCAGATGATGTGCAATTTGAATGGAAAGACATTTATTAGAAATGCTGCGTACCAATTTGCCTATGTATCTATCTGTCATAGAGGCCATAATAATACTGTATTTTAGACACAACTTTCTATTTTCCTATTTGAAACATACATCCTTCCTGTAAGTCATAGATAGATGTGTGGACATTAGATACAACTGTGTATATTTAATCTCTCCTTGTATTTTGTCAGCAGCTGCCGCCTCCCAGACCGGTCCAGACCGGTTTGAGAGCCGAGTTGCTGTGGTGGAGCTGGTGGAGCAGAAGGCTCACCAGACGGCAGGGGAAGAGGTGTACCCCATCCTGCTGGACTTCCTGAGGGGTCTGAGTGATGAGTATGTTTAGTGTCTCTCTGGGACGGAGGGATGGAGGGAGGGAGGGAGGGAGGGAGGGAGGGATGGAGGGAGGGAGGGAGGGAGGGAGGGGTTGTAGTATTTCTACCTTCCAAAAATGATCAACAAGCTATTAGATGTCCACTTTCAATTCTGGACGTTACAATTCACATTTCTCAAAACAAACAAACTGAAACTTCTACGACGTCTTGCCGCAAAGCCTTCTGGGACATGCAGTTCTACCTATTCTCAGCCAATACAACGGAAATGTACTTATTTTTAACTCTCTTAACAATCATCAATCAATCAATCATGTAACATATGAATCAATCATGTAACTATACAGTTAATCATGTAACCTATAAAGTTAATCATGTAACCTATAAAGTTAATCATGTAACCTATAAAGTTAATCATGTAACCTATAAAGTTAATCATGTAACCTATAAAGTTAATCATGTAACCTATAAAGTTAATCATGTAACTATGAAGTTAATCATGTAACTATGAAGTTAATCATGTAACTATGAAGTTAATCATGTAACTATGAAGTTAATCATGTAACTATGAAGTTAATCATGTAACTATGAAGTTAATCATGTAACTATACAGTTAATCATGTAACTATACAGTTAATCATGTAACCTATAAAGTGAATCATGTAACTATGAAGTTAGGACAGGGATCTCTCAGTAGGGGGGACCGTGTTCTCAGGGGAGGCTGGTGGAGGTAGAAATCAGAGGACAGGGTCGTTGTAATGCATGGAATGAGATGAGGAATGGTATCAAACTCACATTACAATGAGCCCATCCTCCCATCTCTACCTCCACCTGTGTGTAGCTGTGTTCCTTCTGTAGCCTGTCTTGCACATCTACCATGTCTGTAAAACATTTATTTAAATGTTCTTAACAGCTGAAAATGTTTCCTTGTTTCTTTCTTATTCAGGCAGTGGAGAGCGATCCGAAAGGGCATGATAGACCCTGTAAGTTGTGATTGATCAACCGGTCATTCATCTAATCAGCCTGTATTTGTAAAGCACATTTCATACACACATGTAATACAATGCTCTTGGATCTGAACATTCTCACCAGTCACACCCTGACTTGTGTTTATTTACCAGTCACACCCTGACTTGTGTTTATTTACCAGTCACACCCTGACTTGTGTTTATTTTCAGTAAAATGTACAAAAGACAACATATACATGTTCATAATATAATATATCACACATCATCATAACGTCACTAACACGTGTGATCTGATGATGTCATCGTGTTCTTCTGGCGGAACCACAGACGACCAGGATGCAGCTGAGCCAGGTGTGCCGCAGGGTGGTGAAGGTCGTCTGTGAGGCGGCCTGCCAGGTGTTTCTGCCGGCCCTGGTGAAGATCCTGGAGGAGAGCGACAGAGAGGAAGAAGAGGAGCAGTCTTCGTCCCCCGGGTCCCACCCAGAGCGCTCCTCCAGTACCAGCCCCCAGGGCCCGGAGTCTGGAGCCGCTCTGGTCTCCTCTCCCCCGAGGTGAGGCCCATTTACACAGTCACTGAGGAAGAGGCCCAGCTACTCTTTAGGGGGTTGATGACGGATGTTTATGTTTAGTTTCTAGAGGTTTATCAACTACAGCAGAGAAAGAGAGCCTCATTGACAGGCCTCATTAGCCGCAGGAGGTTTAAAACTGAAGGGAAATAGAACTTAGGAAAGGGCCGTTATCATTACATCCAGAATACGAGACAAATGTAAAACATTTTTTGTGAATTTAAGCTAAATAGTGGAAATGCCACCGCTCATCCGTAATCAGACTTAGCTGAGGTGCTGGAGCTGAAGAGTATCAAATGGAATGAAAACAAGCAGCATCCGCACACTCAAAACTGTGCAAAAATCAATGATTTATTGCGAGCTTTCGGTCTTTCATGGACCTTCTTCAGGCATACAGCAGAGACTGTGAATTTAAGCTACAATCATTACGTGACAAAATGTTTCAGACATCAGACTGTAGTGTTAATGTTCATGTTTCTGTTTGTAGCTCCAAGACGTCCCTGCAGAGGGCGCTTGTGAGTGACCCCCTGAAGGACTTCTTTGGGGTGACGGCGGACACCGTTATCCAGGCCCTGGGTGACGACATGTCTTCCTCACCTGAACTGACCAGAGCTCTGGTGGGGGAAACGCTCAGCCAGCTGAACTCAGCGTTCTCGGTGGTCGTGGCCTACACCCCCTCTGGAAGGTTGTCCCAAGTGACGACCGAGAGGCAGGATGCCGTGCCGGCCACCGAGGAGATGGTGCACGTCATCTCTGGCACTCTCCAGGCGTTTGGGGTGACCGGACAGGTTCCCTCAGCGTCTCCACCAGTGGACCAGGTAGGTATGGAGGTAAGTGAAGGGGTTCTTGCTCCTCTGACAGGTGAGGTCATGGTCGCCATCGCTGACACCATGGAGAGCCTCTCTCAAACACATTCCTTGGGAGAGACCGGAATTACCCCCTGGAATCCTGGAGCCTCTGAGGATGTGGTGAGCCAGATTGACCTGGCCGTCATCGGTAGTGAAGAGTTCCACACAGAAGCCTCAAGAGCTGTGAGTGGGATTCTTCTGAGTGCTGCTCGCAGCCTAGCCCACGAGAGTGGCTCTCTTGTCACCTCGCCGTCTACTAACCCATTCGACGATGATTGCGACGCTGAGGCGAACAAGATCGTCGATGCGTTCGTGGTGGATGTGAAGGCCGAGACAGCGGGGGACAGCACTGTGCAGGCTGGAGGCGCAGTTCACCACGCCGCGTCCTCCATCCACCAGCACGGTGGATGTCCCAGCAGGAGTCAGAGGCTTTCTTCCATTGCAGAAAGGATGTACAACAGTCTGTGGCAGAAGTTGAGGAAGTTTCTGTCTTCACAAAAGCAGCCCCAGACGGAAACCCAAGTAGCGCTGGCCAAGAAGAGCATCAGCCAAATCCTGGGTGTGGTCCAAGAGGAGATGTCAAAATCTGACCAGTTGAACAGGACAGGTGAGCTGTCTGAGTTATTCAGCTTAGTGGGAACTATGCTGGAGAACTTGGAGACGACCACCTCCCCTGTATCCACGCAGTCCTCTCAAACATTGAGGTCGGAGAAGACATTGGAAGATATGTCCTTCACACTTCCTGGGACCCCATCTTCATCTGAGCTCCAAAAGGTCATAAGTTGTCCTATTGTGCATAGCTCAACAATTGACTGCACAGGTGATGATGATCTTCATGATCAGAATGATTCAATGCTGGAATCATCATGGGCTGGTGCTAGGGACTCCATGGCTGCCATTGTGGAGACCATACTCAGTCCTGCAGAGCTGCAGCAGGCCTCTGCCCCTCTGGATAGACTGGAGGAGCTCCTTTCCCAAGGGAAGGTCCAGGCTCTGTCCCGCGACCTGGTCGACCGCCTGAAAAGCCTGATGCTTGAACAGGGAAAGGACCATGCGGGAGCTGGCAAAAGTCACTCAGACTCAGCTCTCCTGAAACACACCCAAAGAGGGAGTGGAACAAGAGGACCCTCTTCCTCTGTGGTGATCCACGCTTTCGCTGAGGAGTCGGTGAAGCGGTTGTTGGCTACTCTCCTCGTCCCTCCCACGTCGTGGGGCTCGGATCAGAAAGCCGCCTCCTCCTCCAGTGTCTCCTCCAGCTCACAGGTCTACGAACAGACTGTGAGCCTGTTCACAACGGCCTTGGTCCAGCAGGTCACGGCCTCTCTGGAGGAGACAGGCAGACACTCTGCCACATGTCCCCCCTCCCCCACGCTCTTTGGTACCGGTGGGTGCCAGAGCAGCGTGAGGGCGAGTGGCTCTGTAGAGTCAGGTTCTGTTAGCAGGTGTGTGTTGCCGACCGGATCAGAGGCAGAGGCGACCCAGGCTGAGCCCAAAGTAAAGAAGAGGTCCTGGTTCGTCAGGTTCTTCAAGGGCGGCTTCAAGGTAAACCAGATGTTACTATACTTTATACATTCCCGTCCGAGTTTGACATTTAATAGTCTCTGTAAACATTACGACCGTTCAATGTTATCTGTCATCTATATACACAATCTCCTCTCATACACAGTGTTTTAGGAGTTATGGTGTCTTAATCAATTCCAGTGATTAAAGATAGGCCTATCATGTAAACGTGTTACTTTGTTTTGTAACGCTTGTTTCTTTCACAGAGCTCCAAGAAAAGTCAGAGGGAGGTCAGCCCGGACCCAGAGGAAGAAGAGGAGCCCAAGGCTGGAGGCTGCTTCTGTAAGTCTGCTGACAGGAAGACCCTTCTGCTGTAGGGTTGATACTGCATGAACCAGCTAATTATCTCAACATTACTACAAGCATCAATACACTCCGTGAAAAACCAAGAATTCGGTGTTAAGTTAATGTCTCTCCCTCTCTCCCTCACCCTCCCTCTCTCTCTCTTTCTCTCTTTCCCTCCTCCTGTCTCTAGCGGCCGTCTTCATGGCCATCAGCAACGGCCTGTGTAAGCCCTTCAAGAAGGCCTCAAGAAAGACCACACCTGAATCTATCTCTGAATCTATCTAATTGATACGAATGATTCAATAAATGTGTGTCTTGCATTCAATCTATTGTATTCCTTGGGCCTCATTTATAGAAAGTACTTAGATCACATTTTGATCTTACCCGTGTCGTACGTAGAAAACCACGTCAACGTAGTGATTTATATAATTCCAACGTGAGTCGTTTTGACCGTGGAAACGATCGTAGCTCTACGTCGAGTATTGATCTTGCGTACGCACATTACCTACTGGCATGTGAGCCGCACAGCCTACTGTAATTGACGTTGAAACGTAGTTCCCTATTTAAAAAAACATTTTGATTGGTTGCGAACAGACTGTGTCACAAATATACCAGGGAAAAAAGTAAAATGGACATAAGGACCTTTTTTGGTCAAAGCGCAGCAGAGACAAGTACAGGGACACAGGTGAGGTCATACAATACTAGTGATTTTAACAGTGCAGAACAGTTGAGAATAGCTAAATCTGTAATGTTTTGTTTTGTTTCTAAAGAGATTGAACCAGGTCCACCTGCTAGGAACTATGTATATTACTACCTGCATACTGTAGTGGTCTCCTTTATTTATTACCTTATGTCATGTAAGTCAATTGTATAGAATCAACTCACCAAAATTGACTACTGCACAACTGATTTGAAAAAATAATCCACTGAGGGGGGAAAGGCCCCCAATACCCCCTACTGGGTACCTTGCCTTTTGCTGAAATGACGCCACTGCACACACGTGTCTGTGCACTAGTTCACGGTTAGTGAGACTGTTCAGAGAGTAAAGACAACTAATCAATAAACCAAATGTAGACTGATCCTCTAAATCCCAAACACAATTTAAGCTTTGTCTTATGTGGAGACATGTGCAACAGTCATGATATCTGTAACAGCGTTTCCATGATGACTGTGGGAGGGTGTGGTAGAGCAGCTCTTGTTGACCAGTGAAGAGACGGGGTCAGTGTCTGCCCTTTGCTTCTCCTCTCCCCCTCTTCAACCCCCCCCCCCCCCCCCCATACTCCTCCCTTCTCTGTACGGCTTCTCCCCCCCCCCCCCTTCCTCTCTTCTATACTTCTCCCCCCCCCCGGTCTAATGATTAAAAGCAACATGAGGTAATGAGATAATAATAGGCCATATTCCTTCAGACACTCTTGTTATCCTTCGCCGGGTCTGGAATTCAGACATACAGGGGAGTCAGGAGGTCAGGAGGAGAAACAGGCAACATGATTATCTGACTTCCTGCTTGTTAAATGTGTGCTCACAAACTGTTACCTGTTGTCAGAATATATATAATTTGTCTCATGGAAATCATAGATAATTGTTACTTTTTTATGACCATGTTGCCCTTTATTCCGTGCTATAATATGAAAGATAAGCCTATTGTTAGTGTATCTGTATGGTTTAGCCGCAAATAAATCGAAAAAATTAGCATCGCTTCAGGTATTTAGACGGCCTTCATTTTAGATTCACATCGCTGGATCTGTAACACACGTTGGATGGTGTGGATTTCTCTAAATAAGACCCATTTTGAGGACAAAAACAGCTCATCTACTTACATTTCGGAGCCGTCCGATCTTAGGAGGATTTGCCTTGCTAGTGTCAGGGTATATACAGGAATCTTGAGGTTAATTTCAATACCTTTCTAAGACTTTTTAAAGACCTTGTCAATATTTTTCCAGACCTCACCGCCACTTCGAGCTGTAACCGTTAACATCAGTGACACCTTTAACTTAACAGTTCATCTTTGTTTTTTAATAAAACAAATACATTCACGAACTTTTACTAAACGTTTTTAGGACTCAAACTCTTTGGAAAGAGTCTAATTCAGAAAACTACCTACAAAATTCAAGACCTCATAAAATTGTGATAAGACTTTTTAATACTTATTAAGGGTCTTAATTTTCCCAAAATTGATTTATCAACTTTTAATACTTTTCAAGACACCGCGGATACCCTGTAGTGTACATGCGTGTGTGTGTGTGGGGGGGGGGGGGGGGAGGGTGCGACGACAAAGACAACACGGCGATGCAAAAATGAATCGACCATCTTTATTTACCGACAGAGGTCTAGAATAGCAGGGTTAGAATTCACACGTCTGTGGGGCACTCGGCTGTTCCACACCGAACAGCTGTATTTCTTTCAGAGCGATTATGCAGTAGTGCCGCTGTAGGAGCGAAAGACAAAAGGGGGAAAAAAAAACAACAGAAAAATCATAATGGGGAGAAATATTCAATCACCACAGGAAGCGAGGAAGGGGCCGGTTTCACATTTAAGTCTCTCCGTACACTGGAGTGGAGTGTCGACAGTGTGAGCGGGGGGGGGGGGGGGAGGAGGAGGTCCCCGAGGGCTTCCAAAGAACCGCTGCGCGGGGGGGGGGGCGTCTCGACGCCACTGGAGGTCGCTGCTTCCCCCCCCTGGGTCTGCTTTTTCCTTGATCTGACCTGATCCGAGCTGAGCTGGGACAGGGGAGAGCCGATTGACACTCGGCCGGTCACCTGGCCCTGCGGTTTCAGATCAGAGCAGATGAGGGAGGACAGACGGACAGGGAGGACAGACAGGGAGGACGGACGCTACCGGAGGGGCCGAGACGCGCCCGGGGAAGCGGGTCACTGATGGGAGCGGGAGAGAGGACACTCGCACCGTTAAAGACGCACGGACCCCCGAAAACGACCCGAGGGCTCGCCTCGCACGGCCGTTTAAGGGAGTCCTTTGGAAACTCGTCTCTATAGAAAAGACCCTGAATTACAGAACTGAAACGGGCTCCGTTTTTAGAACATTCACTAGATCGAAAGATCCAAGGCATGTCCTACCCATCTGCCCCTGCATCTGAAATAATACAATCTCACGAAAGAGATTTCTGACCATTACAATAGTTACTTTTATAGGCCTTAATCAGAGGTATAGACCCTTCCTTTAAAAAACTAATACACAAAACCCCAGAAGAACTAAGTCCTTAAAAGTCTCCAAAACCTCCCGGTTGTCAGCTTGGGTTGGATCCCCGGCCAGCCAGTAGGGTTGCTGGTCTGAAGTGATCATGTACAATAACAAAGCAAGCTAACGGACACCACAAGCAAAAGAATACTCCTCATACTTATATTTGGAAATGCATATTTTCAAGCAGCAATACAAAAAAAGTATTCATGAACAAATGCATAATCTCTGAAAAAAATACTGTATGAAAACATCCCTGCTAACCTTGTTTTCTAAGTACAAAACCTCTACCAATAAGTTGCTACGGAGTAGCAAGAAGTCCTTTTCTTTTTTCGTCGTTTTTTTTCCAGGTTAATTTCTGTTTTTTTTCTTTTTCCTTGTTTTTAAAATGGGTAAAATTCAGTCCTCAGAGTCGAGCGCCACAGGGGGTCGATGACAGTCTTCTCCATCTTTTATTTTGTATCTTTTTTTTCGCTGAAGGATCCAGACACATGCAAGCCTCGTAGAGGAGGGGCCTAGGGGGGTCCTAGGGTGCTCCTGTGGGCCTGAGGGGCAGCCTAGGTGGGGAAGGGGAGGGGGGTCCTAGGGTGCTCCTGTGGGCCTGAGGGGCAGCCGCTTCACTCAGGCCAGGGCCGGGAAGGCCTCGGGGTCGTCCACGTTGGGCACGGACACGCCACTTGGCTGAGGAGGGGAGGAAACACAGTCAGTCTTGGATGGGGGGGGAACACGGTCAGCATCAGGTGGTTTTCAACCAAGCCGTGGCCTTTCAGCCAACTTTGTTGCCAAAGAACAACCACATACTACCGTACGTCATCTATTGGCTGTTACCATATTACCCGTATGGCTGGGGTCGACGTTAGATACTGCACATTGTGACATTTGGAGCATATGGTGATATTGTTCTCTTACGAAAAAAGCGTGCATAAAACGCTGGATGTGGGCCTCAACTATAAGTGCAATATTGTCACCTTCTTAAAATAATGGCTCAAGTCAAATTACAAACAAATGACATTAGTTATTAATTAATTAGTACAAACATTTACAAAACAAAATTACACATTTTGGTTCAGTTTATTCTGTTTTTCTCCGCTTTAAAATATGACTTAAAATATAAAATATGACATAAAATAAAATGATATTAAAAATATGCCATTATTTTATGACAGTGACGATATGCTGATGTATGCAAGGCAAAGCATGCTTAGTGTTGAACACGTTTCTTTGGCCTAATCAGCGGTAGTAGCAGAAGAGGGTGACAGTAGTAGTGTCAGACAGCAGCAGTGTGAGAGCAGGGCTAGTTACCTTGTCAGTCCTGCCTCCACGGGGCGGCCTGGTAGAGGCTCCACCGTCACGCTCGCGGGGTTCGCGGGGCTCACGGCCGTCACGGTTATCCCGTCCGTCGCGTCCATCGCGCCCCTCTCCGCGGCCCTCACCTCTCCCACGGCCCCCCCTGCCGCCTCGGGGTCCTCCACGACTCCCGCGCCCAGGGCGACCCAGGTCACCAAAGTTTATCTCGAGCTGGGCGGTGATGTCATTGGCGGGCTTCCGGAAGTGGTGCTCATCCTCTGCCTGAGAGGGGGGGTGGGGGAAGAGACATTTTAATGTAAGTCCTCCAAGTGTAGAAATAGGAACGTGGGTGTGGGTGCGCGCACGTGAGAGAGAAGAGGGACAATACCTTGGGGGTGACTGCCTCAGGCTCGACCACAGCGTCAATCAGAGTACCGGCTTTCTTCTCCTTTATTGGAAAAAGAGGGATGAGAACGATGAGGAGTGAAACGTCACCTCTAACATGTACTTCTTCCAACAAGGGCAAGAAAACACAAGGGGGGGGGGTCCCCGAAAGTAAGACACAGGAGAATCACAAAATACGAAACAGAAGCCTTGCCAGCATAACTTGACCCATAACAACTACTTTCCTTTTTTTCCAGTTTGAAAAAAAAGTCTCTTCTGTTTGTTATACAAGCACAGAGGCAATGAATTGGGGGGGGTTTTCGAACCAATAAACTCAGCGTCCACTCACGTCTTCGCCCTTGGACTTGTGCAGCACGTAGCCCTTCTTCCACTGGCTGTCGGCTCCCTCGTTGGCCTTGCGGATGTTGAACTCCACCTTGGCGCGCTCCTTGTCCTGCACGGCCTTCCACTCGTCCAGGGTCATCTCCTTGGCGCTCTCCTCCTTGGGCTCTTCAACCTCGTTCTCCCTACACACACACGGACGGACACACAGACTCTTAGCACTTGGCTGACAAATGTTTTCCGCTCAGACATTTTTATGCGGTGGTCTCCCCCCTTCTGTGAACACAATTTAATTTTAAGTTATTTCTTGAGGACAGGGATTCGTTGATTCGTTGAACGTTGTTGATCAAGGGGCAAAGATCCCGAAGCATTTAACTACATCATCTACAGCTGTATACGACGTACGTGACAAAGAAGATTGGGATTTGAAGTTAATGAAGGCACTTCAGTATGATGGGTTCGGTAATCCCCCCAAACTATTTGGTGCCTGAAGCCTACAGAATTCTTTGGGTCAAACCCAAATGACCACTAATGCTTGAGGCGCAACGCTTTACAGATCACAGCGGGGGAGTTTTGTGAACCGACAGCTGAAGGTCGACTCACTTGTTCTCGGTGTCGGCGGGCGGATGCTCCTCCCCCTCGGGCGTCTCGGTGGCGGCCGTTTGGTCAATCTCGCTGTCGGGAGAGGAAACAGAAACGACACTTAGATCCACCCTGTTGTTCTGCTGTCCACAGCACTGCCCAGATCCAAACCCAGAGTCTGTCTTCTACGTTCCTGTCTGCGTCACTCTGACCCGTAGTGTGGAACGACAGGTGGGGGACACCGGGACACGGAGACTGCACAAGGTAAATCACACCTCCAGCTCCCAGCTCCCACCTCCCGCCACCCCCCTCCCATCAACAGAGTATTGAACCCTGGTCCTGAAACCTGCATTAGCCAACTTAAGGGCTTTACACACCACACCGGCCAGCCGACCGACCTGCTTGGTATAGCTCAGCCCTACGGTGTCACTTAGGATTCAGCATCGCGGCCCGGTCCTTACCTCAGTTCATCCTTGACGGTGCCCCAGTTGTGAGATCCGCTTCCTCCACGCTTCTCCTCACCTTTCTGGCTGCTGAAACAAAATGTGCTTTAGCTGGGAGCTTTGTACCAGAGCCACGTTACATACGGGGGTTTGGGCAAAGTGTAAAATGAATAACTTTTAATAGATAGCCAAAGGTTTGTGCAATCGTGTCATCGTCAGCATTTTATTAAGAGAACACCTACGATCGGTCACTGCCGCTGTGTCTGTCGAATTCACGCTTTCCTCGGGAGTCAAATCCGTCGCTGCGGCCCATGCCCCGCCCCCTGCCGGCTCCGCGGCCTCCTCGGCCGCCGCCGCGCCCCCTCATCCCCCTGTCGCCGACGGGTCTGGGGAGACGGAGAGGAAGACACGCCAATCAAAAGGCTGCCTCATATAGGCTTGTCGACAGACGGCTTCAAGTCCTTCAACCACAAAGTGCTCCAAAAGACGCCCGTTAAAGACAGTGTGTGAAACTTCCCTTGGGAGGAAGGATGCACTTGGTAAGCATTGTGCAAGAAGAGCTATATATAGTTATCGTCACTCTATCCCCCAGGCTGTACCACAGTGAAAGGTGGTAATTACGAAAGAGTGTAAACACACAGTACATGTTAGGTCACACCCTCAGTGATGAGCTATTGATGCATTTACCTCTGAAAGTTTGGGAATAAATCGACCTGTCAATTGGGGGGAAAAGGGGGGGGGGGGGATTACGATGGTGTCAATTTTGAACGTTCCAGACTTTCAATTTCGAGGAGCACGTCGGTGGCGTCTGACCTCGACGACCTCTACTCACTTCTCCACAGAGAACTCTCCTCCCTCAGGCTTCTCCTCTCCTCCGGCGGGTCTCTCGAAACGGCGGGGCTCGCGGGGTTCACGGGGATCACGGGGGGGCCGCCTGTCGGCGGGCCGTCTGTCTGTGGGGGGGCGTCCCTCACCCTGACCCCCCTGGGGCGGGGGACCGGCGGGGCCCTGGCCATCGGGCCTCCGGCCCATCCTCCTCGGGCCGGCACCTGGGACAAGGCAAGAGGATCACTACCACGTTTCATAGGCAGCTACTCCCGGGGCTGCGGCTATTGTGGCTACAAGATTGTTTCGTTTTTACACGAAAGGCATAACTGGAAATATAATGTATGCATCTGGGTCACGGCTCAGTTTGTTTCGTTCGGTAACCACTGGCTTCGACCACAAATCAATATAAACCGGGCAGATGAGGTCATATCGAATGTCACCTAGGGTATTAATGTGCATCCTGAGGAAGTGTAACAAATACAAAATGTAAACATTAAACACCTGACTTTGGGGGAGTTTTTCCCAGAAGACCCATGTCTACACTGACTCTACCCACATTGTGGTTAGACACATGCTCACAGACTGGTCTGACAAGTCCCTCCCACTGCCTCGATAGATACCAAAATAGACACCCAGCCCTCCTCCGTGCACCCCAGCAGCTGAGCACACGTTGGTGCATGCACCTGTCTCCTCTTCTCTCCAGTGACCAAATTTGACTTTGCTCCTGAACAGAGAGGCACACTTGCACAATACTCCCATGCTCCCCGTTTCGCTGTCGCAGATTGCGTTCAGGTTGTCATAGAATTTACTAAGACATTGATTTCATTGCACATCATGCATATCTGCCGGTGAAAACGGAACACTATTGACAGGGTGGTGGTTAAGAAGGTGGAGCAGCAAGATGACATTTATCTTGATTAAAAAACTCCCAAACCGCCCACGTTCAGAAACGGCTACCCACGATGACATCATTACACCCCCCCCCCCCCCCCCTAGCCGGGAGCTTGCTGTGCGACACTTGCCAGATGACAGGTCGGTGATCAGATTGACAGGTCGGTGATCAGATTGACAGGTCGGTGATCAGATTGACAGGTCGGTGATCAGATTGACAGGTCGGTGGTCAGATTGACAGGTCGGTGGTCAGATTGTCATGTCGGTGATCAGATTGCTGTCCCGTTTTTGTCGCTACGAGGGATCCGTCACAGCAAAAAAAAAAAAACGTTCACGGTTCACACGGCCGATCACAAACAGAAGGGGGTCCACTATCACGCTACACGATCGAGCAAAACCGACCTCCCGTTCGCCACCATGCGTCACTTTCACATGCCTAAGTCAACAACAACAGTAGCACCAAACCTGTCATGTGTGTCTAACAGTCCAACATCACGTTTCACACCGTTGTACGGTTAACATGTCACGACACACGGGGACCCCCCGTCCGATTATCAACAAGTAGCTGGCTATAATGACATTAGCTTCTAGCCCCGCCGAGCTCTCTGCTTTAAACGAGGCCCTCTCTCTCTCGTCTGAAGAGACAGACAGGGGGGCTTTGCTTTTCTCCACAGCACCACACCTACTCTGGTCGCACTAAACAGTGACACATTCGAGGTAGGAACTGCGATCAAACTGACAAGACAGACCCCCCAACCTGTCGCACACAAAAGGAATCGAGGAATCGACCTCATGGGGGGGTAGGGTAGGGTAGGGGCCTTCCTTAACACTTAGCTTGACTGTGCAGGGAGAAAACATTAGCCAAGTAAAAAATATCAGCGTGCCTCTCAAAGAAGCGTGCCTCTTTCTTGAGGGGGTGTCATACATACATTACCCAGCCATCACCTTTGTCTTGAGATGTCTTAAGATGTCTTAAATGAATTAACCAAAATAAGACATTTTGTGAATGTCTGTCAAGATGGGAAAAAAGCGAAAAGCGTGCCTCTCTCTCTAAGAAGAAGCGTGGCTGGCTTGGCTAAGGCTTACCATCTTTCTTGAGGGGGACAGGTGCTGCTGGGGTGGTGGTGGTTGAGTCCTCTTTCTTGTTGTCGGCCAGCGGGTTCTTTCGGTCCTTCTGCGACTCCTTCCGCTGCTGCAGCTTGGCCTGCTGCGCCGCGGTCTTGCCTGGTCCGCCGCCGGGGGCAGAGAGAGCCTCCTTCTTCTTCGCCTCCGCCTCCTTCAGCAGCTCGAACGGGTCCGACTCGTCGTCGAATAGCTGGTCGAAGCGATTGGCTATGGCGCAGCCGAAGCCTTCTTGCATTTGTCCGGGCATGATGGCGCCCCTTCGTGCAGGATTACCTCCGATTCTGCGAGGCCTTTGAGGCGGGCGAAACGACTTCGCTTCTGGATGATGCCACAAGATGGCCGGGGAAAAGGAGCTTCTTCTCTTCCGGCGTGATAGACATACGGGGCCCCGCGACGTCGTGTGGGGGTGGGGGGTGTAGTTCTTTGAGGGGGAAACAAACGGACAGCCCCCGTTCAAAAAACTACTTTACCCACAATGATTAGCGAGTTAATGCTTTTTGCTTTCTTCCACAAGCGTGAATGCTCATGCCGCTTGTTGTGTAGTAGAGGCTGCTTGGCGTTCGTGAGGGTACACATTCTACACGTTAGCCAGCCTACTTGGGTACCTACTATGCTCTGATGAAAGCTTGACATAGCTTTTTGCTACGTTTAATAACTCACAAAAACAACTGTGATACGTTTATTTGTTGTGCACCATAAAGCAGTAATAACATGTTGCAATAATAACACTATTCCCATGTGCATTCATCTGAGCTGACCTTGCTTTGCTGTGTAAATCTATTCCTATTCTTGATTTCATCATCCCCTTGAAAAGGAGGAATGTTGATAAGCAATGTACAGTGGGGCTGGGGAGGCGTGGGTTAGGGTGAGTGAGCACACTTGAACTGGCTGAAACAGAGCCTATTTGGTCGTCATGGCATGGTAAAGGTCAAGACGGGTCACCTCATGGCAGATGGCGAAGAAGCTTACAGATCTGAGATCCGCTTAAGAGCTCCCTGAGTCATTACAGGAAAAACACACTTCTGAGCTCAGATCAGTAATAGAGAGCAACCTCAACCGAGGCTGATGTCGCAGCCCTAGTTGTCAGTCAAATAAACTTGACCAGGGTTCGAGTTACACACTGACTGACTTCTTGGGGCTGCCCAAAAACATCAGTGGTTTGGATCAATGTTAATAGCCTATGGGGATTTCAACCCCCTTATCTGTCCCTTGATAGCCTGCTGTGGCACTTTGCTGTTAAAGGATTTGTCAAGTCATTAGTGAGGCGTTAAACAAATGTTGATTCGTGTCCTCTGCTCTGACACATTAGTGTGAAACACTCAGATCAGCTGAACGCTAATGGGTGTTAGCGCCCTGATAGGTGTGCAAATTGACTCCTACAGCCACGTGAGATGTCTGTCAGAGTAAAGAGAGTGTCAGCATTCAAGATGCAGGTTCTGCCCTATTCTCTCTCCAACGCTGTCCTCGCCACAACTTTGGTGTTTGGGACACTTCGTCCCCTTATTCTTGTATTTTTCTGTAACTTCTATTTACAGTAACTCCTTGCAGTGTGCTGCAAGACAAATGTCTGTCTTACATGTAACGATGAATTGAAAATCAAGGACCCCAATTGAAATAAGCCAGTGGCTTTCTTGGGTTTTTATCCTTTTAGTTTGACCTTGTATGTAATATGTACTTTCATGTACCTACTTCTACAAACCTTCTAATAAAGTTTTTCAATCAATCAATCAAATGCTGTGGCTTGTGATATTCACAATTATATAATATGATAATGTGTCTTATGGCCTAGAAATACTGCTGTTACTGTATTGTTGTGTTAGTGGATTACTATGCATTGTGCTATACTATTCATTTGTGAGTTACAACTTCATGATATGCTGTCATACTGTATTCCTAGTATTGTGTATGAAATTAAACTTTAAAATGGAATGATTTGACTTGACAAATGTCTTAATCTTAACTGAGAATTGACAGCCCAAAAGGTTAACACCATTTACATGAATTCATCTAGCTCAATGTTCACTCCTGCCTTTCTATTTTTTCCAATGTTAGATTAAATATTTGAAGAGAGGAACGAATCAGAGCAATTAGACTGAGAGCAAATTCAAAAAGGAGCAAAACCAGTTCATTGGCAGGCATAACCTTCATTGCAGGGCATAATATGATGAATCATGCTTGTCCAGAGCAGGTTACTCATATTGCTTATCATCGCGCCACGCGCCACGGGCGGGACGGGACAGTGTCATTCCCTTTGAGCTGATGAGGGCAACAGACTGCGCAAATAGGAACTAACGGGTATGTGACTGTACTAAATACTCCAGGATTATAAACAACAGTTTGGAAAACCCTGGGATGGCTGCAATCCTTGTGTGACGATTCGTGATATTGCTTTTGAAATAGGACTTCGGGGGCGAAAGCCAAGGAGCGCCACATTACGCACGACCTTTTACGCTGCAAAAAGCGCATGCAAAAATGTCCTCCGCAGTTACTAAAGCGATGATCGAATCTTATGCTCTCATGTTCATGGTCATGGGGACGTTTTTCGTGTATTTCTGCGGCATGGTCTGGGCTTTCTGCAATCCGAAACTCAGCGGTATCGAGGAGGAGACGGAGCTGGAGGCAGCGCCAGAGGACAACTGCTGGATATGCGCCCAGACGATTCCACCGGAGCACATGTACGTCTACCACCCAGGTGCGCTCCCCGGGACCCAGCGAAACACCGGGGACTGGATCGCACAGACCACCTATATTAACTTTCTGGAAGACAACGACAGCCTCTTCACGGACCGCACAGGATTTGTTGGCAGAGACAGTCCGTCGTGGCGCACCTTAGATTGAAGCATGAAAAATCGTACTAAAATGTGCGAGGCAGTGTGTATTCTGTTCCTGTTCATTTTGTAAATAATGAAATGTACTTACTTACTTACTTTTACGTCTTCATTTTATTTGAGTTATTTTTTAAATTCAAGACAATGCCTTTTTTTTTGTTATCAAACATATATTGATGAATTCCTTCACTGGTTGTGCAGCATGTTGAAAAAAGTATATGACCAAAACAGTCCTTTTAAGATTTATTATTGGATGGTTTCTCCTTCGAAAACCACACTGCTCCAGAACACACACTGCAAGACAGGAATAATCAATAACATAATAAAACCACATGGATTTTAGTTACTGGAATGTTAATCAACAGACAGTATGACATATGGTCATTTTGATACTTTACAGTGTATGGACCAGTAGGTCATTACATTTTGGGGTAAAAATGGAATTCCCTGTCTACAAACGGACAAGTATAGATTAACAAGACAGGTGCACATGCAGTCTGTAATCAATGAGTCACCATGAAAGCAGCAATCCGATTCTCTCCTCCTCCTAAGCACAGTCTCGGTCTATTAAGACCAGCGTGATCCACAGGATTGTGGTCCGATTCAGGGTTGCTGTGTGACAGCCTTCATACCCTTTTCCTCTTCCCTCCGTTTCCTTCGCACTTGGTCTTCGAGCTCCAGTAATCTCTCCAACAGGGCCTCTGACACATCCTCGTCAATATCCATCTGGAAAAGGCAACAGGACATGACTGAATGACAGGAGCTGGCCGGGGACTGATAGCTTGTCAGGGTAAGACACAGCTTGAATGATAGTGTTGCCTGGGTAAATCGCTATCTGGAATAGATCTAGACACAAATCTATAACATTCACCAAAGAAAATAATAACCTCATGTTTCATTATTTGGACAGATCTGTTCAATCAATCTCCAGTTGAGATCAACACATCCAAAACAATCCACTGGGTTATAATCACCAGAATAAATATCAGTATGTGACAGGGTCTGGTCATTTGGGCCGCAAGTCGGCAACCAATCAAAATGTTCAGACTTTTATTTTGAAACACGGAAATACATTTCAACGTTGTTGAGAATCACAACACAAACTCGCTAGTCGAGCCAAAATACTGATGCAATGGATTGGGTGAGTAATCCCCACTGCTACCTAGTTAATTATAACACTACTTTACATTGTTAGCAGGCTCACAAAACAAGCTGTGGTAGTTGACTAGCGAGTGTGTCGTTGATTTTCAACAACAAATACAAAAAATGTATTTACATTTCTGAACATTAAATCGGATACCGACTTGCGGACCAATTGACCGAACTGTGCCACATATGTAGCCACAGTGTTATCAGTCAATCTATATCAAGCTGGATGCTTGGTTGGTTGGTAGGTTGGATGCTTGGTTGGTTGGTTGGTTGGTACTCAAACACAGTGAAAGTCCTCTGTACTTTTAGTACTTTTATCAAGTATTGATTGGATCTCTGTGGTCTCTAACGTCCTACCTACCTTTCGAGGTTGTGTGTAGTTGTTGCCCATCCCCGAGGTTAAACTGTGGTATTTGGCTCGCGGATCCAGCGACTCAGGTTTCTGCTTGAACAGCCAGAACTGCACAGTAGAAGTGTCAACACGGATCAGTCAAGGTCTCAAAGGCAGAGCCGATCAATTCGGCAAGAAAAATAGAAATACGGACGCAGATGCAGAACCAATTAACTTGTGCTTACAGTTGTATTGACTGGAGAGGAAGATGGATGTTTATGTGGGACCCTAGGAGAGGTAGAGCTGCTTGGACACATTATGTAGAAGTAGAATTAGAGCACTCTGTGCTGTGTACATACCAAGGCCTCTGCTCCGTTGTAAGGTGTCAGGGTGAAAGAGTTAGTGAACACTCTGATCTGGGAGGAAGTGTCAGAGAGATAAGGATGAGCACGCACATACACACAAGCATGAGATGGGATTGACTGAGCACGCATGCATGCATGCACGCACACACACACACACACACACACGCAGACACACGCATGCATGCACATACACACAGTCATGAGATGGGATCGACTGAGCATGCATGCACACACACGCACACGCACACAAATATACAGCGATATCGGGAATTCAGATGTAATGCTCTTGCACGCATTGCACATGCATATGCACGCACACACGCTTAAGAGATGAGATCGACATAGAACAGGAGGAGATATTAAGACTGATTAAGTTAAAGAGAGAGATGTGTACCACCCACCAGCCAGAAGATGGGCATGAGCAAGGTCCAGAGGAAGGTGGGGAAGGAGGGAAAGATGCCGAAGGCCAGGTTGGTCATCACAAAGCCTGGACAGACCACAGACGAGTACAGGCCCTGGTGGGGCAGAGAGACACAAGACTAAAGTTCTACTGACATCACCAACACAGCTCAACTATCAGTATCGGCTGACACAATATCAGCTTCTAGTACAGTTATAAAGGGATAGTTCAACTGAATTACACATTTCTACCTCACCTGCTTGTTGAGGTGTGTGTGTTTGTGTGTGTGTGCGTGTGTTAGCTCATCTGCTTGTTGAGGTGTGTGTGTTTGTGTGTGTGTGCGTTAGCTCACCTGCTTGTTGAGTTGTGTGTGTTTGTGTGTGTGTGTGTGTGTGTGTTAGCTCACCTGTTTGTTGAGGTGTGTGTGTTTGTGTGTGTGTGTGTGTGTGTGTGTGTTAGCTCACCTGCTTGTTGAGGTGTGTGTGTGTGTGAGTGTGTGTGTGTATGTGTGTATGTGTGTTAGCTCATCTGCTTGTTGAGGTGTGTGTGTGTGTGTATGTGTGTTAGCTTATCTGCTTGTTGAGGTGTGTGTGTGTGTGTGTGTACTGTATGTGTGTTAGCTCACCTGCTTGTTGAGGTGTGTGTGTGTGTGTGTGTGTGTGTGTGTACTGTTATGTGTGTTAGCTCACCTGCTTGTTGAGGTGTGTGTGTACTGTTATGTGTGTTAGCTCACCTGCTTGTTGAGGTGTGTGTGTGTGTGTGTGTTAGCTCACCTGCTTGTTGAGGAGTGTGTGTGTGTGTGTGTTAGCTCACCTGTGTGTTGAGGTGTGTGTGTGTGTGTGTTAGCTCACCTGCTTGTTGAGGTGTGTGTGTGTGTGTGTTAGCTCACCTGCTTGTTGAGGTGTGTGTGTGTGTGTGTGTGTGTGTGTGTGTGTGTTAGCTCACCTGCTTGTAGAGGTGTGTGTGTGTGTGTGTGTGTGTGTGTTAGCTCACCTGCTTGTTGAGGTGTGTGTTGAGCGCCAGGCTGAGCAGGTCGGTGGCGTACTTGGAGGAGCTGTATGACTGGCTGCCCAGGCGGTGCTGCGGGTCGTCCAGGCTGAAGGCCGAGCGCACGGCGTTACTGGACGAGGTCCAGACCACCTGGGAGGTCCCGCTCGCCGCCCGGCACATCAGCGGCTGCAGCTCCCTCACCTGGAGCACGGGAGGACCCGGGGTGACTCGGGGCCTGACGGGTCGGGGGTTTGGTGGTACCGCACGCGGCTGCGTTCGTTTGTTTGTAATGTCGTTGTTTGTTTTCGCCATGTAATCAACTGTCGAATCAACTGTGTTTTTTTTGCACTAGGCACAGGGTCGGCCAGTCGGCGCCCCCTGGAGCGATTAGGGGTGAAGTGCCTTGCACAAGGACACACGCGGCTCCCTCCTGAGACGGGGGTCGAACCGGCGACCTTCCGACCGCTAGCCGGCCTCTCTGACCGCTAGGCTACCGACGCGCCGCCGTTTCGTTCCAGGAAGTCGATCCCTCCGATCTGTCATCGTTCACTCCCCCCCCCCCCTTCACAGATCTGATAAGTGTGTCAGTAGGTATAAGAGTGTCAGTAGGTATAAGAGTGTCAGTATAAGCGTACGAGTGAAAATGTGGCGGAGCTTATCAAACCTGATCAGATCTGTGGGGGGACGTGTTGAACGAGGGGGGGGGGGGGGGGGGGGGGACTTCCTGGAACGGAATGCAGGACTGTGTTTATAGGGTCTGTGTCGCTATCGAACGTTTCGTCTTTGGTTCTGAAATCTATTTCGGTCTGGAGGACGACTGAGAACGACGTTACTGAATACAGAAACAGCCGGGCGCCGGGGCTAGCATCACAACAGAGGAGAATAAGGGAGAGGGGATTCAAGTACAACGATAAATGTATTTATGCTCTAGGCAAGGTGTCAGAGCCATTGAAGGCGACCCTGGAGCAATTAAGGGTTCAGCGCCTCACTCAAGGACACTCCGACACGCGGCCAGCCGGGATTTGAACCGCCGCGAGCTGCCGACCTCGCGATCATTAGACGCCGGCTCTACCGGCGGAGCCACAGCTGCCCCACTTAAAACACAGCGCCACACAGCACACACACACACACACACACACACACACACACAAACACAGCGCCGGCCTGCTCTCGAAAGAATTCCCTGCCATTCCTGTTGAATCTGAATTATTTATTCCCAGAAGGCTGAGGTAAGCAGTTTAATGGCCGAGGCTCTAAAATTAGCAAGCTGTAGCCGTAGACTAGCCTCTGGGGGAACGAGGGGACACTACCTTTTGTCATAGAAACCGCAGTTGTTAATGTTTGATGAGGACTGTTGCTAAGTGACGGCTTGCTTGAGAAAGTAAGATGGATCTAGAGACCTTTAATGTCCTGGAACGCGTAGTTCTCAAGGTTCTACACACATAAGCAGTCTAGATATGACTCTCCCACACAACTACCTCCACCTTTTCACTTATTGACATTTTGCTGAAGCTGAAAAAGCATTAAGACAAACAAACAAACAAACAGCTGAACTACTCTAACATATCAATAAAAAAAAAAAAAAAAAAAAAAAAACACAAAATGCATCATACTGATTCGGCCTCTGGCTACAACGTGTGCCTTCTTCTGTATAGGTATAAATACTACACCATTAATCCACAACGTATATAAATAACATGGAGTATACATCATTCAGGAGGTTGGGAGTGCTCTGTGTTTCAGCTCACCAGTAAGAAGTGGCCAAAGATGTTGGTCACAAAAACTTCCTGCAGTCCGTCGGCCGTGACCTTGTCCTTCTGAGTGAGGATCCCCTCCCCAGTGGCCAACATGGAGACCGCCTTGCTGCCAAAAACACACAACGCCACCAACGATGTGTGACACGTTCTAGTCTTTTGGTCTGCATGTCGGCAACCAATCAAAATGTTCAGACTTTTCTTTTGAAACACGGAACTACGTTTCAATGTTGTTGAGAATCACAACACAAACTCGGTAGTCAAGCCAAAATACTGCAAGGCAATGGATTGGGTGAGTAATCCCCACTGCTACTATAACACTACTTTACATTGTTAGCAGGCTCACAAAACAAGCTGTGTTAGATAGACTAGCGATGTGTCATTGGTTTTCAACAAGGGGGACATGTGTTCACATTTTTCGAAAGAAAAGTCTGATCATTACATCGGATGCCGATATGAGGACCAAATGATTTATGATTTATTTAAAATAGGGACAATGCACATTGTCATAAGGAAGCAGAACACCCACACCAAAACAACAGAGGAGCGCTATGGTGGTCGGCCTACCTGGAGAAGAGGCCTTTAAACATCGCTTTGACATCCAGCTCAGGGTTTGGCATAATGCCAGCGTTGAGGTAGAGATAGTCCAGCCTGTTATACCTGCGCGACACACAACAAGCACAGAGCCCGGAGGGGGGCGGTTCTTGACTTTCCTATATTTTCTGGACTGGTAGTTTGATTGAATAGAGAATTTTTCCATTGGATAAGAACATGGTGTAGACAGACAGACAGACTCTAAACTACCTGAGTTTAGACTCTAAACTACCTGAGTTTGGCCTCTTGTGCGGCGCTGAGGACGGAGGAGACGCTGCTAGTGTCCATCTGCAGCAGGGCCACCTGGGCCGCGGGGTGAGAGGTCAGGAGGGCCGAGCGGGCGGCCTGGCCCCGGCCCAGGTTCCTGCAGGCCAGACACAGCTGCAGCCCGGGGTCCTCCGTCAGGAGCCGCTCACACAGCGCCAGCCCTATACCACTGCAGGCAGGCAGGGACACAGAGACAGAGACAGATGTGAGGGTTTTGTTGTTGTCTATTGTTGACGCGTTTTCAATGAATGAAGCAGATCAACTCGTTTACTATCCGGTGGGCTCAAAAGATTAGAGCGGTTTGAATGAATGGCTTCCTACTGCCTGCCCTGGTTCCCTTGTTTGCCTTTCGTAATCGCCTTGCCTTCGACCCGAGCCCTCCACACGCACGCGCGCACACGCACACGCACACACACACACACACACACACACACACACACACACACACACGTTTATTGTTGTACACTGTTAGTAGCTAAGTATCTTTTTGTTTTCCCATTCAGGACAACATTCAGTTAGGGTTAGGGGTTGATCTAAACACCGTCAATGTCCGGGTGAAGCCTACTGTCATCCCAGCCGGGCTCTGGGTATGTCTATGGGTATGGATCTCCAAGACACTTGGTGTCCCCAAAGGCCTACTACTACATGTTTGTGCTCCTTTACTATGCAACTAGTGTACAGTTTTTAGTATTTTAGTATATTTTAGTGTTTTTATAGTATTTTTTTAGTATATTTTAGTATTTTTTTTTCCTAGCACCAGGGGAGCCCCCCCTCCTAAATTTCGTTGTATGGTACCTGTACTGTATTAATGACAATAAAGACCATTCATTCATTAATTAATTAATTCATTCATTCAAATGACAGCGTGACACGTTGACGCGTCTGGGAGCTCACCTGACCCGGCGAAGGTATGAGCCACAAAGTTGCACAATGTTCTGCTAGACGGACACAACCGAGACACCGAAGTAAATAAGTACGATTACCTGTTCGCTCCGGTCACCAACACCACCTTATTCATTTTGGACTTATTCCAATGTGCATGTATTACATGAAACCAGTGGTCTGGTAGGGACAAAATGATCTGGTCAAACCACTACAGAAAGTCTTCCTCATGCCCCGCCCCCATGGTGTGATTGGGTGTCACTGCAACACCAGCCAATAGCGTTGCGACCTCAGTCAGCCCAGACTCAAGGCCAGGCAAGTTTATTTGTATAGCCCATTTCATACAACAGGGGCAATTGAAAATGCTTTACATATCGTGAGCTTAGAATGATAAGGTTCTATCTCCGTTTAGGGCAGTTCAGAGATATTGAGCGTCAAAGTTTTTACATTCCATTATGTTTTGTGAGATGGAACCATTGTATTTTATTAATTACTAACTCAAAAATGTCAACATTTAAAAAATAACACCACACAGGCATTAATAAACACCTAATGGATCAGATTATGTAAAAAACTAACTTTTGACAAAAATGGAGATAGAACCTTATAATTATAACGTCACGATATAGCAGAAAAAGAAAAAAAAAGGAAAAAGGATAGTAAGAAAAAAATAAAATGGCAAGAATAGATACATATAGAAAATAAATAGATACACATTTAACAACATAATAAGACAATTAATAAAAATGTTATTACTGCAACTGTATTCAAGCGCTGCTCTTCCCGATATGGCGTGTGAGATTGCAGTGTAAAGACAGTAAGAGTACAACATATTAATTTCATTATAATAAGTGCAGTAGTTGAATAAGAGGCAAGTCAAATCGTTTTCGTTTTATTTTCATATTGTCAACAGATAATGACATACAAATTAGACCAAATCTATGTTTTCTTTGAAATAAACATGGTTTAATAGCAAAACAATCACTCACAAAGATCTAATAAAACTAAACAATGATTTAATTTCTTTGTGCATTAACACAGCCATAACGTCTGTACAACTTTACTATACATAAGTATGCCCTCGTCCCATTTATAGTTGGCACATCAATAATAAAGCATATTATTATCATACACTGAGAAGCACTGAGATGTTATGTCCCTTTGTCTAAATGAAATCAATCCAACGCATGCCTCATCCTCTCAATTATACTGGACATAAGTAAATACCAGACCATAATTACCATGTGTTAACTTACATCATATGTACAGATATTTCCCATAGGGCAATATACAGCTTAAGGTCAGGGGTCAAACCTCAAAGCGACGCAAGAAACAACTGAAAACAACAGAACAGGTTACAGGATGAAACAGGTTATTATTAGAGAGGAATAGAGTTCACTTAGGGTCAAACAGCCAATAACTAGATGTGAAGACACAGCACGTGATGACGTAGGGTGGGGTCATAAAGGAGCCAAAGGACAGAGATAACAGAGAAGAGGCTGTAGAGGAAGGTTGAAGGTTGGTGGAAATGAAACGGAGGAAGTTTGACGTGGTATCGAGGCCACGGCTAGGATAAGAAGACAGATTCAGGTTGATGAAATCATATTTAGAATATGCGTATGAAAATGTTGTACAGGTGCTGGGAAAAATAATTAAATGCAAAAATAAAATAAAAAATGACTGTATTGTCTGAATAGAAGACCTCCTGCAGGGGTCTTGTTTTGTTCTGAGGGTTCAGTGGTTTGAGCTCAGTAAATGTTGTCACGCCACCACACAACCACAAACATGTCTCTGACCGGTTATGAACCCTGAAACCAGTCCCTTTGTAACCGTTTTTTTCTTCCACAACAAACACTTTGCATGCTACTGCGCCTACCTCCTCCACTCACTGTTCAGCGCTCCCTCTCTTTCAACAGAGATACATCGTTTACACAGTTTCTCGTCAATAACAACTTTCCCTTTTTACACTTCCAATGTGACACGATGATAGCTTAAACAATAGCTGTTGTACAGTACTAAGCTAGTAAACAGACTGACCACATTATCATTACCAAAGCTTACAGTCGCCTACATTTCACTTTCCAATGACACGTCTTCACTTCCTACAGAGTGTCCATCGAACCATATCTGTGAATCATTGAAAACCAGTCTTGATTGAAGCGACTTTGGTCTGATCAAGTATTGACTGAATATGTACCGTAAAAAGTACAGATCAAATGCAGCTTATGTGTGAGCACGGCGTTCATTTTTTTAACAGTGTTTCCAGTACAAAATGTAATATGCATTCCAAGAGCAGTTTGCTTGGCTAGTATAGACCACATAATGAGAAAAGACTTGTGGGTTTGAAAACAAACCTCATATTAAAGTATTATGGCATTGAGTGAAATACGAAAATTGTGTTAAGAGAGTTGCCATGCAAAGAAGAAGAAAAACTGAACCGAACTTAAAAGGGCATCAATACACAAACATATCAACAAAAGGCAAACAGAACAATCAAATATAAACAATACATATAAATATTAATACAACAATATTGATATTTGATACTGAACAATATCTATTGAAATACACAGTCATATACACTGATGTCTAAGCACTCTTGGTCAAATATCACTGTCAGAAACATATATTGTATATTGAGAGCACCTTGAGTTGCATTATGGTTGTTATCCATGATATGAGTTTGTTCATAACTGCTAATACCAAAGTAAATGTCTGAGAGACTGAGATGAAAAACCTAGCAGAATACAAAATGTTCTTGAACTGTCTATAATTCGCCTAAATAAACTCAACGCCGAATGAAGATATTGATGGAACTGCATTCTTATTTACATTCAAGCAGTCTTCTTAAAGAAAACACAAGAAAGTTGTTCAATTCATTGTTGTTGCATTACATTATCAGGAATACATGACACATTACAAGGTGGGAACTTTCCACTCATTTCGAATACAATTTGGAATAAACAATACATTGTAAAAAGTGCCTAACTTTTATTGCTACATTTCACTTTGGCTTCTTCGTCTATGGCAAGCTACCGCCAATGGTACTTACAACACACTCCAACATGGACAAATTATTGGTCAAAGGGAGAGGTGTGTGTGTGTGTGTGTGTGTGTGTGTGTGTGTGTATGTGTTTGTATTACACTGTAGCGGCTATGCCTATGTGCTTGTGAGTGTGTGTGTGTGTGTGTGTGTGTGTGTGTGTGTGTAGGAGTGAGTTAGAGAGAGAGAGAGAGAGGGGGGGGGGGGTGTTACTGTATGTGTTTGTACATGCCTACTGAGCACCTCAGCCAGTGTGACTGTGCTGACTGGAGTCAGCTGACTGTGGGCAACACATCAATTGTCTCTGTCTGTCTGTCTGTCCTCCTGCCAGTCCTTTCCCTGGCCCTCAGGCCCTAAAACAGTGTTTCCCAAATGGTGGCGCAGAGGTGGTGCCCGCTGGGGGGGGGGGGGGGAGGAGGGGGGGGGGAGGCACGGCCGGTCCATCTTTAGTCGTAGCTTAAACCTGGAATGCGATTGACAGTTGAAACGTTTGGGAATCACTGTGGAAAAATCAAGGCCTTAAAGCGGCGGGGGGTCGGGGGGCGGGGGGCGGGGGTGGGGGAGGTGCAGAAGCCTGGGGGGCCTAGGCCTGGCTGTCCAGGAGGGCTCGGTGGATCTCCTGGAAGGAAGGCCTCTCCTTGGTGTTCCTCCTCCAGCAGCTCAGCATGATCTTGTAGACAGAGTCGGGACACAGCACGGGCTGGGGCAGGTAGATCTGCAGCACACAGAGAGCAGGGTTAGGGTTAGGGGACACAGCACGGGCTGGGGCAGGTAGATCTGCAGCACACAGAGAGCAGGGGGGCACAGAGGCTCAGAGACAGGCAGCATGTTGTTATCTGTAGCATCGTTCAATTCAGCGGCCGTGTAATTATCGCTGAAGGGACGATTAAGGCAACCGACGATGAGGAAGAATCAGTTCTCTCGTCTGTGTGTGTGTGTGTGTGTGTGTATGTTTGTGTGTGTGTGTGTGTATGTTTGTGTGTGTATGTTTGTGTGTGTGTGTGTGTGTGTGTATGTATGTGTGTGTGTGTGTGTGTGTGTGTGTGTGTGTGTGTGTGTGTGTGTGTGCTCGCGCATGTGTACATGTGTGTGTGTGTGTGCGTAGCCGTAGACCCTCCCCTCTCACCTGTCTTTTCTGGTCCCTGAAGAACTCTCCTGTGTTCTCTATGACCTGCTCGTCTGTGAGCTGGCAGTAGGGCTGCTCCTTGCAGAAGGTCAGAGTCTCCCACAGGGTCACTCCGAACGCCCACACGTCACTGGCTGTGGTGAACTTACCCTGGTAGGGGAGGAGGACAGGAGGGTAAGACTCACTACTGCCCTGGCAAACAACCAAGGTGTGACGCTGCCACGTTTCAGAGTCCACGCAAATTATTCCCCAATAATTTTTCTCCTTCTGAATACGTTTTGTTATGATAAATTCAGGTGTTCAACGAACGCATTACAGCTCTTCCCCGGGCCTAGATTGTTAATCTAAGACGGTATCTTAAAAATGTGCTAACCGATTATCTTTAGGCTCATTCCGAATTATGGTCTCATAATTAGGGTGATGGGGCCTTTTCAGCCGCAGCCGCAGCCCCGTCCCACTGGAACGCCCTCCCTAACCACATCAGACAGGCCAACACCCTCCCAACATTCAAACAGGCCCTCAAAACCCACCTCTTCAAGCTCGCCTTCACCAGTTCACCCTCTCCCCACCCCCTTCCCATGTGTCCCCAGCACTACCTTAAGGGCCAATCCCAATTCACCCCTAGCCCTTCGTTTTTACCCCTATGGCTCGATTTGCGCGTTCACGTTTAGGGGGAGGGCTATCCCAATTAATATTTCATCGAGCCATGGCTTCATTTCGAGGGCTAACTATGACTTCGTTTCGAGCGATTCCAGGACCAGACTAGCTTTGAAGCCATAGGGGTACGCTACCCCTTGATTCCAGGATGCATTGCGAATCATCTACAGAAATCTTCTGTCGCTCTATTCAATGCGGAAATGTCATTTTACTTTCTCTGTAATTACTTATTAATAAAGATTAGAAAAATTATGATAACCATCTTATTGTCTTAGTTTAATGTCATTACAATGCATTATAGACCTTTTATTTATAAGAAGCATAACCAAAACATCGCTTTTATGTCGGTGCTGTGTCTAACGTTACAGTAACGCAACGCTGCATGACAGTCGAGCATTTCAGAGATGTACAATCATAAATCAATTATTACCTGTGGCGTTTGACAGCGGATGATGGTACACATATGTAAAGTTATCTATCAAACGTTAGTTTAATGTCATTACAATGCACAATAGACCTTTTCTTTATAACAAGCATAACAACAAAATTGCTTTTATGTCGAGGTGCTGTGTCTAACGTTACAGGCTGATTTGTGGACATCATATGACATATCTCCATGTCTAATGTCTGATGTCTAATGTCTGATGTACTAATGTCATTTCAATGCATTATAGACCTTTTCTTTACAACAAGCATAACAAAAAAAATCGCTGTTATGCCTGATCACTTCCATTAGACTACTAAAGCAAGACACCGGAGCACTCATATCTGAGCGTTTGTCACAGGCTGACAGTCACCCTGTTCCTCTGCCCCGGCAACTGACCCATAGAATGTGCGCGATTAACATTTCAGAGATGTACAATCATGAAATAAATTGTGGTGTTTGACAGCGGATGATGGTAGACATATTTAATGTAAAGTTATCTATCTAAAGTTTTCTATCCACAGGCTGATATGTGCATGATAGGCGCGAAATCCACCCCCCCCCCCCCCCCCCCCCCCCCCCTTGGTGGTATAAATTGTATTGCGGCATACCAAAACAACTCGCAATCTAATCCGAGCAGTTGTTATTATGTAATATTATTGATGGATGTGACATTTTTGATGGAGGGCAGTGAGCGGGAGACTCATCAAGGACATGTAGTTAATTAATGCAGTGGACAGCGGCTGTTTCTCCAACGTTCCTGTCACTTCGGATTTCGGAACGTCATAAAATTAAATATGTAAGTCATGCATTTTTCCATGTTTCCCATTGATGGCATATGACGCCGTAAATTTAACTAAAGTTCAGCCGTGAAGTTGTTGCACTGTTGTCCTAAATCAGTGCAGACTGGCAGGGTAGGAGCACAGGTTTCATACAGGTTAGAGCTTATTCTGTCATGGTCTGATAATGAAGCATTGTTCTTTTTTATTTGATGACTTGTTTGATCGATTGATAGCGTAAAAGTGAAGTTGTGAATGAGTCGCGAGCGTCAATGCTTTTCTACGATATTCCTGTATCAGTCTTGAAGGGTTGTCCCTCTTCCATGATTTCTCAGGTGTGTTGATAATAAACGAAAAAAGATGCTTATAGCACACGCAACAGAAATAAACACAGCTGAAGAAGGCATTGCGAGATGTGAGAATTCGCCGGCAACATAACGCGTCACCCGTACCGCGTCTATTTAAACCACTGTTGATGACGTAGCCGCCGTGAAAGGCCGTCCCAATTCATAGGGGTAGATTTCAAGGGGTATGGCTTGTGGCTCTGTTCGAAGGCCTTGGCTTCGAATCGAGTCACACTCGAAAACGAGCCATAGGGGTAGAAAAGGGAATCGGGATTGGCCCTAATTCGGCCCCTATACTTTCTAAAAGCGTAAAGCGTCTTTGAGTGAAAAGCGTCCACCAGGAGGGGGCGATGTCTCACCAGCAGGATGCTCTCCCAGGACATCCAGCGGATGGGCAGCACGGCCCGGCCCTGGATGCGGTAGTAGTCTCCGCTGTACAGGTTCCTGCTCATGCCGAAGTCAGCGATCTTGATGGTGTAGTTCTTCCCCACCAGGCAGTTCCGCGTGGCCAGGTCCCGGTGGACGAAGTTGAGGGAGGAGAGGTACCGCATCCCCGAGGCGATCTGGGTCGCCATGTAATGCAGGTTACTGGAGCTAGAGAGAGAGAGAGAGAGAGAGGGGGAAAAGTTAGCGACTAGCGTTAGCATCTGGGAGACAGGCATCGTGAAATCCAAAGAGTCACACGCGCACACAGACACAGAAACACACACACACATATGCACTGTGGTGACCCGCACGCAGGCCCGGGTAAACCTGGCCTTCAGCACCCTGGACAGCGGCCGCATAGACAGAGGGGCAGAGTAATCGACGGGGTCTACGTCCGACACACCCGGCTGGTGCGCATTACTCCATCAGGTCGAGGGCTCGTTTCGACAATACGTCAAATGGTCAGCACAGCACGCACGCAGGCTCAGACACACACACACACACGCACACAAACACACACACGCACACACAGACACACATGCACACATGCACACATACACAAACACACTCACGCACGCACGCACGCACACAAACACACTCACGCACACACGCACACACACACAGACACACACACACACACACACACACACACACACACCAGCACACACACACTCACGCACGCACACACGCACACACACACACACACACACACTCACACACACACAGACACACAAACACACTCACACACACACAAACACATACACACACACACGCACGCACACACACACAGACACACAAACACACTCACACACACACAAACACATACACACACACACGCACGCACGCACAGACACACAGACACACACGCACACATGCACACATACACAAACACACTCACACACACACACACACACACACACACACACACACACCTGACAGTAGGTGTGTTGCTGAGCAGGGCCAGCTGTCCTTCGGGCTCGTGGCGAGACAGGAACTGGTTGAGGTCTCCGTTCTCCATGTACTCTGTGATCATGCAGAGCGGGTCGCTGCAGATGCACACGGCCAGCAGGCGGATGATGTTGGGGTCCTTCAGCCGCGACATGATCTTTATCTCCTTCAGGAAGTCGTTTCTGCCCACGCAGAGGAAGGAGAAGCAGACAGGTCAGAGAACATTCTAAAGGTAGCGCCACATGTCAGCGTTGAGGAACCAAAGCCAAAGGCTGCGTTCGTAAAAATCCGCTCTGAGAGCCCCCCAGAGCGCACATTGGGTTCAACGTAATAAAGGGACCAAGTCATTTGATTGGGCAAGAGGCATTCCATGAGTGCCGATCAGATTTCCAGAGCGAATTTGCGAACGCAGCCAAAGAGTGTTACTCTTGTGTACTTGGACAGTAAGATGTAATAAAAAATTTGGATTCTGAATTCTGATTCTGATGTTTGACATGCTTTTGTACACATTATAACAAACTGAAAAGGTGTGTGTGTGTGTAAGTAAGTAAGTAAAACTTTATTTATATAGCGCCTTTCGTACATGAAATGCAACTCAAAGCGTGTGTGTGTGTGTGTGTGTGTGTGTGTGTGTGTGTGTGTGTGTGTGTGGATATGTGTGTACCTGGCGTTCTTGTTGGCATCTGAACGGAGCATCTTCACCGCTACCATGACTGGCTGGTTCTCACTGATGTCAAAGGAGAAGTCCTCATCCATGAACTCCTGCATGCCCTCCGCCTCACAGAGGTGCACCTGGAGAGAGAGGGAAACAGGTCAGCTCAGAGCAAACAGGCCACATCCTAATTTAAAGGCAAAGCCTGTCGTGTTCTGTCGTTGCTCCCCTCTCTGGCCACACTGAACATTTAAAAACGTACATATGCTTTGTTTGGACAAAAACAGAGCTCTCCACCGAACGTTCTTTATCAACATTCCTTGATCACTACCGATTTATAATGGATGTTTAGCCATTATAAATGTTTTAAATGTGAAAACGACATACTGGACCTTGAATTGACCTCATGTTTTAGATCCTTGGAGAGTGTGTCTGTGTGTGTCACTAGCGACTGCTTTGAGAGCAAAACAAGTGGTAGTGGAATAAAATGTTTTAAAACCCTCGCTAATAAGCGGCATTTCCACGTAACTCTCGACACCGGGGTCATTCCGGGGTCATTCCCCTGGAACACTGACCTCTCCAAACTGCCCCTCTCCCAGCTTCTCTTTGAAGGTGAGAAGTTTCCTGGGAAACTCTTCCACGGCCACGTCCTTCCCAGAGAGCAGGTCCATGGTTAGCGCGGGGATGGCGTAGGTGTTGCTCCCGGTGACGCCCTGCAGGTTGACGATGTCCGCCTCGGCGTAGTGAGGGACGCCGTCCTGGGCCACGGTGGACGCGGGGGATTTGGAGGCCGCCGTGCTGGTTGAGGCTGGAACCCAACAAGAGGCACAGACTCAGCACTCTGGGTTCCTAATGCTGAATTCCATACAGGACATAGTGGACTGGCCCATGTTAAGCATGTTTAGTGTTTAAACCCTGCCCTGTTCTAGGAATATCCAGTTTCTCTGAGCATGAAGGAATGAAGACTTTATTTAAAAATATATTATATATATATATATATATATGTTTTTAGGGCTTTTCTGCTTGATTGACAGTAGAGATTGACAGGAAGGATGGTTGAGAGAGAGGAGGGATGACCGTGGGAGGAATCGAACCGGGACCCTGTGATTACATGGCTGACGCCTTAGTGTGCTATGCCGGCCAAGCACCCCTGACAGACTTTATCTGACACGTTTAAAATACACCATCAGAGGCTGGTGAGCCATTCCTCATTACATTCTTCGGTGCATTCTCATTTTATGCACCCAAATTGTGGAATACATTGCCAGTTTACATTAGGGATCATGCAACCTCAGCAAATATGTTCAAGTCTAGACTAAAAACCCATCTTTTAAATATTGCCTTTAAATGACTAAATCGTTCAATTATGATTATATGATGATTGGAGCACTTTGAGCTGCAACGTTTGCAGGAAAGGTGCTATACAAATAAAGGTTATTATTATTATTATTATTCCATGCATTATAATGAGCCCGCCCGTCGAAAATGATCGAGGATTAAAAGCACAACAAGGTCTACAGACTTATATAATAATAATAATAATAATAATAATAATAATAATAATAATAATAAGGATGTTTTATTTGCCATGCAATCAACTTTGTCAATCAATTGTTGGCATTTGGTATTTTTTGCTCTAGGCACAGAGTCAACCATAGTTGGCGACCCTGGAGACACAATTAGGGGTTAAACGCCTCGCTGAAGGGTACATGCAGCTCCCTCCTGAGACGGGATTGGAACCAGCTCCAACCTTCTGATTGCTAGCCGGCCTCTGTAACCTCTAGGGAGGCTACCGCTGCACATGGTCGGTAGATGACGCCCCCCCCCCCCCCCCCCCGGTTATCTGGAAACCCTGCCGCGTGTGTCCCACTCACCGGCCTCCTCCGGGGCCTGAGCGAACTCAGGCAGCTTGCGGATGAGACGCGAGGGCTCCTGGTAGTCGGGCCCCAGGGGAAAGATACGCTCGTACGTGGAGCTAGACTCCTGTTCGCTGGGCGCGGACGACGACTGGTTGTTGTTGTTGTTGCTGTAGGCGAACGTCTCGCTCTGTAGTGACAGACTAGCAGTTAGTTCATCGTCCAGCATCCGCCTGGAGGCCTAGAATGAAGGATGCCGGGTGAAGAGAGAGACATGGGAGACATTCCTGAACACATCTGACCATTCCTGAACATTCCTGATCATTCCTGAACATTCCTGAACATTCCTGAACATATCTGACCATTCCTGAACACATCTGACCATTCCTGACCATTCCTGAACATTCCTGAACATCTCTGACCATTCCTGAACATATCTGACCATTCCTGAACATTCCTGAACATTCCTGAGCACATCTGACCATTCCTGAACATTCCTGAACATTCCTGAACATTCCTGAGCACATCTGACCATTCCTGAACATTCCTGAACATATCTGACCATTCCTGACCATTCCTGAACATTCCTGAACATTCCTGAACATTCCTGTACATATCTGATCATTCCTGAACACATCTGACCATTCCTGAACATTCCTGAACATTCCTGAACATATCTGACCATTCCTGAACATTCCTGAACATATCTGACCATATCTGACCATTCCTGAACATATCTGATCATTCCTGAACACATCTGACCGTTCCTGAATATATCTGAATATTCCTAAGCATAATACACAATACACACAACAACCTAACCCTTGCATGCAGAACAGGGGAGGCTAGTGCAGGTAGAAATCGGAGGACAGACATATTACAGACTCACTGTCACGCATGGAACGGAATAAGGAAGGGTTTCAAACACAATTCTAGCACATACAGTATATGTGTTTAGTACCATTCCCATATTCCAGTCCATGTGTTACAACGAGCCTGTCCCTCTGATTTCTACCTCCACCAGCCTCTCCTGATGCAGAACTAATGGTGCTCAAATAACAGTGTGTGTGTGACTAAAGGCACACTTTGATCTAATTTATTCTGAAACATTCTGAGTCATGTACAATGTGTTGGTCTACATCCTCCCGTCCTGGAGAGAGGCCCGCAGCGTTAGCAGCGTGTGTTTGGCTCCAGCTCAGCGGTGACACATCTGATTCATCTAATCCCAAACTTCTGACGATCAGTTGATTGGTTCATTCAGATGTGACAGCGCTAGGCTGGGACAAAACACCCTGGGCCTCTCCAGTAGGGGGGGTATTCCATCAATGTCGCAAAAGGAAAAATCTAGGCTTATTTCGATTAAGTCTCGCGAAACTCCTAAAACAAATCCAGGCTTATTTTGAGAAATCTCGCGAGACTTCTTGAAATAAGCCTAGATTTTCCTTTAGCGACGTCGATGGAATACCCCCCCTGGGACCAGGATTGAGTATCACTACAAACATATGGGGTCTACTAACACCTCTCTGAGCAGGTCTGTGCGTGTTCCAGGGGAGGCTGGTGGAGGTAGAAATCGGAGGACGGACTCATTCGAATGCATGGGATGGAAACGTGTGTTGGATACCATTCCTCATTCTGTTCCATGCATTACAAGGAGCCTGTGCCCTAACCCTAACCCTTGACCTCCACCAGCCTCCTCTGCTGTGTTGGTTTCTATATGTGACACGGTCTGGTCAATTGGTCCGCAAGTCGGCATTCCGATTTAATATTCGGACTTTTCTTTCGAAAAATGTAAACACATTTCAGCATTGTTTAAAATCAATGACACATCGCTAGTCAACTAACACCGCTTGTTTTGTGAGCCTGCTAACAATGTAAAGTAGTGTTATAGTTAACTAGGTAGCAGTGGGGATTACTCATTGAATCCGTTGCGTTGCAGTATTTTGTCTTGACTAGCGAGTTTGTGTTGTGATTCTCAACAACGTCGAAACGTATTTCCGTGTTTCAAAACACTCGTCAGAACATTTTGATTGGTTGCCGACTTGCGGCCCAAATGACCAGACGGTGTCACATGGTGTGCAGTCCTATGAGGAGTATGTGATAACAAAGCAGTTTAGTAGTGGCTTATCTACCCACCGTTGCTGGAATTATGGGTAAACTATTTTTTAATCTACAAATCATGGAACAGGCTGCAGGAATGACCTCTCACCTTCTCCAGCATCTTCTGCCACACCTGTCTCCACAAGATGATGACGATGATGGCCACCAGGATGAAGATGATGGCCACCAGACAGCCAATGAGAATACGTGTGTTGCTGTCGTCTACTTTGTGGGTGGGGTCATCCCCTGGGGAGGGGATAGGGAAAGACACCTTTTGACGGGACGATAGATATAAAACAGGAAGAGGTGAATTGTGGCACAGGGATTTGTGTGTGTGCGCACGTGTGTGCATGTACTGTACGTCTGCGTGTGTGTGTGTCTGTGTGTGTATGTACATGTGTGCGAGTACGTGTGTGTGTGCGTGTGCAGGGGACACTGACCTGGTTGTGTGCTGGTCGGGGGTCCAGTCTTCGGGGGGGCCAGGGTAGTATTGTACATGGCCGTGTCTGGAGAGACAGCAGAGGCAGAGGGGATACATTTCATGAGCCAGAACGGTAAAAGTACCTGAGGAGATTAAATGATACATCGTATCACCGGCGCCCCCCTCCCCTCTCTGGAAGAGCTGTACAACACACGCTGTCTCAGGAAGGCCTCCAAGATCTCCAGAGACCCAACCCACCCTGGGTACGAACACTTTACCCGGCTGCCCTCGAAAAGGCGGTACAGGACCATGGCCGCAAGGACAAACAGACTGAAGCACAGCTTCTACCCCAGGGCCATCCAGGCCCTGAACACAGCAAAGACCTAGGTTCTGGGCCCTGGACAGTCTGGACGGATTGATGGCAGCTGCTGGACTGAAAAAATCAGGTGTAGTGCTGAGGCACAAATATGTACATTTCTAGCCTGCAAACTGCGACACTTCAAATGAATGTGCAATAACACTATGTGCAATATGACAACCCTAGTCGTCTATCTGTACAGTATAGTATAGTGGATAGTGTACATAGCCTTTATTTATGTAAACCAGCTCCTTCCCTTCTTGTGTTTTTTTTAGTTTTTTTTTTTCTTTCCTAGCACCAGGGGAGCCACCCCTCCTAAATTTCGTTGTTTGGTACCTGAACTATAGCAATGACAATAAAGACCATTCATTCATTCATTCATTCTTTGACCAACACTCTTCGTCTGTTCCTGTGGGAGAACTCTCAGAAGAACCATTTCGGGTTCCACATTACCTCAAACCGTTCTGTACGGACCCCGGAAGTTCTTCAAAGGGACGGTCGGGGGAACCCTTATTTTGTTTCGTTTGTTAAGAATGTACGGTAAGAGACGCCATGTTTTTTCCCGGTGACGGAAGTCTCATACCTGATTGGAAGGTGATCTCGCTGAACATCATCCAGGCGTCGGCGAAGTAGAACTGGCACTTGATGGCGCTGGCCATCTGATTGGCCAGGGAGACGGTGATGAACCTGGCGCTGGGATTCCCGTCGTCCACGACCGGGACGAAGGAGAGGGGCTTGGCCTCCCAGTCCGACTCGGAGCGGAAGTAACACACCACCTGCTGGAAGGCCTTGACATGCCGCAGGAACATGTTGTTGCAGTGCACCTGGAAACAGACAGGGAAAGACAGAGAAAGACAGAGAAAGATGTTGTGTTAGTTGACTAGCCTTGTGTCATTGGTTTTCAGCAACGCGGAAACGTATTCATATTTTTCGAAAGAGAAGTCAGATCATATCGGATCCCGATATGAGGACCAAAGCATTAGAACGTGTCACAAATAATCAAATATGTGACACGGTTTGGTGAAAAGGTCCGCATGTCGGCAATTGTCAAGTTGCGCAGATGACCAAAAAGGTTTTTAAATTGTGTTTTCCGTTTTTTTGCATATTACACAAGTCCAAGTGTTGAAGTGCCCACTCGATATAACAAACAACAGTTTTAGGGTAACTAAATATGTGTAAACAAACATAGATTTTAGGACGTGTTCAAAAGCAAGGACTGTGTGATCATCTAATTATGTTTAGGTATGTGTTTTTAGCATGTTGATGTTCAGCATGCTGTGATGTGCTAAACATGCAGTTAGATGTTCATAGCGATGTTTACTTTTTACCTGCTAGCTACCAGCAGCTGTTTTGTGTGTGTTTTGATCCAGAGTGAGTTTCTCCAATATTTGGTTTGAGGTGTACCAACATTCAAATAAACATCTTCTTCAACTATTTTCAGATTTCAATGTATGACACATCATTAAAAAAGCTTACAATATGCACTTTCATAACACAAAATGTGTTACAGTACACAAGATGCTGGGAACACCATTCAAGACAGTCCTTCCCATTCACCTTCATGGTAGTGAAGTTGCGCGTTCGGTCAAACTCGAACATGATCTCCACGTATCCGCTTGGGAAGCTTTCATTGGTCCAGCCCACGTAGTCGTACCCTGGCCACACGCTGTACACGTGACTGTGGGTGAAGTCGTCCAATCCACACATACCGTCTGTCAGCTGACCCAGCCC
>NC_137677.1:10602567-10610067 GCF_963989245.1 Nansenia antarctica | reverse complement strand
TGTGTCCTCCCTCCCTCCCTCCCTCCCTCCAGACCTCTAGAAGGACTCCCTCCCTCCCTCTCTCCCTCCCTCCCTCCCTTCCTCCCTCCCGACCTCTAGACCCTCCCTCAATCCCTCCCTCTCTCCCTCCCTCAGACCTCTAGATGGACTCTCTCCCTCCCTCCCTCCCTCCAGACCTCTAGATGGACTCCCTCCCTCCCTCCCTCCCTCCCTCCAGACCTCTAGATGGACTCCCTCCCTCCCTCCCTCCAGACCTCTAGATGGACTCCCTCCCTCCCTCAGACCTCTAGATGGACTCCCTCCCTCCCTCCCTCCCTCAGACCTCTAGATGGACTCCCTCCCTCCCTCCCTCCCTCCCTCAGACCTCTAGATGGACTCCCTCCCTCCCTCAGACCTCTAGATGGACTCTCTCCCTCCCTCCCTCCCTCCCTCTCTCCCTCCCTCCCTCAGACCTCTAGATGGACTCCCTCCCTCCCTCCCTCCCTCCCTCAGACCTCTAGATTGACTCCCTCCCTCCCTCCCTCCAGACCTCTAGATGGACTCCCTCCCTCCCTCCCTCCCTCAGACCTCTAGACTCCCTCCCTCCCCTCCAGACCTCTAGATGGACTCCCTCCCTCCCTCCCTCCCTCCCTTCCTCAGACCTCTAGATGGACTCCCTCCCTCCCTCCCTCCCTCCAGACCTCTAGATGGACTCTCTCCCTCCCTCCCTCCCTCCCTCCCTCCAGACCTCTAGATGGACTCACTCCCTCCCTCCCTCCCTCCCTCCAGACCTCTAGATGGACTCTCTCCCTCCCTCCCTCCCTCCCTCCCTCCCTCCCTCCCTCCCTCCCTTCCTCCAGACCTCTAGATGGACTCCCTCCCTCCCTCCCTCCCTTCCTCAGACCTCTAGATGGACTCCCTCCCTCCCTCCCTCCCTCCCTCCAGACCTCTAGATGGACTCCCTCCCTCCCTCCCTCCCTCCCTCCAGACCTCTAGATGGACTCCCTCCCTCCCTCCCTCCCTCCCTCAGACCTCTAGATGGACTCCCTCCCTCCCTCCCTCCCTCCAGACCTCTAGATGGACTCCCTCCCTCCCTCCCTCCCTCCCTCCCTCCCTCAGACCTCTAAATGGACTCCCTCCCTCCCTCCCTCCCTCCAGACCTCTAGATGGACTCCCTCCCTCCCTCCCTCCCTCCCTCCCTCCCTCCCTCCCTCCCTTCCTCAGACCTCTAGATGGACTCCCTCCCTCCCTCCCTCCCTCCCTCAGACCTCTAGATGGACTCCCTCCCTCCCTCAGACCTCTAGATGGACTCTCTCCCTCCCTCCCTCCCTCCCTCTCTCCCTCCCTCCCTCAGACCTCTAGATGGACTCCCTCCCTCCCTCCCTCCCTCCCTCAGACCTCTAGATTGACTCCCTCCCTCCCTCCCTCCCTCCAGACCTCTAGATGGACTCCCTCCCTCCCTCCCTCCCTCAGACCTCTAGACTCCCTCCCTCCCTCCAGACCTCTAGATGGACTCCCTCCCTCCCTCCCTCCCTCCCTTCCTCAGACCTCTAGATGGACTCCCTCCCTCCCTCCCTCCCTCCAGACCTCTAGATGGACTCTCTCCCTCCCTCCCTCCCTCCCTCCCTCCAGACCTCTAGATGGACTCACTCCCTCCCTCCCTCCCTCCCTCCAGACCTCTAGATGGACTCTCTCCCTCCCTCCCCCCTCCCTCCCTCCCTCCCTCCCTTCCTCCAGACCTCTAGATGGACTCCCTCCCTCCCTCCCTCCCTTCCTCAGACCTCTAGATGGACTCCCTCCCTCCCTCCCTCCCTCCCTCCAGACCTCTAGATGGACTCCCTCCCTCCCTCCCTCCCTCCCTCCAGACCTCTAGATGGACTCCCTCCCTCCCTCCCTCCCTCCCTCAGACCTCTAGATGGACTCCCTCCCTCCCTCCCTCCCTCCAGACCTCTAGATGGACTCCCTCCCTCCCTCCCTCCCTCCCTCCCTCCTCAGACCTCTAAATGGACTCCCTCCCTCCCTCCCTCCCTCCAGACCTCTAGATGGACTCCCTCCCTCCCTCCCTCCCTCCCTCCCTCCCTCCCTCCCTCCCTTCCTCAGACCTCTAGATGGACTCCCTCCCTCCCTCCCTCCCTCTCTCCAGACCTCTAGATGGACTCCCTCCCTCCCTCCCTCCCTCCCTCCCTTCCTCAGACCTCTAGATGGACTCTCTCCCTCCCTCCCTCCCTCCCTCCCTCCCTCCCTCCAGACCTCTAGATGGACTCTCTCCCTCCCTCCCTCCCTCCCTCAGACCTCTAGATGGACTCCCTCCCTCCCTCCCTCCCTCCCTCCCTCCCTCCAGACCTCTAGATGGACTCTCTCCCTCCCTCCCTCCCTTCCTCAGACCTCTAGATGGACTCTCTCCCTCCCTCCCTCCCTCCCTCCCTCCCTCCCTCCAGACCTCTAGATGGACTCTCTCCCTCCCTCCCTCCCTCCCTCAGACCTCTAGATGGACTCCCTCCCTCCCTCACCTGCTTGCCCTGCCGGTTCCTCCAGGAGATCCAGCGGCTGCCGTCGCGGCTGTACTTGATCTTGTACATCTGGGTGAACTCGTTGCCGATGCCCCCCGCGTGCCGGCCCTGGGTGCCCACCAGGGTGATGAAGTGGAGGGAGCGCAGGTCGATCTGGAGGAACTCCTTCAGGCTGTCTGGCTCCACGGTGATCTCTGGACACCAGGCCCCGTCGCCCTCCTCAAAATCCAGCCTGAGAGGAGAGGAGAGGAGAGGAGGACAGGAGAGGAGGACAGGAGAGGAGGATAGGAGAGGAGGACAGGAGAGGAGAGATGAGGAGAGGAGAGGGGGGGTAGAGAGAGAGGGAGGGAGGGATGGTGGTGGTAGAGAGAGAGAGAGAGAGAGGGAGAGGGGGTGGTGGTGGTAGAGAGACAGAGAAAGAGAGAGAGAGAGAGAGAGAGAAAGAAACAAAGACAAAGACAGAGAGAGAGAGAGAGAGAGAGACAGAGAGAGACAGAGAAAGAAAGAGAGAGACAGAGAGAGAGACAGAGAGAGAGAAAGGGGGGAGGAGGAGGGGAGGGGAGACACGGGGGAGAGAGAGCAAGGTGAGCGCGGTGGGCCGTGCACTGTGCGCGTCGACCTTGGTTTCACACACGGCCCGTTAAACCGACAAATCCTCGGGGAGGACTTTGCCGTAAATTCATCCTAAACTGTTAATTTGGGGTTTGAGCTGTCAGGATCCTCAGCCAATGAGAACACACCGCCGTGCTGAGAGGAGAAACAACCTTACATCATTATCCTGAGATGGAGAGCAGGCCACCCACACTCTCTGGCACACATGCACCCGGACACACACACACACACACACACATATGCACACAAAGGCGCGTGCGCGCACACCTACATGCACGCACACACACACCCTATCCTATATTCAGCTTTAGCCAGGTGTGGTTTTTACACACTGGGAGCGGGAATTGATACTCTGTGGTTTACTGAAAACACACACACGCACGCACACGCGCGCACACACGCACGCACGCACACACACACACACACACACACACACACACACACACACACACACACAGGGTGTGTCCTACCTGCCGTATCTGGCGGCCGTAGACTCTGACCATTGGCTGGATGCTGAGATGTCTTCATCCTGGATCTGACCTCCAGACATGCCCAGAGGATACCTACACACACCTGCAACACACACACACACACACACACACACACACACATACACACACACACACACTGACCTGTTAGCCCAGAGGATACCTACACACACCTGCAACACACGCACACACACACACACACACACACACACACACACACACACACACCTGCAACACACCAACACAACACTATCAGCTCTGTCAATACACACACACACACACACACACACACACACACACACCGTGAACACACCGTGGCAACTCTCCACAACTCACAGTGCCAACTCACACACTCCCATGTGGAGCGTATAGGTCAGGTCTCCCTTGATACACATCCCTCTAAGCCCACTGGCTTTGCTGTCATACATACACACACACACACACACACACACACACACTCACACACACACACACACACACACACACACACACACACACTGTATTTCTCTGGATTATCTGCCTACTCTCACCCCACACCTGCTGTAGAAATATGTGACACGGTCTCGTCATTTGGGCCGCAAGTCGGCAACCCATCAGAAAGTTCAGACTTTTTTTTTAAACATCGAGCTACGTTTTAATGTTGTTGAGAATCACAACACAAACTCGGTAGTCAAGCCAAAATACTGCAACGCAACGGATTGGGTGAGTAATCCCCCACTGCTACCTAGTTAACTATAACACTACTTTACATTGTTAGCAGGCTCACAAAACAAGCTGTGTTAGTTGACTAGCGATGTGTCGTTGATTTTCAACAACGCTGAAATATATTACATTTTTCGAACGTCCGAACATTAAATCGTCCGTGTCACATATGTGGTGTAGATATCAATGGAGGCCGGTGGAGGCAGAAATCGGAGGACGGTCTCATTTGAATGCATGGAACGGAACAAGGGATGATACCGTCCTCCGTCCTCCGATCTCTACCTCCACCGGCCTCCCCCGGCCGTCAGCCATCCCACTCAGACCAGCCACAGCGGTGGTCACCATCGCTAGGAGACCAGGGGCGTTCAGACGCTCGTCCCTCTGCTCCTAAACATGTTTCATCCCCTTCTCCCTCTCTTTATGTCGAGACATCAGAATCTAAAACATGAGGTAGAATGACAGAGAGAGAGAGAGAGAATGGAGGAGAGAGAGAGAGAAAGAGAGAGAGAGGAAGTGCTATTCACACACACACACACACACACACACACACACACACACACACAGCCCCCCCCCCAGTACTCAGAGTGTGGTTACTTTATTGAAATAAAGAACAGGGTTCCGTTCAACCTCCTGCCAGGGTAAACAGACTGGGTACCAGACAGCCATGTAAGGAGTGTGTCGGTGTGTGTGTGTCTGTGTATGAGAGAGAGTTTGAGAGAGTGTGTGTGTGTCTAGGTGTGTGTGTGTGTGTGTATGTGTGTGTGTGTGTGTGTGTGTGTGTGTGTGAGAGAGAGAGAGTTTGAGAGAATATGTGTGTGTCTAGGTGTGTGTGTCTAGGTGTGTGCGTGTGTGTGTCTAGGTGTGTGTGTGTGTGTGAGAGAGAGTTTGAGAGAGTGTGTGTGTGTGTGTGTCCGTGTGTGTGTGTGTGTCCGTGTGTGTGTGTGTGTGTCCGTGTGTGTGTGTGCGCGCGTGTGTGTGTGTCCGTGTGTATGTGTGTGTGCGCGCGCGTGTGTCCGTGTGTGTGTGTAGAGGGTAAAACCCTGGCTAGAGAGTATCACCCTTCTCCTGTGTGGTCTACTCTAGACAACCAAAATGCCCCCTCTTTCCTGCATCCCCATCCTCCCATGGATGTCCTCCCTCCATCCCTCCACCCCCCCCCCCCTCCCCTCCCCTAGCCTCATCCTCCCTCACCCTCCTCCTCCCCTCTCCTGTGTGGTCCAAACCAACCGCTCTGCCCTCCCTCCCCCCCCTCCCCACCCCCCTCCCACCACCATGTAGCAGCGAACAGTGAGCCATCAAAGTGATCTACTGTGAGGCTTTTGAACATTTCATCGCTCAGTGTTTCATTACGGCTCCGTGGGCTAACTGAGCGTGACATGGACGCCATGGTATCTATTAACTTTTACAGCCCCGAAATAGAACCTCCTTCCCCTTTTTACGTACGGCTGTTTCTGGGTGTAAAAATAGAAGGGTGATTTCGTTCTTTTTTTTTCTTTTTCCATCAATATTATCCCAGTCGGGCAAGGCCCCGTATAAAATATTTATTGAGGTTTCTGGTTGTGTGATTTCTCTATCTGGAACATACGTACGTTTATACACTGTATCACCGCTGTACTTTAGCCATCTCATGTTTTGCAGCGTCAGACCGAAAAATACAAGACTTGGATTTGACCGTTTATCGGATTCTGAAGAGGTTTTTGGGGTTTTCTGTTTGAAGGTCAATCGAATCATTATTTTTGGACGACATACTAGGATCCCATCGGGGTGGATTAAAAGGCCATAGAGTTGCATACTCGGATTGACCCTGTGGTCGTGTGTGTGTGTGTGTGTGTGTGTGTGTGTGTGTTTGAGTGTGTGTATATGTGTGTGTGTGTGCGTGTGTGTGAGACCCTGTGAGTCTGTGTGTGTCCTAGACTCTGTGTCCAGTAGTTTCATATGTGTGTGCATTTATGCGTGTGAGAGTAAGAGTGTGGACTGTGTGTATTTTACTACAATAATATTTTCCATATTATGTGACTTTGTGGGTGTGTGGGTGTGTGTGTGCGCGTGCATATGTGTGTGCGATGAATGATTATGTGATTTTATGTGATTTGATTTGTGTGTGTGTGTGTGGGTGTGATAGCCCAGGGTCATGCTGGTCAGCGGAAGTGAGGGGGGGGGGGGGACTCTCCCTGTCAGCCTGCACCCCCTCCACCTCACCTCACAGCAACGCCTTTGTGAGGCTGCCAGCAGCAACAACTCAAGGCCCTTTCTGTCTGTTTTATCTGCTCTCTCTCTCTCTCTCTCTGTCTCTCTCTCTCTCTCTCTCTGTCTCTCTCTCTCTCTGTCTCTCTCTCTCTGTCTCTGTCTCTCTCTCTCTGTCTCTCTCTCTCTCTCTCTCTCTCTGTCTCTCTCTCACTCTCTCTCTGTCTCTGTCTCTCTGTCTCTCTCTCTCTCTCTCTCTCTCTCTGTCTGTCTCTGTCTCTCTCTCTCTCTCTGTCTCTCTCTCTCTGTCTGTCTCTGTCTCTGTCTCTCTCTCTCTCTCTCTCTGTCTGTCCTCCCTCGCTTTTTTCTATCCTCTCCTTCACTTTTTTTTCCCTCCTTTTTTTCTTCTTCTTCTTCTTCTTCTTCTTCTTCTTCCTCTCTTCCGAATGTTTGCTCAGAAGTCAGGATGGGGGCAGACCTCTGAGGGTTGGTGTGTGTGTGTGTGTGTGTGTGTGTGTGTGCGTCTTGGCAGCGTAAACGCTCTAGAGGGAGGTCCCTCCGCCTCCAAACAAAAAACTCTTCCAGATGTGAGAGAGAGACCGCCCGATCCTCCTCCCATCTTCACTCCTTCTCCTCCACCCTCCCATCCTCACTCCTCTCTACCCCATCCTCCTCCACCTTCCCATCCTCCCTCCTCCTCCTCCACCCTCCTATCCTCCCCCCTCCTCCTCCTCCACCCTCCTATCCTCACTCCTCTCTACCCAATCCTCCTCCACCCTCCTATCCTCACTCCTCTCTACCCAATCCTCCTCCACCCTCCTATCCTCACTCCTCTCTACCCAATCCTCCTCCACCCTCACATCCTCCCTCCTCCTCCTCCTCCATCCTCACATCCTCCCTCCTCCTCTTCCTCCATCCTCCCATCGTCACCCCTCTCTCTCTCGCACCCTCCTCCATCCTCACATCCTCACTCCTCCTCCTCCACCCTCCCATCCTCCCTCCTCCTCCTCCATCCTCACATCCTC
>NC_137677.1:10586271-10591271 GCF_963989245.1 Nansenia antarctica | reverse complement strand
TTATGGGGGAGTATCGAACTGTAGTAGGCGGGGAGTGGGGGGGTAAGAGGAGTTATGTGCTGGGCTGTAGGGGGGTGGGGGCTAAGGAGAGTTATGGGGGAGTAGGGGGGAGTAAGGGGGGCTAAGGAGAGTTATGGGGGAGTGCTGGGCTGTAGGGACGGGGGGGGTGCAGAGTGGACATAGACGAGGCCTGTGTCCTGTCACACACTGGCCCACACATTCCCTCTCTCTCACACACACTGCCAGCTCTATGGGGCCTACTCACTGTATGCGGCTATTTTTAACCCAGGAGGTACTGTAAGATTTCACACACTCCTATAGATCTCACCCAGGCAGGCCGTGGTGTCGCTGAAATCACATCACGGAGAGGAGGTGTCACGTCATGAATGGACAGTACGGCGATTCATCCGAGCGTTATCATTCCATTTTTTTAACGGGAGACACACAGCCGACGAGGACCGTCGGAGTACAGCAACACACACACACACACACACACACACACACACACACACACACACACACACACACACACACACGTTGGAAATCATCCTCAGGGGTAAAATGACGATATGGAGGCGAGCCAGTGAGCGGTCCTGTCTCTGGTCTACCGCCGCCTGCTCCTTATTACTACCGTCAGAGACGCTGACGTCAATAGGAGACGGTCCAACTTGCCGCCTTAACTGTATTACCAAAGGGCCTGCCGGGGATCAGTCAGCCTTCTACTGAGTCTATACATCAATATCAGAGAGAGGAAAGCTCGGCGGTTCAAAAAAGCAGCTCTGAGATATATATCTTGTGTCAAACACGGCCAATTGAAATCCTGTGACGTCAAGTCGGCATGAATTAAAGTCACTTTTTTGAGGGGGGGAAAAATAAAGCCACCGCACTTTTCGAAAAGCTTTCAAAGAGCGAGAAAACAGAGGAAAAACAATCTCGAGGGGGAAATTCAAAAAATCTAAGCCAACGAGTCGTTTGTTTGACACTTCGTGGTCTTGCGACCCAGATCTCGGAGAGAATGATCGCATACGGAGATGAACGCAAGTCACAACTGGACTGAGGAACGGCTGCGGATCTAAAAGTATGAATGTTTGCTTCTAGCGCAGGCACACACACGCATACGCACACGCTGCGCTCATACACGCTCATACACGCTTGCACGCCCACCCACGCATGCACACACACACGTACACACACACACACACACACACACACACACACACACACACACACACACTCACCCACTTAGTCACACACACACACACACTCACCCACTTAGTCACACACACACACACCACCCACACACACACACCACCCACGCACGCACGCACGCACGCACGCACACACACACACACACACACACACACACACACACACACACACACACACACACACAGTCACACACACACACATTTTAAATGCTTTATTTATGTCCACATACAAAGTACAATTCTAAAGGACATAAATACTAACAGTGCACTAACACACACACACACACACACACACACAGTCACACACACACACACACACACTCACACTCACCCACTTAGTCACACATACACATACACACGCACACACACACACACACACACACACACACACACACACACACACACGAACACTAGACACATCACACGTAGAGTAACGACAATTGTATGACGGTCAAAGACAGACAGACAGAGAGAGAATGAGATGTCCAGAATGAGATGTCCTTCCGTTCCATCTCTTCGGCACACAGTGTCTCTGGCTTCTGCTCCAACACCAACACATTCTGGAGCTGTCAGAGGAAACACTCATAAAGGAGAGTTTTCCCTCGTATAATTCGACAACAGAAGAGTCTCCTGTCCTTTTATGAAATATGGGCCTATTTTTCCCATCAATGGGCTCTTTGTTGAAAGTGACACGTCTGGTTAATTAAAGGGAGGCGAGACATGTGTGTGTGTGTGTGTGTGTGTGTGTGTGTGTGTGTGCGTGTGTCTGCTCTCACACCTCCCTGTGGTTGGCTGAAAGCTAGTCGATAAGTCGGGCCTAATGAATAGGCTCCTGTGACTGAACCAGATGACCCATGTCCCACACACAGGTACACACAGGTGGTTACTAATACAACACCTTATCCTCTATTCAAGGCACCGTGCAACACCCTTACCGTAGAAAAGCACAGCTGGGAAACGCTTTGTCATTATTGATTTCGTTTATCGTAAGTGCAGGCTAGTGCACTTACTGCATACTATAGGGATTCTGAAAGACAGCTTGCAATAGTCTAAAAACCTTTGAGTGGAAACCCTCCTATTCTGTACTTCAAATGCAGTGCACTTTCAGGAAATCATCATCAGGATTCATTTCAAAAGGGAGTGCACGGTGTGTTCGAAAGGTCAGGACGTCCCATTTCTCCACAGCTCTGTCAATTGGAACGAAATAAAACTGCCTTCAAACAGTTGACATTTAGAAAGGGGTTTGGCGATAAGGAACAGAAGATGAAAAGCACCGTTGGAGCTGAAAGAGCTAGGGGAAAGAGCTAGGGGAAAGAGCTAAGAGCTAAACAGAGGGAAACCGCTGCGTCTGGGAACACATACTTGTGTGTTTAACTTCAAAGATAGAATCAGAAGTGTTATAAGCAGAAATGTTCACGTTATCATTCACGTTATCATTAATACTAACTATACTAATACTAATATTCACTAGCTAATACTCGCTAATACTCGCTAACTAGCTCCTCTGTCCTACTCTAATGTATGTTCAAGGGGGTTAGGGTTCAAGAAAAGGACACAACCAGGCAGAAAGTGTGTTCACAGAGGAAAACCCTACATGTCACCGAGAGAGAGGCTGGTGGAGATCGAAATCGGAGGACGGGCTCATTGAAAATGCGTCCTCTGATTTCCAACCTCCGCCAGCAGCCTCCCAAAGCTTCACTGGACGTTTTCGTATTGTATTCTTTCGGACAGCTTTGGACGAATCCGGAATAACTGTTATGACAGCCCCAGGCTACGTTTATTGTTTCAAATCAGGGTCTGACTGCAGCCGAGGATTGTTGACTTGGATTTCTGATGCTGGGAAAAGGTCTGAGAATATAACCCTGGGAATATCAGTTCGCTGCAGCCTGGGAGAGGAAGTGGTGAAGGACTCGCACTCCCCTCAGAAAACTTCAGTCCTACAGCCTCTGTTCAGCTGGAAGCGAAGGAACTATAGCACTGTACCTCTGCAACTTGTTCATGGACTGTGGGAGATACTTTACAGATATTGACATTGAGACAAAATGGCGTTATTGACAGAGGTTGTTGTTGTTGTCGAAACTGATCAGAGAGTCTCTCGCACACACGTGCGCACACACGCACACACCTTGACTCACTACCCACACTCTCCTACCCTGGGGGAGCAATAATCCTGAAAAGAGATCTGGAACAAACACGCACTTTGAGTAATGACCTCCAAACCACGTTACCTAAACCACGTTACCTAAACCACGTTATCTAAACCACGTTATCTAAACCACGTTATCTAAACCACCTTATCTAATCCACCTTATCTAAACCACGTTATCTAAACCACTTTAGCTAAACCAACTTATCTAAACCACTTTACCTAAACCACCTTCTCTAAACCACGCTACCTAAACCACCTTATCTAAACCACCTTATCTAAACCACCTTACCTAAACCACGTTATCTAAACCACCTTATCTAAACCACCTTATCTAAACCATGTTATCTAAACCACCTTACCTAAACCACCTTATCTAAACCACTTTATCTAAACCACTTTAGCTAAACCACCTTATCTAAACCATGTTATCTAAACCACTTTAGCTAAACCACCTTATCTAAACCACGTTATCCAAACCACCTTATCTAAACCACGTTACCTAAACCACCTTACCTAAACCACTTTATCTAAACCACCTTATCTAAACCATGTTATCTAAACCACGTTACCTAAACCACCTTACCTAAACCATGTTCTAAACCACCTTATCTAAACCACCTTATCTAAACCCTGTTACCAGCGCGTGTGCGTGGCGGAACTGCTGTGGCACTCACTATTGCGGCTTCCCTACTGGTAGAGTGTCTTCTGCGGCTCTAACTGCGGAGCTTCTACTGCCAGTTCTATCTTTGTATATTGAGTTTTGCCTCTACGTGCTCGACAAATGTGAAAAAAAATAGGCAAGAATCCGACTCTCTAGCTAGCTGGCATGCCAGCGCGACACACGCTCGAGACTCGCGTCTCACGCGGCCTGTATGGCTGCTCTAACCCGTTGAAACGCATCAACGAAACGCACACACGCGCTGCCCGAGGTAGTCACTTGTAAACCGGGCCCTAAACCACCCTTATCCAACCAAAGCTCTCGCGTTGCAAGAGCAAACAGGATAGCGGCTTTATTCTGTTTTCATAGGCCAATGTTATTCGCAGGAAACAATCCTATTTTCTTGGTAGGGACTTCCTCTCTCTTACTCTCTCGGGTCCTCTGCACACAGAGGGACGATGGTGAGAGAGCTCCTGCTCCAGAGAGAAGCCTGCACCTTGAGAGACCCCAGAGAGTAAACACGGAGGGCTTTACCTGGTCCTGCCAGAAGACTGACCGCTCAGTCCAAACCCGGGGGCGCTGAACAACAGCACACTTCACTGCCGGGCCCGGGCTCTTACCGTCAACAGGCCTCGCATGCGATGGAGGAGGCAGGAGGAATGTACCGTAGAACGCTCTCTTGGCTGCAGTAGAAACTAGGCTGCGTCAATGGGTGCAAACGACTATATCTGCTGTAGCAGCTGGCTACCTCCAATAGCACTGTACTCTAGTACGTATCGTATTCGTGAGAGCACAAAATTAGAAATGGCAACCTTTTTTTCCAGAGATGTTCAGTTAGAAGATGGTAACGTTTAAAAAAAGGACAAGAGGTAAATCCAAAAGATGAACATAACAGAAACACGTGAAGCAGTTGGTAGAGGGTTTAGAAGTTTGGAAGACTTGAAACGGAATTCTAGAATGACCAAAATGAAACAGGCTTGCATTG
>NC_137677.1:10566271-10578771 GCF_963989245.1 Nansenia antarctica | reverse complement strand
CTGCTGTGCCCCACCCCAAAAAAATAGCACCAGCCGCCACTGGTTTCATGGTGTGAATAATAGTGTCAAAGAACTAGCAAGCTAGCTAGCTCAGAGGTGATTAGATGAGCTAGTCTGCTGCACACATGCCAGCTAAAGAGCTAACTAGATGCACTTTATTATTTTACTTAAAGTAGATATACAATCTTTCTTATTCTGCTAGAATTGGGCTTCATGGTAATACCATAATGGTATATTTACAGTACATGGACAGTGGATTGAAGCATTGGAACAAACCCTCACTCATTGGAATTGTCTGTTTTTTGTAGTTGGACATACGATTTTCTTACCGGTGAGAGAGTAAGTAAAGACAGTATCTGACTCTATTGCCCACAGCAACCCAATATTCAATTAGAATGATGTTATGATTTGATATGAATTCAATGTATACCTCTTATTAAATTATAAATACTCTGGTTGTTATATTTGCCTTTTGGTTGACAGCAAAAGAGGGAGAGAGGAGGATAGAGAGGGAGAGAATGAGAGAGAGCAGGATGGTGTCGGCACACCAGAGAGACAGCAAGAACCAGGTGAGAAAGTGGACATGTAGTCAAGACCACATAAGTAGCCTTGAGAACCGATGGTTCTCGAGCCTAACGGCCCTTAGGGGGCAGGAGCCTATCTCCTGTTTCTGTAGCGTGAGGCAGCTTGATGTACAAGTACAGTCCATGCCACCCCCCCCCCCCCCAAGGGAGAAAACACCGGTGTAGATGCATACTGTATGCATAAGTGAGTGTGGTGGTGCTTATGGGGTGTCGCTACGGGACAGGTGTCGCTCTGACTGGGAGGGCAAAATCACAGTATACCCACTAGAAAAAACTAGACTACACCACTGGATGTGGATCTCTCCACCACCACAGCAGGACCTTCCATGTTCCTCCATAAAAGGAGATCAGACGGAGGCTGGTGGAGGTAGACATCGGAGGACGGAGCGCTTGTAACGATTCCATGCGTTCCGTGCGTTATGATCCGACGTCTACTTCCAACACCGGCCTCCACCGTGCACGAGATGTAAATGTGACATGTTCTAGTCTTTTGGTCCGCATATAGGCAACCCATCAAAATGTTCAGACTTTTCTTTTGAAACAACGGAATTACGTTTCGACGTTGTTGAGAATCACGACACAAACTCGCTAGTCAACCCGAAATACTGCAACAACGCAATGGATTCGGTGAGTAATCCCCCACAGGTACCGAGTTAACTATAACACTAATTTACATTGTTAGCAGGCTCCCAAAACAAGCTGTGTTAGCTGACTAGCGAGTGTGTCGTTGATTTTCAACAACGTTGAAATGTATTGACGTTTTTCGAAAGAAAAGTCGGAACGTTAAATCAGATCCCGATAGGAGGACCAAAGCTTTAGAATGTGTCACGAATGATTCCGACCTGTTTTGACAAAGAGTTTATTGACATGGATCAAGTTGACTTCCTGTCCAGTCTGCCCGAACCTATCAGAGGAAGCCAGTATGTACGCTACTACATCAACGCTGGGATGCTATTGGTCCAAGACTGACACCGCTTTACCCTGCTACAAGCCACACAATAAAGGGAGGTGGACATTCCTTAAATGTCAACGCCGAGCCTGCTGAGGTGTTTAACTGAGTCGGAGAGAGGGAGAGTCACCTTCTCCAAGTTCAGGAGGCCACAGAAGTACCTGTTGCACATTCCTCTGGTTAACGTAAAGCACATGTTGAGAGAGCTCGGAGAGAGTTCATGGCTGGCTATTACCAGCAATGAGGTCATGAACCCGAAGGCCGGAGCACGCACGCACGCACGTACGCATGTGTACACACACGCACACGCACACACACACACAACCACACACACACACACGCACACACACACAGAGAGCCTGGAATGACACACAAGTCAAGGGTCACACGCAGGACCTTTGCCGGACAACTGTCCTTTTCATTCCGTGCCTGTTTCCATAAACCTGTGGTGTTCAGATGACTCAGGCGGAAGGTAAAGAGTCTGCTAAGTATTAGCCTATATTCTAAGTATATCCTCCTCATGTCCCCAAACCACCGTGTCTGAATAAAGCCTCTGTGTGGATCTATCACCCACATACCACAGATGAACCTGCATACCGCCAGCATACCACCTACATAACACCCACATAACAGCAGGGGCAGCTGCATACCACCTACACGACGAAGAGGAACTACACAAGGAGGGCTTTGCTCTTTAGAGGGTTTGAGGTCTTGGGTCTTTGTCCATATATTTCATGCTTTGTGAAATAATACATTGAGTTTCAAATGAAATTAGGGGTTGAATTGTTGATGACAGCTACCTAAGGTACAGAAGAGAACAGAACCAAGCAAAAAAAATAGGAGGTCTAGAATTCAAATGGTTTCGAATTGCTCAACTTTCCCTAAACACACTCCTGCCCCCACCACAACAGAGTAAATCGAATTTGCCCTCGGGGTTGAAGAACTTGAAGCAAGACAGTCAAGAAGCCTCATGCAATTTCTGCATTAGTTCCACGTCCTTCGCAGACAAAAACAAAACTTTCAATATCCGTCTAACCAGCCAACGCAATGAAATGACCGTGAAACATACTGCAGACACAGAGACATTTCCTCCTTCCACTTTTCTGTCTAAACAAAAGTATAGTTTATAACTTGACTAGCTAACTTGAGTAACTTTAACAGGCAACATATATCTGCCTTTAACTTACTGTAAATGTGTAAATGTGCAGAATAATGTTTTTTCTTTAAAAAAATAAAATAAAACATAAATAAAAATGTTTCTGGAAAATCATTATGAATTGTCAATCAATTTTGAATGGTACCATAGGACTATTCTGAAGTGAAGTCAATAAAAACACAAGTCGTGGTGTTGTCTTCACAACATTAAGTTGTGGTGTTGTAATAACGACACTTTAGTCATAATTCAGTAGACATAACACACAGTACAACACACCGGTGCAAATACAGTACTTTTACAACTAAGCAATGCAAGGCTCTTCTTGATTAGAGAGATCAGATTCATTTCCAGCTTAAGGCGAGATGTGTGTAATGGCTGCTGTCTGGAACAGCTGGATGGGGCCAGGGGTTCTCACTCTGCAGCTTCGGTCTGAAGGGGACTTTGCACCACTCTGCTATCCTCTATTCTAGCCTGCCATGCAAACAGCTGTTCACACAGAGGAAAAATTGTAACGTTGGCTGAAAAAGATTAAAGAATATCCAAAACACACTTGTGAGGCATTCAAGAGATATCACTAGCAAGCAGAGGCACATCTCCAGGAGCGAGAGGAATCCAAACGTTCCCCTAAAAACACACATGGCAAAAGTGGAGAAAACAAGAGGAACAAAGAAAGAAAAGTGATATTTTTCAAGGAAAATAAAATAACGGACACTCACTTCTAAAAATGTTTCTCCTTTCTCAAACCATTTGTTTTTTCCGAGGAGACAGTAGGGTATTCCAGTGAGTGCCCCTGTGTCAGAGTTACTGGCTGATAGAATCCAAGCCTTTCTCTCTCTATCTATCTATCTCTCTCTCTCTCCCTCTCTCTCTCTCCGTACGCTCTCTCAGGACTCACTCAGACTCACTGGGCTGATGTAAGACACCCCTGCAAAAAAGAAAAAGGAAAAAAAGTCGGAGAGGGGAAGAGAGAGAGAGAGAGAGAGAGAGAGAGAGGGAGAGAGAGAGAGAGAGAGAGAGAGAGGGAGAGAGAGAGAGAGAGAGGGAGAGAGAGAGAGAGAGAGAGAGAGGGAGAGAGAGAGAGAGAGAGAGAGGGAGAGAGAGAAAAAAAAAAAGCTTCACATTCTGAGGATTTTTGGGGGGATGCCAAAATCCCAGAATTCCACATGCCACACATCAGGTTTCAATTAAGCCAGACTCCAGCACCCAATCAGAAGGCTTTTCTTTTTTCTTTCTTTCTTTTTTCTCTTTTTTACCTTGAGAGGAGCATTTTCCTTTTGACAGCCAGAGGAAACTCTCAAACGACTATAATTCAAGACAACATTTTTACTAGAGGCATAGGCCTATCGTTGGAAAATGTGAACACCACATCAACACATCAATTCTAAGAAATAAAATAAAAAAAATAAAACTGTCTTTCAAAACATATTGTTACATAAAAATATTTATACGGGCAGTTTCATAAACCAAAATGAAGAAAACTCAATACAGTAAAATGCACTTTTAATGGAGATTCTTCTTTGAACATGTTTAGGCCCAGCAGTGGCTTCATCTGTAAACCGTCTGTGAACTGACCCCAACCAATACTGACTACCCAGTTACCATGGAGACAACCAATACTGACTACCCAGTTACCATAGAGACAACCAATACTGACTACCCAGTTACAGTAAAGAGAAAACTAGTAAACAAAGTCTTTCCCATTATTAAAGTTACAATCTGTAATTTAAAACAACAAAGCGTGCTCCCCGCTACTTCTTTGGTAAACAGTTGAGGAACGGGGCTGGACAGAGCTATGGATGCTGGGACTGACCATCCATGAGGTCAACATGATCGTTTTTAAGCTCTACAGTAATTTGAAGCTTATTTTTGGGGTTCTGTTGGGACAGTTGAACTAGGCATATAAGGCATTTATAAGTTTGATTCTTCAAGACTCAATGGCTATATATCATTCATTTCAAAGTTCGCTAAATTGATATAGATTGCCTTTTTAATAGTAAATTATAATGCAATAAGTGGTTTGCCCATTCTGCACTCTGTTGAATTAGTGGACAATAGTCACAGTCAAACCACAGAGTGACCTCACCTCAGCGATGACTAAGGAAATGGTCACCTTCTGATGACATAATCATATCCCAACCCCAGTGTTTCCGCTGCTGAGGTAGGCTAAAACGGTTGGCCAGAGTGAGGAAAAGTAAAGGGATATTGGAGATGGTGAAGGTAAGGATCAACGTGTCAAATAACGGTCACAGGGTGGAATTCCCCTTTAAATTCCTCTCCCTTCGTGGTGGAAAAGCAGACTGTCACTTAACGAGGAAAGCATCCAGCTCCACGGCCCAGGCCTGTGTTCTAAAGCTTTGTACACATGCTGGCCTGAGGGAAGATAATATAGCAGAAGGGAATGCAACTTTGTTTTTTATTGTCACCCAGACATGGATATCTGTCCTCACAAGTTACGATAGACAATTTACAATTCAAATATCTGATACAGTGCATTCGGAAAGTATTCAGAACCCTTCCCTTTTTCCACATTTTGTGGTGTTTTATAGACTCAATTTAAAATGGATTAAATTGAAAGAATTTGCCATCAATCCACACACAATACCCCAGAATGGTAGAGCGAAAATGCAAGAACAAAAGCATCTTGATGCAAGAACAATAGTTCATGTAATTTTGGAATGAATATCTTCATTTTTCGTTTTTATAGGGTCTCTAATTTTCTAAATGACATGAACTATTATCCTTGCATTAAGATGGATTCAATTTAACTTATTGAGTGATCTTTGATGACGCTTTTGCTTTTTAGCTCATTTTAAGAGTGTCATTGCAAAGGGTCTGAATACGTGTACATGAGGTATTTCTGTATTTACATTTTAATACATTTACTGACATTTAAAAAAAAAAGTGGTTTCACATCGTCATTCTGGGGTATTGTGTGTGGATTGATCACATATTATTTTAATTTAATCAATTTTAAATTGAGTCTATAATACAACACAATGTGGAAAAAGTTAAGGTGTCTGAATACTTTCTGAATTCGAATGAATGAATGATCCTTATTGTCATTGTAACAGGTACAACTACATTTCAATGCAAGCCCTTGGTGCTAACAATCAAACACCGTCCTAAGATAATAAAAAACAAGAATGAGACATAAATAGACATAAATAGGGGGGATATAAATAGGGGGGTGAGTGATCGGTAGGAATCTGAGAATGTATCTATGTAAACTTATATACACTATATGGCCTATTCACAGGGGGGTGTATAGACAGGGGCTGTATATGAAGAGACAAACAAGTGCATCATGTGTAGAGGGTTGGAGATGAACAGGGATACAGACACACTGCATCTGCCTCAATCAGCCTCTACATCATGTGGTATTCACGCTGGAAACATAGACCAAAGAAATCCAGTAAACGGTTTTACCCAGAATTTTCCCCTCGCTTTGTGCAATAACATGCATACATACTGACACTGACACTGACACTGACTCTCACACTCACACTCACACTCACACTCACACTCACGCTCACTCACACTCACACTCACACCCACACTACACCCCCCAGTTGTGTAGCTCTGAAAGGATAGAGGGAACTTAAAATATTCCATATATCTTATCAGATGGTATTGCTATGTATTTCCATATTGTGTTGTGTTATACAGTACAGTAGTTATACAGTACTGAATTTAATATATATTATTATTTTTATCAATGTTTGTAGCAATCCACACACAATTCCCCATAATGACAAAGCAAAATATGTTTTTAAAAACATTTGAATTAAAATAGAAAAAACAGAAATACCTCATTTACATAAATAATCAGACCCTTGGAAGTCATTGCTCTAACACTCTTAACATGTGCTCAAATGCAAAAATATCTTCAACAAGTTCAATCCAGTCCATTTGAATGCAAGGATAATAATGTGTGTGATTTCCTAACGAATATATAGTCTTTTTATAGTCTCTGGTTTGCAGTGGAATCAATTACACACTGTTTACCAAAATAACTATTTAGACCTCTCTTATTAACCCACTATGAATGTTGAAGACTTTGATCCCGAAACCAGTGGCCCTTCTTCCATAAGCAACGTTGAAACACGCCCTCCTCAGACCCTCAGTACACCAGACTAACCCCCCTCCTCTCCACTCCACATCCAGATGACACATACTGTCTTCACTGGGGAATTACAAAGACACCGATCTAGAGATCAGAGGCCTGGTCTGCCTCCATCCACACAGCAGCCTTCAGACTGGGTCTGATGGTTGGGTGTGGTGTTGATCTGGAACTGGCCAATAGGAAGGTCAGCATACACACTGTCTGTGAGTCACTACAGGAAGAAGTGTTTATTTATATTACTCATAGGCATCACCTGACCTCGAATGCACACACACACACACACACACACACACACACACACGCGCACACACGCGCACACACACACACACACACACACGTACTTAAATGATTAGGCTGTATTTACCTCAGACACCACAATGCGTTGGGTCATCAGTGATAGTGTAGCAGGGCTGTTTGAGAGAGTGGAAGAAAAGAGAGAGAGAAAGCCAACGAGATGTATTATGCAGTGGAAGAGAGGAAAAACAGAGAAGGAGAGAGAGAGAGAGAGACAGAGAAACACTGTGAAGCTAGAGAGCACATTTCCTGAAAGGCAGCAGTGGTGCAGCTTGCTCTGGCCCATCTTAAACATAAACCATGTGCTGGAAACTCTGATTCAACAGACCAGGAGCTCTAATTCAAAAACCACACACCCTGCAAACAGACAGGCACACACACACACACACACACACACCGGCAGAGGCACAGGCACACACACACACACGCAGAGGCACACACACACACACACACACACACACACACACACACACAAAGGCACACACACACACACACACACACACACACAAAGGCACACACACACACACACAACTCAGGTTTAATAAACGATGACTCATGCTTCTTCCAAATGGGAAATTTCTTTAATAAAGAAAATGGAAAACAATTTTTCAATTTCATCTTTTCAAGCTGAACTGTGTCATTTTGAAGCTATGACTAGCAAAAGACTAGCAGACAGTCATCCCCAGATATCATAAATAAACCCCTTACCCTACACCATGTATCTTACTACATGTTAATAATAATAATAATAATAATAACAATAGTTCAGAACACTCTAATTAGTTGTTTGATTACAATCCTATGTTGTACCTATGATGAATATTATCTGTCTATCTATCTATGTACAAATCCCTTGGTAAAATGTGTAGTGTCGGTGGTCATTTTTTTTCCACCTACGAAACATCCAATAAAAAAATAAGTTTCATGAGCAAAATAAATAGCTTGATCTTCAGACTGCTTCATCCAGTCAGCCCAGACAGGGCCTCCGTCCGATCACGTTACGCTGCGTTTATGTGCTCTCAGAAAATATAGGAGACTCTAAATACGGCAGAGAAAACAAGGCGAGTCGATTGTAAACGCTAGACTCCCCACGCGGTACAGTATTTCAAACTTGGAAGCTCATGTGAACGTTATTTGGACGCCAGATACTATCCCCCCCCACCCCCTGTTATTCGGAGAGCACATGAACACAGCATTATTGCACGGGAACATCATCACATTTTCTCCCAGGAGGGGGCGGGGGGGGTGTGGTGGAGAGATGGAGACGGAGGGAGGGGGGTTGGGTCTTTGGGCCGTCTCTCTCTCTCTCTTCCTCTCTCTTCCTCTCTCTTTCTCTCTCTTTCTCTCTCACACTCCGTTCTTCACCAGCTCGTGGGCTCCGCTCTCGTTGATCACCAGGGTGGGGCGGAACTCCCGCCCTCTCACCAGCGCCTCCAGACCCTGAGACACACGACAGGACGTGACATCATCAGAGACAACATTACCGTCGTTCCTTCCATTCGGAACTTTTTCTTTTTTCACCCAGTGACTTCAACTAGTCACATCACATGCAGTGGTCACTCCGGGCGGAGAAAGAAAGGAAAACAAATATTTTTTCTTTTTTTTACGTGTTTGAATTGAGCCCTCCCTCCCCTTTAAGTCCCTCCCCCCTTACCTCTCCTCCATAGGATACCAGTGGAGAGATCTCACATTTGATTGGCAGGTCTGTTCCATCCTTCAGGCTGTGGGGAGGGGAGGAAGTGGAAGTGTGGGGTGGGGGTGGGGGGGGGATGGAGAGAAAGAGAGAAGGTAGGAGAGGCTGAGTGATTTTCCCTCATGGATGGGGGGAGGAAAGAGAAAGAGAAGAAGCAGCTGGATATCTCTGGACATTTTGATTCCCTGGTCCAGCTGTTCTTATAGAGAGATGATATATTCAGAGCAGAAGCATTAAAGCGTCAATGTCAGCAGAACAGATTGTGGACGTGCACCCAGTCTGAAACCAGCCTGTAGCCCCCTGACATCTCACCTAGTTCAACACACCTCAGAGGGCTTGGGCAACGTGGTTATAGAGCCAACTGTCCCTTCAATAGGCTAGGTCAAGTGCCCACCATATTGCTTATACCCATCTATTGGGGTAGTGGTTGCCTGGTCTAGTGGATAGTGAGTTGGACTACAAATCGGAAGGTTGTGAGTTCAAATCTGGCCTGGAACACCACCACTAGTGTGCCCTTGAGTAAGGAAACATAGTCCTCAGTTACTCCAGGGGGGAATGTCCCTGTAATCTGTCATTGTAAAATCGCTTTGGATTAAAAAGCGTCTGCTAAATGGCAAATTCTACATTCTATTCCTTTCAGATCTACGAATCTAAGAATTGTCTAAGGGTAAAAGGGGTTGATTTCAGACTGGGCAACAGTTTTTTTGAAATGGGACTTTAAAAAAGGTGCTTCAGACTTTTATTGTTTAACAAAAATAAGTCGGCGCACGTTCATTTCATTTCAACAGGTGGAAAATTGGGGAAACAGTATAGATAGAGCGCTACTGCTACTGCTGTACGTCTTATCTCATAAGACGGCTAAGTCGCATTGACAACATTTAGAACATGTCATGAATGCTATCGGAAACACATGTGCATTTTAAATCATCACGCCGTCGAATCATCAGGAGGGTTTAAACGTGTACAATCAAAGGTAACCGGCAAACATTGGATCTGAAATGATGAGTTTTTTTTTTCTTCCCTTCACCATTGGACTGACAAATGAATCAACAATGTCATCATCGATCGCAAAAAAAGCGTGCCCAGTGCCCATTACCCAGCATGCACCACATTCCGTGGGTTAGTAACTACGGTCCCAGCGAGAACCCGGCCGTGTCCCAATAGTGGAGGTGAGCTTCTTTCCTTCCTTCCTTCATCTCCTTTCCTTACTTCCTTTCCTTGATAGGCCCTCACTGGTCCTTTCCTTGGTAGTCAGGAAGGAAAGTAGACATGGAAAGGAAGCTAAGTGGGGGTATTAGAGAGGCAAAGTTGCTTCGTCAAAATGTAGTCTGTGAACTTAATTCTGAGGTAAAGCCGAAAATTCACGTTTATTTTTTTCCGCCATCGGGATTTTCAAATAGCTAATAGAGGCTGTGTGTTACACGTAGGCGTACAGCTTTGTTTGATTCTCTGATCATCTAACGTCTGGTTCTGGAAACTGTTTCTCAATTATTGTGTCTCCCAGCAAAAACTTGGAAATTCACGTTTTAGGAGACTAGAGACAACCAATTGAAAGATGAAGCAAACGTAAGTTAATCAGACAAGAAAACTGTAGGGCTGTTAGAAGAGGCTTATATATTAGCTGTTTGGAAAGAAAATCCTGATGGGGGGAAAAAAAATCAATGTGGATTTTCGGCTCGAACCTGAAATAAGCTCAACAAAACTCAAACGAGCTACATTCTGGCGGCACGCTTCGGAGCTCTATTAGGACACAGCCCCAACCAATCAGCAGGTCAGTGACCCCCCAAACCCCCCCCACCCCACCTCCACAGGCACAGGTGACCCCGTGACAAGTGTTCTTTTTGGCAGGCTATTTTACACTTAGTCTTAGTCTTTTAGATGAAGATGCACGTTAGTTTTAGTCACATTTAGGTCATTTTGATCCTTTTTAGTTTTAGTCTAAGTTTTAGTTGACGAAAACTGAAAACATTTTAGTATCGTTTTAGTCTACAAAAACCTGACTAAAACGTTTTGGAGTGTTTTCGTTAACTAAACAGTAATGCCAGTTTACATTAGGGATACAACCTCAGCAACTATGTTCAAGTCAAGACTAAAAACCCATCTTTTTAATTATTGCCTTTAAATGACTAAATCATTAAATTATGATTATATAATGATTAAAGCACTTTGAGCTGCAACGTTTGCAGGAAAAGTGCTATACAAATAAAAGTTATTATTATTATTAAACTAAGAATGGACTAAAATTAAGAAGGATCAAAATGACCAATTGTGACTAAAACAAATCTGCGTCTTCGTCTAAAAACTAAGACTAAATGTGAAATAGCCTGCCAAAAATGAACACTGCCCTGTGACCTCAGAGGGGGGGTAAGGGGGGGAAGGGGTGTTGTGAGAGAAAGCCGTAGGCCCGCCACCATGCACCTCAGTGACACTGGGGATAGTTACTTCATGTTGACATCGGGTGTGACACTCCCCGCGGGTCCGTCTCTAGAAATAAATAACGTGGTGGAGAGGAAGGCGTGAGAGAGGGGTGGGGGGGTGGGGGGTGGGGAGGTGTGTGTGATAAAAGAGAGACTCAAAAAAGAAAAAGGTGGTCCGTGACATCAGTCGGGGCCATACTGCCATCGGTGTGTGTGTGTGTGGGGGGGTGTGTAACGTGAGGGTGTGTGTGTGTGGAGAAAGAAGTCTCCGTAAGAAACTGCATGCTCACTGTGTGTGTGTGTGTGTGTGTGTGTGTGTGAGATGTCTGGCATCCTATACATGTGTCCGTACGTTTTGTAAGTGTGCGTCTTCCTTATGTGTACCATGTGTCTCTCTGTGTGTCTCTGTGTGTGTGTGTGTCTCTCTGTGTGTGTCTCTATGTGCGTGTATGTCTCTCTGTCTGTGTGTGTCTCTACATGTGTGTGTCTCTGTGTCTGTGTGCGTGTGTCTGTGTGTGTCTCTATGTGCGTGTGTGTGTCTCTGTGTGTCTCTGTGTCTCTCTGTCTGTCTGTCTGTCTGTCTGTGTGTCTCTGTGTCTGTCTGTCTGTCTGTGTGTGTGTCTCTACGTGTGTGTATGGGCCAGGCGGTGGGCACCCTGGTTCACCTGGGTATAGCGGGCACCCGGGTGCCGTTCTCGTCTATGAAGTGCCCCCCGGCGGTGAGCACCCAGCGGTGGTGCAGGGACATGAGGGCGTGGCGGGCCGTGGTGGGCGTGTCCTTGCCCTCCTGGCTGTCGGCGTTCTTCAGCGGGGAGAACTCGTCCTCACGGAGCACCTCGTACACCACGAACGTCCTGGGACACGCACACACACACAGAGACACACACACACACACACACACACACATAGAGACACACACACATAGAGAGACACAGACACACACACACACACACACACACACACACACATAGAGAGACACGCACAGAGACAGAGAGACACGCATAGAGACACACACAGAGAGACACACACACATAAGAGAGACACGCACAGAGACAGAGAGACACACACAGAGAGACACACACACACACACACACACATAGAGAGACACAGACACACACATACACACACACACACACACACACGCAGAGAGAGAGACACAGAGACGCATAAACCGCCAGCCAGCCAGCCTCCTACTCTACTGTGTAAACAGTACAACAGTGCATTTTAGCTTGAACTGTATTCTTGAGCCCAAAACAACAGCAGCAATCAGACCAGAGCGCTCCA
>NC_137677.1:10543771-10556271 GCF_963989245.1 Nansenia antarctica | reverse complement strand
TTTTGTGACACTTTTGTGATTTATTTGACAAATTACATTGTTTAACAAAAAGATCTGTCATAACTTTCATAGCATCTTCAACCACACAGACAGTGGTGTCGGACAAACACTCTTTAGATATTTATTGGGAAGGTGCGTCCAAACTTTTGGACTGGTACTGTACAAAGCAATTTAGGACGGTTTTATGACGGTACTGACAAAAACAGTCGCTATTTTCAGAAACCGTGGTTTACGGTTTAACCGGAACACTGCCCAACCCTACCCCCAGATGCAGAAGGGCAATACAAACGTAGGCTACGTCTTGTAAACAACCAATAACAAAAGCTGATGTACTTCCTTATAATCAGGTATGGTTTCTCTGAGCTCAGTCACAGCCAGTTCCACCCTCCCTCAGCTCCACTGCTTTCCCCCATCAACTCACTCTGGAAATTGTCTTAATGAGTCCTGTGACCTGGTTGAACCTGCTCTGCAGGGCTCTATAATCCTCCTCCGGGAAGAGAACTTCCTGGATTGAGGCTTCCCTGTTATGCAGCACTGCAGGTGCCTCGTCCAATGACATTGAATCAAGTTAATCACCTGCAGAACTTGGGTTGTTGGGACACAAAATGAGAGACTGCGTGTGTGTGTTTGTGTGTGTGTGATGTGTGTATAAAAATATCTTCCTTCTTCTAACACGACGACTGCCAACGGCCCCAGGCCTGAGCATAGATGACTTCTTCCTGCTTATGACTGGTGGATAGACGATTGGTGGATACAGTCACTTAGTCAAGTGGACTGATTGTTAGTCGCTTGGGAATAAGGCGTCTGCTAAATGGCAAAAATGTAAAGTGTGTGCGTGTGTGTGTGTGTGTGTGTACACACACACACGTGAGTGTCTTGAGGCTCCCTGAGGACACCCCAAAAGTCTCCCCGAGCTGCGTGTCTGTCTGTGTGTTTAGCTCAACACAACAATGGGGTTCTCTTTTTCTGAGAAAGAAGATTTGATAAAAAAAAAGAAAATGAATAAACCCCCAGTGTAAGGTCCCCCCCTGGCCAGCCCCAGCCCAGACCCTCACCAGGGGATGAATCAACCCCCAGTGTAACGCGCCCGCGCCCCCCCCCCCCCCCCCCCCGGCCAGCCCCAGACCAGACTCTCACCAGGGGATGCAGCAGGGGCTGTGGTGCTGCTGCTCCGCCAGCTGCTGCAGCCTCAGTATGCGCTCGGCCTGGATCTGAAAGAGGGTCTTGTGAGAGGGGAGGCCCACGTCGTACATGCCTTTGGGGTAGGAGACCCCCAGCCTGGTGCCCTGGCCCCCCGCCAGCAGGAGCACGGCCACCTTGTTCTGGGCGATACAGCGCAGACCTGAGGAGGGAGGGAGGGAGGGAGGGAGGGAGAGAGAGAGGGCAGACAGGGCATTTACATATGGCAACAGCATGGGCACATACACATTACACAGAAAACATTCTGTGAAAGAGCCCAGGGGGGGTATCCCATCAACGTCGCTAAAGGGAAAAATCCAGACTTCTTTTTGAAACGTCTCGCGAGATTTACTGAAATAAGCCTGGATTTTCCTTTAGCAACGTTGATGGAATACCCCCCCAGAGAGAGTCTATCTCCGTAGAAAAACAACTTGGCTGAAGGCGTATGCCCCCTCAGACTTAGGCCCATCATGCATTCGCTCACTGAACTAACAGTCCAACTCAAGCAAACAGACGTATCCATGGAGACGATGGAAATATAATGTACTGTGACAAAGGATTGTGACTGCCAATGGCCCCTGCTCCTAGCATAGATTTCTTTTTCGGATGATGAAGGATAGATAGACGATTCACTTACTTAGATAACATTGATTTGTTGTAAGTCGCTTTGGATAAAGGAGTCAGCTAAATGCCAAAAATGTAAATGTAAAACGTAAACAAAGAGACCTGACAGAATTCCCAGCAGCTAAGGCAGCATGGCTGAACCCAAACTTCAAACCCAATCTAGCCTAACCCAACCTCTAGTCCAATTAGAATTAAGCCCTATCGCTATCTAAACAGTCGAGGTCAACAACCTGCCGTTATTATATGGCTCAATTTTTATCTTACATAAACTGTTATGCTATCTGAGTCAATGTTAGACACCCCCTCCATACTCCACCCTCACACAGTGGACTGGGAAGTGCTGGAAACTTGGTTTTCATGAGTGACACACTCTCACACTCACACTCACACTCACACTCACACTCACACTCACACTCACACTCACACAGACACAGACACAGACACACACACAGACACACACACACACACACACACTCACACTCACACTCACACTCACACACTCACACACTCACACTCTGTCACACACACACACTCACACACACACACACACACTCACACTCACACAGACACAGACACAGACAAACACACACACACTCACACTCACACTCACACTCACACTCACACTCACACTCACACTCACACTCACACTCACACTCACACTCACTCACACACTCACACACTCACACACTCACACACACACACACACACACACACACACACACACAAATGACCTCATGAGTGAGTGCGCATCAATCCCCCCATTTACGTCAGTCGCCCCAACTAAAACCAGATGCTTCCCCCCCCTGTGCCTTAGGCTGGACCTCCAGAACCCACGTCTGCTAACTGGAATACAGTATACAGTTGACCCGCTCCAAGTCCCCCGCGAAGCCATTTCAACATCACAGACCCTAAGGGTTGCCAGATCTTAGTTTTAACCTCCCCCGGACCCCCTCTGACGGTTGCCCACTACCTGATCCCAGTAAATCCCCCCCTCCCGCCCCTGCTATAGGCTGTTTGAAGCGGGTTCGTTTCTGTGGGTCGAGAGGAAATTGCAGACACGTCGACCAGTGTTGTGTGAATCATCATTGTCATTAGTTTATGTCCCCCTCCCTGCAACCATGACAACTGACACGCATAAACGCCTAATAAAACCCCTGGGCAGCGCACATACACATACTAGGCCTATAAACACACTATACTGCACACAATAAAAGCTAACAACATTTCCCCGGCTCCCTCTTGTGTTTCCTGGTAGCAGATAGGCCTACCTTGGGGGGTGGCGACAGTAAGCATGAAACAGATGTTTTCATGTTTCGATGTTGTGTAACATTGTGAAGTTCGGTTCAGTACGTTTTAAGCCTAACCGGGGCTACCTCAACTGTGTCCTGTAAGAATGCACCCGTTTCATTTTCGGCTGTAAAAAAAGTCAGTGTCCTACTTTACAGGACTTCCTGGTTAACCTGGGAAACCCCATCCGTTGAGAATGCCATTAGCACAGAGATAACCTGAGGCAGCTCAAATGGCAAGGATTTTTGCGGGCGGAGACATCTTTTGTGACTGCAGCAGCACTCAAAGACCCACTAACCTTCTCCCGGTTTCGAGTAGAGTACGGCAGAATTGAATTCGAACCAGCTCCAATGGACCAAAATGGTCAGAAATGGGAAATGGACTGACTTATATAGCGCCTTATTCTAAAGGCGCTTTACAATGGCCTCTCATTCACCCATTCAAACACCCATTCACACTCCAATGGCGACAGGCTACCATGCAAGGCAATGGCCCGCTGATGGGAGGAGCAATTCGACACGTGGCCAGGTGGGGTTCGAACCGCCGATCTGCCGAACCTTGCGATCGTTAGACGCCCGGCTCTACCTTCTGCGCCACAGCCGCCCACCCCCAGCTGACCATACTGAACTCACCCTCCTGCTCCCAGTCCTTGAGGGAGTCTCGGTCTCTGGTCACGCTGCCCAGCACCTCCCTGGGGACCGGTTCCATCCGTGTGTCCATCTTCTCCTGCTTGCTCCTCCCCCCCGACCCCTCCATGGCGCACTTGAAGAACCCGTTGATCTCCTGGAAGTCCATGGTCTCCATTTCGAGACTCATGTTGGCCCGCTCCTCCGGTCCCAGCTCGTCCCAGAACTGGAGGAGGTGAGCCTGGCCGGCGTCCGCCAACCTCTGGGCCAGTCTGGTTCTGCTAGCGTCCATGGTCACAACTGTCGCCGGGGCTAGGATGTCCTCTCTGGGATAGGGAAATAGCAGAGAGAGAGAACGGAGAGAGAACAGTGAGTGTCGGGTGAGGAGTACGGCGGTACCAGGGAAGGCTGGCGGAGGTAGACCTCGGAGGACGGGTTCATCGTAATCGCATTATAAAGACCCCCCTGTCCTCCGATTTCATCCTCCACCGGTCTCCCCCCCTGGGGTAGTTAAGCCTACTGAAGGAGGCATGGCGGAACGCTCACACACATCATTCCATGGGACATTATCACACAACTGTGACTAGTAGGCTACGCCGCATCCTCTCTGCTGCCAAGCTACCGCACGCCAAAGAAAGTCAGTAGTGGGAAAGTTTGTTGAGTAACAGTGAGCAATGTGATATCTGCGTGAAGGAAGCAAGCCAGATGTTGAAATACACTTTAGATCCCCGCTAAGATCATAGCGTTAGACTAGGCTAGTTGTTGCATTGTACAGAGGATTGCGGAACCCGGGGGCCAGATGTGGGACCACTGACGTGGGACCACTGTTTCTTTTTTTTCTAGTGGTGACTTCATTATGATGAATGGGATTACACACATGTAGAGCATTTGCAGGTAACGCCCATGGACATGGTCACACATTTCAACATGCAATCAACCCGACCAAAAAAATAAAATAATAACGATATTAAAAAGACCATTCAGTATCTTTGACCGTATCCTCAAGAAACAAAAAAAATAAGTCAGAACTTTTTTTGACATCTGTCACTGACTTTCTGACACATTTATTGATACGAGCGCCCCGCGCTCCAATAACCAGTGGATAACAATGTCACAGCGTTGGTGCAATAAAAACAAAGGCAGTGGACAGATTCTACACCATATCGAAATATATATAACCTATAACCCAATATAAGAACATTAACTCAGTAAGCTGGTTTCCGTATAGTCCCGTATTAAAAGGGCATTAAAGGCACGCTGCTTTCCAAGCGGGTCTGGCAACACCGGAGGCGTGCATTAGATTCTGCTCTCCAATAAACTAGGCTGCATTACTATGTTGTATGTAACCAGGTACATGCATGGATATAAGATAACAGTGTTAGTAGTGTACCCAGGCTTACCTTCCTTCAGGGCTGTCTGGAGGAATCGATCTGTCCGGAGAAAGACCAACCGGAGATTCTTGTATCGGCCAGTGCGCCTCCCTCCTCTCCCGTCCCACCTCCTTACACACCCGTCACGTTTGACGTGGCACTTACGATCAAACGGGAACGCCCTAGTAACGCCTAGATCTAGATTTATTTATGCACAATATTAAGCATTCATCTAATTATTGCAATGCATATGGAGTGGCTACAATTTTTATTAATTTATTTTTATTTTATTTTAAATTTATTTATTGATAGTTTGTAACATTGTATCGTGCGATCTGCGATGTGGTTGTAAACTGGATGTGGCTGTAAGCTCTGATTCAGGATCTGTTTTTCCGTGTTGGTAAGGGTAAAGGGGTTGGACTACGCTTGATCTGGGGGGTATTCTATCAACGTCGCTAAAGGAAGAAAAAATCCAGGCTTATCTTTAGAAATCTCGCGAGAGTTATCAAAATAGGGCTGTTTTTTGTGTGTGTAAATATCGCGGGATTTATCCAAAATAAGCCTGGATTGTCCCTTTAGCGACGTCGATGGAACACCCCCCTGACCTGGGATCTGTGTCGGCGGAGAGAGGAAGTGCAAAAATGACGTGAACGTACAACATGGCCACCTAAACAAACTGCAACAACCTCTCTCTTACCCTGCCAAAAACCGTTATCTTTCTACTCGAAACGACAGGATTATAATTCAGGTTGTAAACCTCAATATATCACATGCTTTAACTTAGAAGAAAGTGCATGGAGGGAGGTGCACGTTTTCCGAAGTCTTCCTCTCTTCCAGTTGACATTAGATTAGTTAGATGATGAGCTAAACATGTCCTCCTCCACAAAGCTGCTGTCAGTCCAAGTTTAAACCTTTAAACTGGCAGTAATGTCATGTCTTCATCTTGGTAATGGAGATCTCTCTTTCGGAGGTTTTTACAGTAACAGTGCTGGCTGTTGTTGACGCGTTGCCAGATTGGCTCTTGGTTTTTCTAACGGTCTGTCGCGCAGGTTGATCGCTAAGCAACTGATCTTCTCGCAGCTCCGAAAACGTCAAAATCGTCTAAATCCAGCCAACAGAACCACCGATTCTTTCTTTCTTTCTGTCTCAATGGCTCACTGTAGCAGCAGTTTCGACTCCTCGAACGGAAAGGTACCATCGGTACCGGTAGATCACCAGATCACCGTGAAGCCCACCGTGCTGTTCGAGATCTTCGGGGAGCTGTGGAGCGTCCAGGCCAGGCTGGGCCAGGGGGTCTCGGCCTCGGTGTACCGGGTGAGCAGCTCCGGGAGGGCGGGGAGCAGCAGCTGCAGCACGGCCGCCGTGAAGGAGTTCCAGGCGCACAGTCAGAGCGGAGACTACGGGTATCACAAGGAGAGGTCCGTGCTCGAAGACCTCCAAGGACACAAGAACATCGGTAAAAGATCTGATGCATGCACCCCACCCCAGTGGTGACACACACACACACACACACACACACACACACACACACACACACACACACACACACATCCACGTAGATCTGATACACTACACCACCCCAGTACCTTGGCTTACGCATGTCTGGTCAAAGAGAGTGATGTTGTTGCATTACTATAGCTGCACTGGGGAACATCTTGTTTCATGCAACACACATGTATGCAGTGATGGTGCGCTATTGCACACTGATCCTGCATGTATCTAGGATTGCATGAGTGGGCAGTGTCAATACCATACTGTTCCCAACAGTTCTTGAAGATTATGCATGCCCGCCTATTTGATTTCTGAATTAAAGGAGTACCGTCCTGTTCTAGATAGGTTAACTATTTTGAAGCTGAATTTGTGTCAGGCTATGAAGAAGACAAGTGATGCGTATCGTTCTTGTCTGAGAATGATCTTGACACTTGACTCCGCTAAGAACCTCCCAGAGAGCGTCTGCCTTGGCGTGTGAAGCCTTGATTGGCATGGCATAAAATGAAGTCCATCTCTTTATGCCCGATGACACTGACTCATCTTCCTAATCAAATCAGATCGCAGCTTGTGTAAAGTTTGAGCTCTCTGTTAGCTTTAAAACGATTCGGAGGAAGATAAGAGAGTTCATGTCGGGAGAGTTCACTTTGCCCTGACATAAAACAATTCCCAACATTAGTCTATGTTGTCTGATATTTATTGATCATCATCACAATAACAAGACATGGACTTTAGAATTGTCTTAGAGACTGGTCTTACAAAATAGGCTGTATACTGCATATACTGTATACTTTTATTAAAATAAAATAAATATTATTTTATTTCTCTTTACAGCTCTGAATGTTTCACTCTTCCGAACACACACACACACACACACACACACACACACACACACACACACACACACACACACACACACACCAACCACCTATTAGGAGGGGTGCAACATTCAGGAGAGCTCGCCGTTAGCAGTCTTCATTCTACAAGACAGAGAGGCATGTTTGAAGGACACAAGACATTTCTATCTGCAACGTCCTGCACCAACGTCTCACCCCTGGTGCTTTCGCTCTGTCTCCACACCAGCCAAGCGCCATTGTCTTTACCCCCCCCATCTCCACCCCCACTCCCAACAACCAATCACATCTGGTGCCGGGGGTGGGCCTCTTCTTCTTGTGTCCCCACAGTGACTCTCTACGGGGTGTTCAGCAACCACAACGGCGCGGGGGGCGTGGCCACGCGCTGCCTACTGCTGGAGCTGTTGGACGTGAGCGTGTCGGAGCTCCTGGTCAGGGCCAGCGTCCAGGCGGGCAGCACCTCCCCTGGGGGGGGTGGGGAGGGGGGCCGGGGCTGTGCCCAGCAGGGCCACTCCATGTGGCTGGTGCAGCACTGCGCCCGGGACGTGCTGGAGGCCCTGGCGTTCCTGCACCGGGAGGGCTACGTCCACGCAGACCTGAAGCCCCGCAACGTGCTCTGGAGCGCCGACGACGAGTGCTTCAAGGTCATCGACTTCGGGCTCAGCTTCAAGGAGGGCAACCAGGTGAGGGGCGACCAGGAGAGGGCTCAGCTTCAGAGAGGGCAACCACAGGGCTCTACGCTAACCTTTTTCACTAGGAGCACATGTGCTCCTAAATGAAAAATGTTAGAGGCACACAAAGAAATTTAGGAGCACAGTGAAAAATGTAATTATAACACATTTTTATTAGTGATTTTGCCATTTTTGCACCAAAATCACACATACAGCCCTACTAGACGCAGAGTTGATGGCATTGTATTATGGTAACTAGCTGTGTCAAGTTCTCCTGGTTAGCAGCATGTTCATTCATTCATCCATGTCATGCCTGTCAGCTAGCAGCTAGCAGCCCAGCCAGGCTTTAGGGCTAGGTCTGTCAGCTAGCAGCCCAGCCAGGCCATGCAGAGGTCTGTCTCCATGCTGCCCACCTCCCTGCTGCTGGGTCAGGCTACATCAGTCACACACGGTGGCCAGACAACTCCACATCTAGGGGTATTAAACTACCCCACATCCAGATGACCAGTCCCCAGCCCCATGCTGCCCGGGGTGGTGACATGTGGAGGTGGCCAGCCCAGCACGGTGCCTCTGCGGCGGCTAGCTGTTAGCACACCACCATCCCCGGGGGTCCCACCTCTCTGCCACACTCAAGTACAACATGTTGCATTTTCATGCCATTAGGCAACTTGCTTCCTAGGGTTTCCTAGGATTAGAGATGCATTTGGACTTCTGGAGTACCTCCACTACTTTCAATGGGTTCTGAAGGTCTGAGAGCTTTCTACTTTCTAGGGTAGTTAACCCTGGTTGTAACCTTGGGTTCAAATCGGGAGTGTGTGGGACCAAATCTGTAGATGTGGTGAGCTAATGAAGCTAATGAAGCTTGAGATGAGAAAAGGGCGCTTGTCTCTTTAAGGCCCAAAAGGGAGTTAGCGATTAGCGATGTTAGCTTAGCGCCAGTTTAACAGAAGTAACTTCACTTTTAACATGACTTCCCGTGGTCGTAGCGGGCTGGCTGACGGCTTAAAATGTGGCCACACGGTTCGCGCAGATTTATTTTTAGAATAAAAAAAAAAAAAAAAAAATCTGTACTCGCACGTGTGCTCGTGAATTTATTTCTCTAGTCGCACAGATGTATTTTTAGTCAGGAGAGGGCAACTAGGTGAGGGCTCAGCTTCAGAGAGGGCAACCAGGAGAGGGCTCAGCTTCAGAGAGGGCAACCAGGAGAGGGCTCAGCTTCAGAGAAGGCAACCAGGAGAGGGCTCAGCTTCAGAGAAGGCAACCAGGAGAGGGCTCAGCTTCAGAGAAGGCAACCAGGAGAGGGCTCAGCTTCAGAGAAGGCAACCAGGAGAGGGCTCAGCTTCAGAGAAGGCAACCAGGAGAGGGCTCAGCTTCAGAGAAGGCAACCAGGTGAGGAGGAATGGGAGACGGCAGGGGAGACCCTTTACCTGGTCTCAGGACTCAGGCAGGCAGGTGGGAATATCCAAGGCTTTTGCATTGCTGGGCCCAAAGTAGGTTGCCTACACCACATTATGGATAAGGGTTAGGCCCATATTTGACATTATTGGATATCTTGATATCTGGGGCATATTGTGATATAGTTCCCTTACAGACAATAGTATGTAAACGTGCTGTTTTTGCAAGGCCAACATGTCTCTTTGTTTCACCATATTATTTACAACACCAGCCATAACACTCAGGGCTGTTCAGTGATGTGTATATATGGAGATATATATATATATGTTGTATTTTTTAGAGTGTTGTGGATTTAATTGATTCTTAGTAGATTGAGTAAAACTTATAAAGCACAAAGAGCTTAAATCAATTGACTCCAAAGAGGCCTTTTATTAAGCAAAGTCACATGAGCGCAGAGAAAATAGCAGTCAAAAAAGCCCCCTCCTGCGAGAGGAACACATATTTATAGTGGTCATGGGGTCACCACACCATTCTTGGGGACCAATCATATTATACAGATCTGTGATTGCACAAGTTATGGGCCCTGTCCACAGTCAGAATGCCTTTCTTGAGTGCAAGATTCCCCAGAATGTAGAGAGACTTCAATTCTCAGTATAAAATGATATAAAATGACAACAAGAGCATTTCTGCTCTTGGGATAGAGACGGTAGATTGACAGGAAGGATGGGTGAGAGAGAGGAGGGACGACATGCAGGAGAGGTCGGAATGGCGGGAATGGAACCAGGGGCGCGTGCGATGACGTGGCATGATGCACCTTAATGAGCTACGCCACCCAGGCGCTCCCCGATAGCTAGATAGAATGAAACCGCGTCCCTACTAGTGTGTCTCCTCCGCAGGCTGGTATAACCTGTGTTCCTTCCCCCTCTGTCCCCCCCTTGTCCGCGCGCCTCAGGACGTGAAGTACATCCAGACGGACGGCTACCGGGCGCCGGAGGCCGAGCTGCAGACCTCCCTGGCCCGGGCTGGGGCGGAGGCGGAGGGGGAGGGGGACCCGGGGTGCACGGCGGCCGTGGACCTGTGGAGCCTGGGGATCATCCTGCTGGAGATGTACTCTGGCATCAAGCTGAAAGACACCATCAGGTCCGAGGAGTGGAAGGTCAGTCGGTCGGTCAGCCCGCAGATACTCACGGCAGTGTGTTCTGTTTAAAGCCTGCGTAGTGCGTGTGTGTGTGCGTTCACTTGTGAGCGTGCGTCAATTGAAAATGAAAAAAAAAAGTTTAGAATTTCACGTTTCAAAGCACTTCCTGAATTGAAAAGAATCGCAAAAGAATTGGACCCGACCGTGGTGTTGCTCCTTCTTGTCTACATATGTCCAGTACCATGTAGAGTACCTGTCCCCTAAGGCTTTACATAGTCGACCATACATAGGGCAAAGAACCGTTCCGGTTCGCGTTCGGGAACCTCCGAACCTTGATGCTGTCATACCGGTGTAACCAGAACCATCCGCGTCATCAACGCGGGATAAACAAAAATGTCACAACTAGATGGCAGGTACTTCACTGGAAATGAGGATAATATCTTCCACTACAGTATCTGAAATAAACACTATTTTCGATGAAACAAAACAAAAGACACGGGTTCTTTTACAAACCAGCTGCTCCATTGCTGGAATAGAAATGGCTTATGAAATTTGCGTTTGCGCGTGTGTGTTTGCTGAGCATGTGAGAAAGATAGAGAGAATGATGAAACTTTACATAATTGTTTTGATCACTAATTAGTAGATTTAGATTAGATTACATTTTGTCTACTTCCTTCTTGCTGGTCTTTGCAGCCTAGAATATGACACACCCACTGACAACGTGACTGTTCTACGTTTTGGTTCCCGCTTGAGAACCACTATTTTCTGGTTCCCGCTGCGAACCAACTTTTCAGTCTCCGAACCAATTGAGTTTCGGTCTGAACGCGCCGGCCGGTTCCAGGCTTGGTTCGCGAATGCGAACGGGAATGGTTCTTTGCCGGTGTGAAAGCCCTAACAGTGAACTCTGCCCCACAGTCCTTTAGCGGATAGATAAACCTGCGTCTGGTATTTATTGTCGTCTGTGATGTTCTGCTGTTCTTTGCCCCCCTACAGGACAACAGTGCAGCGATAGTCGACCACATCTTCACCAACAACAGTATGGTGTGCCCTGCCATACCGGTCTATCACCTCAGAGACCTGATCAAAAGGTAACCACAGCAACTCTATCCTGTTCCCTAACGGGACACACTGCAACAACACAATGGATTCGGCGAGTAATCCCCCACTGCTACCTAGTTAACTAGAACACTACTTTACATTGTTAGCAGGCTCACAAAACAAGCTGTGTTAGTTGACCAGCGACGTGTCATTGGTTTTCAACAACACGGAAATATATTCACATTTTTCGAAAGAAAGGTCCGATCATTACATGGGATCCCGACGTGAGGACCAAAGCATTAGAACGTGTCACGTATGTAGGGCACAGTAGCAAGGAAACCCTGATGAGAGGATTGTCTCTGTCACCTGCAGCATGCTTCACCACGACCCCGAGCACAGAGGCACCGCCCAGACCGCCCTGCTCAGCCCTTTCTTTAGCATTCCCTTCGGTGAGTATGAGGAACACACACACACACGCACGCACGCACACACACACAGGAACACACACACAGAAACACACACACATACAGGAACACACACAGGAACACACACATACATACACACACACACAGAAACATACACACACAGGAACACACATACACACACCTCACATTCCCAACATCACATTCCCTTCGGTAAGTATAACTAATACACACACGCACGCACACACAGAAACACACACACACACACACACACACACACACACAGGAACACACACACCTCACATTCCCTTCTCATAGTACACTGTAGGTTAAAGCTCCTTTTTGTCGCATGTCATGTTTATACAGCCCCACCCAACTATGTTTTAACAATGAAACTTAAACAGACGT
>NC_137677.1:10516271-10541271 GCF_963989245.1 Nansenia antarctica | reverse complement strand
ATGTGGAGTCCGTTCATTGATCGATGCTGTCTGTTCAGTTCCCAGTGAGGCGCCCGTTCAGCGCTGGACCCGTTCAGCGCTGGATTTGACGCATGGCATAGCGCGCATGGGTCAAATCATGTTATATTATTATATATTATATAGCTCGCATCTAATCGTATCGGATGAGAAATAGACATTAAATGGCATATATAGGCCGCTACACAACAGTAATCACCGCGACAAACAGCTATATTAGATTTGGAGAAAAAAAAATATGATTTTGAAAAAAAAAAAAATATTATATTTTAATATGATGACCGGAATATATCACGTTTGTCCGGTAAATCGAATTCTTCCCGGACACGATGTCCGATGGCAAATTTTTCTAACGGAAACCCTGATATATATGTGTGTGTTTACCCACAATCGTTATTACCGACCTCTTCCCTTATGTGCTATAGCATAGGCTACAATTGACTTCGGAATAAAAGCGGACACGCGCTTTCTCATTTTGGCTGCGTTCGTAAATTCTCCCCGAGAGCGCCGGAGCGCACACTGGGTTCGACGTCATAAAGGGACCAAGTAATTTGATTGGACAAGAGGCCTTCCATGAGTGCTGATCAGATTTCCAAAGCGAATTTACGAACGCACCCTTCCGTTCCACATTGCAGCCTGTACTGTAGCACATAGGCTGACGTCACAATTTCGTCAGTGTTGAAGCAAATGGTTATATATAATATAACTAATGTTAAATATGGTCTTTTACGAAAAGAAGTAGCCTAGTAAAAAGTAGGCTCAAAGCACTTTTATCCCAATGCACTTTTTTGTTGTAGGCCTACAAAGATTTTCTTTCAGCAGCTATTCAGGGAAAACAAAAACATTTAATTTGACTGATTTATTTTATTTATTGTGCTTTGTTGGTATAGACTGATGTCTGCTGGAATGTTCAATAAAAGTTATTTTTTTTCAATCTCAATTTCTTTCTTTGAGAAGCATGAATAAAAAGCAAAATGTATTTAGTTTATGCAATGATAAAAATTAAAAACTGCCGATACACATCGGTATTCGGTATTCGGTATTCGGCCAAGTGTTTCCTTAAATTCGGCTTCGGCCTCGGCCAAGAATTTTCATTCCGGTGCATCCCTAGTATTCACCTCCCCTCAGAAAGAGAAACAGACAGACTCCTCCTGTTGGTGAAAGACTGGAAAGCCCACAGGCTTCTCTAATTCTCTAAGGTCCCCCCCCCCTCTCTCTCTTTGTCTGTCTCTCTCTTTCTGTTATTCTCTCGTGTGCATGGGGGGGGTAGCGGTGGCCTAGGAGATAGTGAGGTGATGTAGGTCAAATCCCACCTTGGAACAACACCACTAGTGTTCCAGTCCCACCTGGGAACACCACCACTAGTGTTCTAGTCCGACCTGGGAACACCACCACTAGTGTTCTAGTCCGACCTGGGAACACCACCACTAGTGTTCTAGTCCGACCTGGGAACACCACCACTAGTGTGCACTTGAGTAAGGCACTCTAGCCCTAAGTGACTCCAGGGAGACTGTCCCAGTAATCTCGAATTTGCCATTTAGCAGACGCTTTTAAACCAAAGCGATTTACAATTACAGATTACAGAGACATTCAATAATCTGTAAGTCGCTTTGGATAAAAGTGTCTGCTAAATGGTAAAAAAAATGTACCGTCTCTCTCTCTCTGATATTCTCTCGTGTGCGTGTGCATGCGTGTGCGTGTCTCCAGGTGTTTGTTGAGTACGCCAACGCCGGCGACTCCAAAGAGGCCCAGAGGCTGCTGACGGGGAGGACGTTCGACGGGAAGTTCGTGGTGGCGACCTTCTACCCCCTGAGCGCTTACAAGAGAGGCTACCTCTACCAGACCGTTCAGTGAAGTCAGCACACACACTCACACACACGCACACACATACACACAGAGTCACCTGAAGAGCACAGGGCCTTCGGTCCAGTAATACCGGAAAAACTCCACACGCTTACAGCTTCACCATCCTAATCTACTAGCCATCAAACACACACGCCTTATATGCTTTCTCTCACATGTTATTATCCGTAGCCCGGTGATATTCTGTCAAAGTATTTACAGATGCACTGCCACTGAAGTCATTTAGACATAATATTATTAGCTTCTAAAGTGATGTTCATTTCGTTGTTTCGTTAGAGGAACGTAGTTTGGTACAGGCACAAACAGTCGCTTTAGCAAATCCGGCGAATGGCCTTCTCCAACCAGACTTTTCAGGGCATTCGCCTACTATCTAAGGGAGTTATTGAGTGCCCACCCAGTAGCGAGTATGAACTCACTGTTATATAACGTGCATATCAAATCAACACTTTGTTTTCTGCTGCACGATGGGCAGAGTTTACTTCAGGTTTCGGGCAGCTTTTATTGTTTGTCGTCTGGAATGATAGTACACAAATGAGTAGTTCCATAATCTTCCATGTCCTTCGGTGAGACAACGCACATTGCTGGACATGGGCACTGAATCGGATAGTATTACAACTGGGCAGTATAGAGTTGATTTGGCCCGAAAAGGCCTTTCTGATGAAAACAGCGTTGTTTACTAGGTTGAGATGAGTCGTACACTAACCAAAGGGGCGGATCGTCTCGGAAGATGAGCTAGTTAGACTAGTCGAGCTTGTCCAACCGAATTCCCGGGCTGTAATACTTCCCCCATATCGTAAACTGTGAATCGTCTATGAGCACATGATCATGTCCTTATCGCAGAGCTTTCTATTGTATCCTCCTGTGATTCCAATGACAGTGGCACAACACGTGTAGAGAAGCTCTGCTTGACAGCGGAATAATTGTAGAACAGGTGACGGAAGGAGGACTGAGTTGAATCTGGCTTCATGATGGGGCTGAGAGCCGAGCCCTGTGTTACTCCTCATGCTAATGTTAAACTATGTTATAGCACAAATGCAGTATGAAGAGTTTTATTGAATCAAAACCAGGGATGGGTGTTCAGGATAATTGCACTGCGAGACTGCATGTTTAGATTTGTATAATGAGTAAAACAATATGTACATTTTATTTGACGAAAACAAAACCCCAACTTCACATGACTTTGATCATATTTTGTTATAGTCTCGTACTGTAATCCTGGGCTACTGGTTTTGATTGAATGATCCTCTAATCTTTCCCTTGTATTGAATGGGTATGTCCTGTTTACATTATTGAAAACAAATGTTCAGTCGTGATGTTAAGACTTGAGTTGATGGAGCCGGAGGGGTCTTGTTCAGAAATGTAAAAGTCGCAATTTTTCGTCTTCGTCCTCAAAGTTACCATACTATGGCATATTTTTCTACGAGACGTTTTTCTCCAACTTTTGACACTTGAATTCCAAAGGTACCATTCTAGAACGCCAGTGGCCTTTGTTTAGTACCATACTCTGTTCCGGGACCTTCCGAAACAGACCCCACTCACTTGACTATGGCACTTTCATCCATCTGTGGTACATGAACAGTATTTTCTATCATATTTGGGAAGCGATTTATAGCGTAACTCCTTTTGTCAAGTTGACCCTGTGTGTTTACTCCTGAAAGATCTAGTTGACGTGAAAAGAAGATGTTTTTAAGCAGCTTCGATATGCAATGAAAGGGATTTAGTCATCTGTTTCTTAACGTAGCTTACATAGCAGCTGGACACAAACTAACAACATGAACTGAGTAGCAAAACAAGTGGTTGTTTGTGTCTGGCTGGCATTTGCAATTTCAAAAGCCTCCATTGAGCATCTAATGTTACCATGTGACCTATTCACTATCATAGCGTAAAGGCACGAGAGAGTTTACTGACCCTAGAATACAAAGCTGTGGTAGAGCACAATTGAATGCAGTCATATCAGCGAGTCCTTCGAGGGAGGGAAGGAAGGATAGCAGTCTTCAAAGTATTGGAACGGGTCCTGTTTCGGTTTTCCACTGCCACTCCACTTAAGACTAAGGGAGATTTTCAAATCAATAAGCGAGAGCTTTGCTATTTCAGATGTTTTCCACTACTGAGGGTGTTACAACGCCCCCTGCTGGAGGCCCCTCCCACCTACCGTAGCTCTCCAGAGGTCTCTGAACCACTCCTAACCCATCCTCCCTCCACCAGGCCTTGTTTACACCCATCCAGTCCCACCCAGATCCAAGTGCACTGAAGGAGGAGTAGAGGCTAGGGAAAAACAAGGAAGAATAAGAGAGATCTTTTTAGAAAGAGCTTCTGTTTTCAAGCACGTCATCGTTTGTCGATTCACCGCGTCGAGGAACTCCGTTCGTAGTTTTGACCTTGAACACCTCGAGTCCACCTCTCCACAACCCTCCTGCCTAAAATGTGAAACGATCCCCTCTAGGACTCGGCGCTAGACGGTGTGTAGTCAGGGGTTGGCGCAATATTATCAAGGAAGTATCACTCAATTAAGCACCTGATGTCCTTAGTTTCAGAGTGGTGCTTTTAGTACTTTAAGGCCCAATCCCATTTCCCTTTCCTACCCCTATGGCTCGTTTCGGAGTGCCACTCGCAAAACGGAGCCGTAGGGGTGAAAACGTAGCCGTAAGGATGAATTGGGATTGGGCCGTAGTCCCGTGTGAACGGGACGTATCGTATGTGAGGGTTCAGAACGGACAGGTAAACCAGAGAGAATAGGGGGCTGTGTGACGTTCTTGCAGCGATTTATATTATTCTCCTGAGTTTTCTCCTGTTTTTGTGCGGATCGGCACTTCACCGCCCCGCTATTTAGTCTTCCTGTTGTCTTCCGTTTTTGGTGAACAGTATTGTGTATCAGGTTAAGACAGCGTAGGTTTCAGGATAAGGCTGGTGGAGGTTAACCATCTGAGGTACGGGGCTCGTTGTAAATGCGTGGAATGATACTAGGAATGTGTTTGATTTTCCCCCATTCCATTCCTGACAATGAGCCTGTCCTCAGATTTCTACCTCCACCAGCCTCCCCCTGATGTGATATTACTGGTACATGTAGTCTTGATTCCACACGAGTGTCAATACGATGTGATATCAACGTATTCCTCTCAGACTTTGTCAGGTTTATTCGGGGGGTATGTATCAGCCAGAGAGACTAGTGTCCACACCTGGTACTGCAGCTTCTCTATTTGTGAGGGACAAACATGACAGTAGCTATGGATTCACACTCTCTGTTACTACGGTGATAGATGCAGTCTTTTTCCTGCAACGCTTTCTTTCAGGGATCTTATATTTGTTTTGGTTTTGTTTACACTTTGGGTCAAACTTGATCAGATTGCAGGTGATGGTGAGAGTTGGAGAGTGTGACGGTTTCATTTGTGATATCTTTATTAGTTATCTTTATTTATAAGCCTAAAGATATCACAATGAATGAATCCCAGCAAGACTTTCTCTCATATCAGTCCAGTTGTACACGCATTCTGTCTCTCTGTCTGTCTGTCTCTCTCTGTCTCTATCTCTGTCTGTCTGTCTCTCTCTCTGTCTGTCTGTCTGTCTGTCCTCTAAGTCTCTCACAAACCCCTATTGACACAGAAAGGGGTTTTCCAACCACTATAGACGTTCTACTTGACCACATTAAACATAATTGAACACTGTCTATTGGCATGCACGATATGTGGCAGAGCCTGTTTCCACCATCATGAGACTACGCACCTGTCGCTGATCAGGGAGAACCGGTCAAACTGGAAACTATAGTGAGAGAGGGAGAGAGAGAGGGAGGGACTTTTCTTAATGTGAATACATTTCCTCGTTGTTGAAAACCAATGACACATCGCTAGTCAACTAACACAGCTTGATCTGTGAGCCTGCCTGCTAACAATAGGGATGCTCCGATTTATCGGCCACCGATTTAAATCGGCCGATTTCACTCCAAATGACTCGATCGGTGATCGGCAAAAATGGCCGATCGCAAAAACCGATCTTTTTTTTTTTTTTTTCCCTGGGGAAGACAGATAACTGAACAGAAAACATAGGAGGACGTAACAGTATGTAAACCATGAAGGCCACGTTTATGATGTCTTTTATACAGCCATATCGACTGACTTGGGCTTAACTGGGTGATAGGCCAGACCTTTACTATGCCATAAAAATGGGTCTGCGTTTGCTTGGTGCCTAATGGATCAAAACTTTTGTCTAAAAAGCAAAAAATATGTAGGCTATCCAGTCAGTAGGCCTACAGTTATGTATTTTTTTTAAAATCGGTATCGGTATCGGTATCGGTTGATCTTGAGGAAAAAAATCGGTGATCGGTATCGGCCCCAAAAATCCAGATCGGAGCATCCCTAGCTAACAATGTGTTATAGTGTTATAGTAGTGTTATATTTAACTAGGTAGCAGTGGGGATTACTCACCCAATCCGTTGTGTTGCAGTGTTTCGGCTCGACTAGCGAGTGTGTGTTGTGATTCTCAACGACGTTGAAACGTTGTTTCCGTGTTTCAAAAGAAAAGTCTGAACATTTTGATTGGTTTGCCGACATGCGGACCAAATGATCAGACTGTGTCACGTTTTGTCTTCCGGGGGTCCTGTGGTGGCCCTACAAGTAGCTACAGTGCTAACCCTGCTAGCCCAGCTGGCTGTCCCACTGCTCCTGTCGCTGTTCTACTGGAGAGATGTCATCGTTGCCTGGCAACAAAGCCACTAGCCCTAAGCCTGTCCCTGCTAGGCATGTTTCTGACGATGATGAAAAAGGTTATGGATATCAGCTAGTAGGATAATACGGAAAATGATTGCTACACCTTTACCGTCAGACACCGAAGCACTCTCTGTGGCTCGTCTTAGCCGCGTCGATTACAACATTGCGTAACGTTTGCTTCAGTTTCGTTAGGGGAGGCAGGTAGCCTAGAGGTTAGAGAGACCAGCTAGCAATCGGAAGGTCGCTGGTTCGATCTCCGCCTCAGGAGGGAGCTGCACGCGAGCTGGTGACTGGAGGGTTGCTGGCATCGTATCTAAAGGTGCCTACCACCGCCGTCGTGCCCTTGACTAAGGCACTTAACCCCCTAATTGCTCCAGGGGCACTGACTATGGCTGACCCTACTACTGTGCAATGATAAAAAGGGTGAATCTAATCTAACACGAACGGCGTAAGCAGTCGAGGGACAAAACCCCAGCTAATCCTATCCAACCAGCAGTCTAGCTTGCACCCGCTGTATCTAGGGGCTTAGGTTTGATCTGGATCTTTGATGATGGTCTCCCTTGCCTCCTTGGAATTCCTGAATTCACCCGTTTTAATATGTAGCATGAATATGCTTCCAGAATTCACCCCAGTTTCAATATGTAGAATTCATATGCTTCCTGAATTTCCCCCTCGGGGATCAATAAAGTATCCATCTATCTAATCTAGAAGCCTTTCATATGCTCGTCCTCCCTGAGAAGCTGTGGTTTCTGCTAGGTGGACAAGACGACCCTCGTACATAGTGCTTTAATGGAGAGGAGAGGAGAAGAGAGGTGATGGTGGAGGCTTATGAGGATAGGGAGTGACGTTGCAGATTGAGGGCGTTTTATGTAGTTTCTCTCTCTCTCTGAGTGGAAAGAGAGACCTGCATCCTTCCTTTGGCCTTTTGTTACATTCAGGTTTATTCAAAGTGTCTTGTTTCCGTTCCAGAGGCTGCTTAAGACTTCCGTACCTTCCGTGGAAATGACAAGAGGTCAGAGTTGTGCTTTAAGGCGAAGCTCCATCCAAGATAGCAGTGGCCTTGTGTGTGTGTGTGTGTGATTGTTGGATGCTTTATTCTACTTAAAAGCACTCCTTTTGTTTGAGTTGAGGCCCTGTGTGTGTGCGGGCTGTCTGAGTGTGGGTAGAGGCAGTGTGTGAGACTATTGAGAAGCTCACATCAATATGAATGTCCCCTAGTCACCGTTAATGACAGACTTGACTTTGGTCACATAGACAATCCATATGACAGACTTGACGTTGGTCACATAGACAATCCATTCCTTCGACTCGATAACACAATAGACGTCCTGAGATGAGATGTCTGATGAGATGAGATGAGATGAGATACTGTCTGTACAGCTCTCGGACCGCTGGCGCTACTGCAAGTAGGAAGTAAGACAATCCACAGTCATGCTAGCGAGAAAACCAGGGGGGTATTCCATCAACGTCGCTAAAGGAAAATCCAGGCTTATTTCAGATACATTTCACGAGACTTGTATATAAAAAAAAAAACAAGCCTGGATTTTCCTTTAGCGACGTTGATGGAATACCCCCCTGGTTTTCTTCTTCTTCTTCTTTATAAGCACTTGTGACCCTAAAGAAGTTTTTCGGAGGAGCCGAATGCAAATTTCTACAGCACTGATGAAACAACGTAGACAATCGGGACTGCTACACAGTCGAGACTAGGAGCTAGAGACGAACAAAGACGTTGAAAGAAGAGGGTAACCGTCAGTGTTTTGGACGCGAGTTCTCCGCGTCTTTTAGGTGCATTTTACAGCACAAAAAAACTAAACAATAGTGTTATCTTCCGAAAGAAAGAAAGATATATCATCCGTCAAAGACCGAATGATTCCCGCTGTTGCCTTCTTCCTTCGTTTTTCAATTGTGATCTTTTCTTTTCAAAGTCTTACCTTCAAGTTTGACGGAAGTCAGCCGGGTTGAGAAGCAGCCCACAGAGAATGTCGTGCGGCAATGTGAATCGGTACGTTGGTACGGCCGTGTTTCTATGACAATGAGGGTAACCGGGGGTAGAGGTCTGCAACCCGACGCTGCCCCGGCGCCATGAACAGATCAGGGCCGGCTCGGGACGATTTTATTTAGCGTAGATAGGGTTCGGGCCAAGCCGGGCCGGGCTCTTTGACGCAGACACATGTAGCGTTCCCGCCGTAAAAATCGATCCCAAAAATAGAAAAATCGATAGGCTTCGGGCCCGGGTGCGTCCTAACTATTCCCACCGTAGTTGGGTCAGACCACGCCAACTTCTTGAATATCTACGGGTGTTTTTTTTCCGTTTTTTTCTCAAACACAAACACAATCACTGACACTAAGAATAGGCGCGCGTTCCAGGGCCCACAGGGCAATGAGAGCCGCGCCCGGCCGCTTGCGTGGTCTGACCCAACTACGGTGGGAATCGTTAGGACGCGGCCCGCGTAGGGCTTGGGCTGGGATAAATGCTTAGCTCGTCGGGTAGGGTAGGGTAGGGTAGGGTCGGGTCGGGCCTGAATGCCATGGGCTTGGGACGAGATTTCAGGCCCATGCAGACCTCTAAACTGGGGTTCTGCGACACTTGAAAATCTGATGGATCTACATAGAATAAGTCGAAGCGAACTGAAAACAGACATGAATGTAAAACGCACATTTCTCCTTTCCGAGACTCCCTCCACTCAAATGAATGAATTAATTCGAGAAAAAAAGTATGATATCAAAAGGCACATAATGTAACCATGAGAACTGTTGTATGATGAGTATGAATCATAATAGAAGCGTTGAGAGTCTGTGCAGCGATCTTTCATAACCTTCTGACTGAACGGGAGTGATGTTGATGATGATATTCATGTTGGTGTTTGTATTTCTCACAATAAAGAACGCTATACTGAACTGTGACCTGTGTACGTGCGTTTTATTTCAGCCGTAATGTCTACAATAACATTGAACATCCTGAAATACTGCAATAGCGTATTGGTACCACTAGGCGTCAGCACAGTCACTCCACACAGTCACAAGGTGGTTTATTCATCCCAATGAATCAATGAATCAGTTTCTGTGGTGTGTTGTTTCTCAGTATTTATCAGACACCACTGTTGTTTCGCTTGAGCACAAACGGGCTTCACACCAACACATCCACACAAAATAAATGAATAACCTTACAAGATTATTGATTTCTGCCAGTCTGGAATTGATCGGTTTCCTGGGTTTTTACCAAGCAATCAATTGCTTTTGTCTCTCTCCCTGTCACTCTTTCTCTACCTCTCTCTCTCTCTTTCTCTACCTCTCTCTCTCTCTTTCTCTACCTCTCTCTCTCTCTTTCTCTACCTCTCTCTCTCTCTCTCTCTCTCTCTCTCTCTCTCTCTATATATATATATATATATATATATATATATATATCTCGGGTGAAGGGATTTAAGTTATAACAGAGTAATTAGATGAAAGCTATGAGGGTCTAGAAAGTTCTGGAAACGACTAGACAGTGGAGGGAGGTGAGGTAACCACGACTTCTCAATACACTGAACTAAATAATATATAGTGTCTGGGTATGTTAAAAATGTATACGTGTACTGTATGTTACAATAGTTAGTATGTTACTAAATAATTTGCCTCAACCCTGCCCCATTACAAGTTTCTTCATGATCAGGGAAATATTGAAGTGTTGTCAGAAAGGAATGTGGCTAAATCTGCTGGAGAAATACCCTGCGGTGTCATTCATAGACGATGCTAGTGTTGCTGGGGGACGTGAAGGAGAAGTACAGACCAAGGACAGACACCCCCCTACAGACCCCCTACGTTTCACAGCCTCCCCACAGACCCTCACCATATTGTCCTGCTTCCTGTCACCGTGAATGGTAGCACCATCCAGGCTGTTTACGGGCTCTTGACTTTACAGCCTGCCCCAATAAAGATGCCCTTGTCTGGGCTCGGCATGTCTGTAGCGGGGCCCCTTGACAACGGATGGACGGACGGGTTAGGTAAGGAGGAGATGGTAGTAATCATACACAGGCCAGCCCGTTTACTCCCAGTCTCTCGCTCTTCGCACACGCACACGCACGCACGCAGCGTTGTGAAACAGATGTAGTCACTGTCTCAGGCATGTTCCCTCAGAGAGAAAGACGAGGGAGGGAGGGAGAGAGTAAGAGAGAGACAGAGTGAGAGAGCGAGAAACAGAGGGAAGGAGAGAGAGATGTTGTGAAGGACCCACAGGGATTCAGCACCTTCACATCTGAAGGAAAGGAGAAACAAGTGTAGGCCTACATAATTCATTAAGTGAAATAGAGACACACACACACACTCCCCTACCGCCCCACACCCTCCCTGTTCCTCTGATCGATAAGCCTGATAAAGAAATAATTAAAAAAGGAAAACCACTCGGCGCCCTGCTGGTAGTGACTAATGCTTCGGCAGCGTCTTTTGGAGGTCAGAGCACCTCGGCTGAGTTAGTCTGGCACCCTGCGGAGCTCTGGGAGTAGATTACAGGCCTGCAGACAGACAGACGGACAGACAGACAGGAGACACACAGCCCTGAGAGAGAGGGGCTCCACACAGCAGTCTGTCTGTCTAAGCGCTCAGCAAGGTCACTGGCCTGTACTACCTGTGTACTGTAGCAGACCCGTCTCCATCGTCACGGCTCCCTTATGCACAACTCTTTTCCTCCGTTCGGTTCTGTCCGCTAGAGAGGGAGTGAGAGAGAGGGAGAGGGAGAGGGAGAGGGAGAGGGAGAGGGAGAGGGAGAGAGAGAGAGAGAGAGAGAGAGAGAGAGAGAGAGAGACAGGAACAGGGCAGGAACCATATTTTGGTTTAGGTCATTCTCACAGAGAGAGTGCACACATACACACACACACACACAGACAGACAGCCACTGTGTGTGTGTGTGCGTGTGTGTGTGTGCGTCTGTCTGGAAGTCCTTATCACCTCAGATGCCTGTCTGTCTTATTATGTCTTGTTTGTCAAAGACAGGGAACTGCGTCAAGACCACTGACGATGGAGACCTCGCAGCCTTCAAAGCTCTCAGTGAACATGCGTTCAGTCACTCTGATGAAGGACTTCTGCTGATTAACTCTCCACAGTCCTCAGCGCTTCCATTAAACATGAGACTGGTGGTGTATGCCAGAGAGAGGGAGAGGGGGGGAGGGAGAGAGAGAGAGGGAGAGAGAGGGAGAGAGGAAGAGAGAGAGAGAGAGAGGGAGAGAGGAAGAGAGAGAGAGAGGGAGAGAGAGAGAGAGGGGGGGAGGGAGAGAGAGAGAGAGGGAGAGAGAGAGAGAGGGGGGGAGGGAGAGAGAGAGAGAGGGGGGGAGGGAGGGAGAGAGGGGGGGAGGGAGGGAGAGAGGGAGAGAGGAAGAGAGAGAGAGGAAGAGGGAGGGGGGGAGAGAGAGAGGAAGAGAGAGAGGGAGAGGGAGAGAGAGAGAGAGGGAGAGAGAGAGAGGGAGTGTGTGAGAGAGAGAGAGGGAGGGAGGGGGGGGAGAAAGAGGGGGGAGGGAGAGTGAGTGAGAGAGTGTGAGAGAGAGGGAGGGATTGAGAGAGAGAGGGAGGGAGTGAGAGAGAGAGGGAGTGAGAGAGAGGGAGTGAGAGAGAGAGAGAGAGGGAGGGAGTGAGTGAGAGATAGGGAGGGAGTGAGTGAGTGAGGGAGAGAGAGAGAGGGAGGGAGTGAGAGAGAGGGAGGGAGTGAGAGAGAGAGGGAGTGAGAGAGAGGGAGTGAGAGAGAGGGAGGGAGTGAGTGAGGGAGAGAGAGAGGGAGGGAGTGAGAGAGAGAGAGGGAGTGTGTGAGAGAGAGAGAGAGAGGGAGGGAGTGAGAGAGAGGGAGTGTGTGAGAGAGAGAGAGAGAGAGGGAGTGTGTGAGAGAGAGAGTGTGTGAGAGATAGGGAGAGAGTGAGAGAGAGAGAGAGAGAGGGAGGGAGTGAGAGGGAGGGAGTGAGAGGGAGGGAGAGAGAGGGAGGGAGAGAGAGGGAGGGAGAGAGAGAGAGGGAGTGTGTGAGAGAGAGAGGGAGTGTGTGAGAGAGAGAGAGAGGGAGTGTGTGAGAGAGAGAGAGAGGGAGGGAGTGAGAGAGAGGGAGTGTGTGAGAGAGAGAGAGAGAGAGAGAGGGAGGGAGTGAGAGAGAGAGAGAGAGAAACAACCACAGACTCCATGATGTATTTGGCCTGTGGACTTCGGAGTCGAGGGTCTATATTATTATATTTTGGCTTTTAACAAACAGAAGGAGTTTCATCCGTCCCTCCCTGACCCCGGTCCTGTCTGGGTGGCGAGGCCAACGACGACACCGGCCCTCTCCCCAGGTCCAGAACCAGCGGCTGGTGAATTATGAATGGACCGACGGGACAAGACAGCAAAGGACAGAGCTGCATACGAAACAATATACAATAGCAGCAGTCACCTCAGGTCACAGATGATTATACCAACGCAGAGTATCGAGCTGGAGACGAGGACAAAACACGCAAGGACGTGCAGCGACGGACTCCTATTATGAGTCAGCACACACACAGACAGTCCCATAATGCATGAGTGCACGTACGCACACACGCACACTCAGACGTACACACTTTCTTTCTCTCTCTCTCACTCACTCACTCACTCTCTCACACAAACACAAACACACACACACACACACACACACACACACACACGTACCGTATAGCTGAAAAGAATGTGTTAATTGACTCAACCAAGAAATAGCCAGGTGTGATTTCTGTAATCCCATTGTTGTCTTGTCCTTATCAGTATGACATTGGCCTTGCCCTGGTAAACATCACAACGCTTCCTCTCGCCTGAGCCAAGCTCTCTTAATCTTCATGTTTATTAAACAGGACAACTGTGATATTGATGACGAGGAACACAGTGGTTTAAAGTGGCTTAAGAAAATGTGATGTCCTTAAATGAAAGAAGGGATTAAATATACACGCCATAGAAGACGAGAGTGAAGGGGATGAGGTTCGACCTCCGACTACTGCCTCAGCGGAAGCCATGTTGAAGCTCATTTGTTCTTTAAACTTAGAGGGTCTAGTAAGCGCTTTCAAAAAAAAAGTGGCAGCCCTTTGTCTCCTATTTTAATAATAATAATAATAATAATAATAATAATAATAACTTTTATTGGTATAGCGCTTTTCCTGCAAACGTTGCAGCTCAAAGTGCTCCAATCATTATATAATCATAATGTAATTATTTAGTCATTTAAAGGCAATATTAAGTATTAAGTATATATTGAGTTTTTAGTCTTGACTTGAACATATTTTGCTGAGGTTGCATCCCTAATGTAAACTGCCAGTGCATTCCACAATTTGGGTGCATAAAATGAGAATGCAGCCTCACCAAATCTCTTCTTCTGTGGTACACAGAGAAAACCAGCGTCAGAAGACCTGAGAGATCTATTGGGCTGATATGCTAGCAAAAGGTATTTCAGATATTCTGGTGCTGTGCCAGTGAGAGCTTTATAAACAAGGAGAAGGGTCTTGAAATCTATTCTGAACTTAACAGGAGGCCAGTGTAGTCACTAAAATAGGAGTTATATGAGCTCTTCTGCTTGTTTTGGTTAAAACTCTTGCTGCTGCATTTTGGACTAATGGCTTCTCTGTTTTTATTAAGTTTCCACTATCAGCTGGTTGCGGACCCTTGGTCAATGTAGCCTACCCCTTAACCCCCATGGCTGAATACATACAATATATTTTTTTAAACTTTATTATTGCATTGGTTTCTGTGATGTGTGTTGTTTTTGCTGTTGTCGTTGTGGGACGGGAGGGGAGGGGTGAATGTGAACTCAGTGAATGTAAACGTTATTATTTGGTTATGCTTCTCACCAATAATAATAATAATAATAAAAAAAGCATAACTAAATGGATAAATGAACAGAACTGGAGGATCCAGAACAAATTAATAAAAAAATAAAATAAAAAAATCTTCAAATATTAATTTGTTCTGGATCCTCCAGTTCTGTTCATTTATCCATTTAGTTATGCTTTTCGCCCACAGGCTGTTGTTTGTTTACCGATTTACATAAACATAAATTAAATTTAAATGGTAATTACAAAATGATTCCTTCTAATTACTGTTCTGTTGATTAGACACTAGCACTGTCATGGCACAAGGTGGTTTTTCAAATGTGTACTTATGTATTACTTAGGTTATGCTTATTTGAACACAGAAAATTATTCCCATCTGAAACAACAACACAGCTGCATGAAGGAGCAGCAGAATGCAGCATTTTACAGTTGACATCACTCCATCTTTCTGTGAGAATAGGACTTCAGGATATCAGTATCTGAAACACTGACGCTTCTTGACCTTCCATTCTTACCACCGCAGTCCTCTCAGGAGGCTAGCCTTCCAGACAGACACTTAGACACTTAGCCCTGAGATGAGCTGAATGGAGTCTACTGTCTACTGGCTGGTGTGTGAGTGTGTGTGTGTGTGTGTGTGTGTGTGTGTGTGTGTGTGTGTGTGTGTGTGTGTGTGTGTGTGTGTCTGTGTGAGAGTGTGTACAGTATGTGTCAGTGACTGAGCTCTAATGAGGGTTGCCAAACAAAATGTCTCTCCAAATCTGCCTATTATTATTCACGCAGAAGCATAAACCGTCCAGTTTTAAACACAACAACATCAGTTTGGGTTTCTGTTAAAGGGGAAAAAAGTAGATTAAATCACACAACACCTGCCGGCTTACGTGAGCAAGAAGACAATGCGTAAACAACAGACGCATTACTCTATGGCATTTCTATTCAAATGCATCCACTGGCTTGCGTCTCTACTTCACACAGTGTGTTAGACTGAGAGAACCCAGTCGAACACAGACAACCGAAAGCTTTTTGGGTTTGAGGCGGTTTACACAGAGTTTATTATGCATGGCGACCTAGATTCCCTTGCAGAAAGAAAGAAAAGCAACGAACACATGTGCGTCAATTATTAATTACTACGAGGCTGCGTGCGCCCTGAACTGATTTATTGTTTGCACACTTGATCCGTATCCAAGTGACAGTACAATAAAACCACTGTCCTCCATCTTATTTACATCGTTCATCATCACCTCATCCAGCAGGTCCCGCCGGGGAGGACGACAGAACAGTCAACATTATCCAAACATCATCCCCAAAACACTGACGCTTCATCCCCAAACAAAGCGGATCTCTCACCCCCATCATCAACATTCCAGCCAAGAGGAACATCCTTACAGCGAGATACGCCGGCGAGGCGCTTTGGGATGCCACATGGGGAACAGTGGTGGTGTATAAAACAAAATGCATTTTATGCGGTTCTCCAGTAAGCCAAAAAAGAGCAGAGCGAAGGATATAATACATTTTAGGCCTGGGGCCATGGCAACACAGACAGCATACAGAAAAAAAACATGCCAGAGCATACAGTACCAGCATAGCAGAGGGTATGACAAGCTGCAACATTTGCAGGAAAAGTGCTATACAATTTTGTATTATTATTATTATTATTATTATTATTATTAAGAAGAGACAGTTTACAGTATCTGGGAACAAGGTTGATATGAGTGGTGTGGAAGGTTTGTGTGTCGCTCAATGTGAAGGCAGCAGTGGAGGCTGGTGGATGGAGGCACGGCGAGGAGAGGCTGGTTTGATACCGTTCCATGCATTCACAACGAGCCTAACCTCCCCCGTATCTCTCCCCCGCCAGCCTCCCCTGGCGAAGACTAAGATGGAAGACTAAACGCGATGACTTCCAAACAATGAACAAATCAATCATGACATTATCACAAGCAAGTGTTTGCCCAATATTGCACTTGGGGGTATGGAGGGAGATCCATGCATGCAAGTGATTGCAATGGAAAAAGCAATAAACATTGAACTGTTGTTTTCGAAAAGTTTCCAAGATGAAATTCACAGAGACAGGATATCATGCTGGTGTTTTTCAGTGTGTTCACGCGTTGCCATGGTTATGGATGAGGACATGAAATAATAAAACACAGGATATGCCCAAAATAGACATCAACAAGGCAAGGCTTCTGCTCACAAAGAATATAACCGAATCATATCACAGACACAAGGAGTCTGAATGACAACATTTATTTTTTTCTCCAAATTGACATTTTCCAGTAGCGAGAGTTAGTAATCAAAATCATAGTGAATCACAGACAACCATTAAAATCATATTTCTCACATTTCATTACTGTCGTTTCATCACATTGAGAGCGACGCATCTATATTTCAAATAATGAATAGTAGAATTGTTACAGTAAAAAATGTGTAGATATAAAACTGTCCTTTTATATATTTTCTTTATAAAGACTTTGTGTACGATACTGTAGGCCTCTGGCTCTGCAATGAAGCCAGTGTCCACACACACACACACACACACACACACACACACACACACACACACACACACACACACATACACATACACATACACATACACATACACATACACATACACACACACACACACACACACACACACACACACACACACAATCTGTTTCCTTCATTCATCTGCAGAGTGTTGAAATTCTATCGACCGGCTTTTATAATACAAAGTTAAACCAAAAATAATTAAAGTAACACATAAATCAATGGTAAGAAATATAAAGTATCATTAAATTCAAAATCAAATGTCTTCACAACCAGCTAAATAGATCATTTATCTTACTCTCGTGAGAGAATGTCATATACACACAGAAGTTACAAAAAAGGGTGTAATAAAATATTTCCATAAATGTACAGTATTTTCCTTCACATCTTGTCATCCATTATAACTTCAGTGGGGTACAATTCATACACATAAGCTAGGACGCTCTACAATATAGCTTCTTAACCACTCATCCTCTCAGTACTGATGATGACTGATTACTGTCAATTATTGCTTTAGTTACGTAACATCACAATTATGTTGTCTTATGAATCAAACTACCTAACTAACTAATCATCATCATCATGCCTTTTTTTTGCATTGTGACATGCCACACCTACAGTATTGCAAATGTTCTGGTGACAAACCCTTGTTTTTGAACACAACTCAGTCTTTTGACCTGACCCACCAGTGGGCCCTGACTAAGTCCTGAGTCTGACCCACCATTAAAAACAAACAAGCAAACAAAGGGTTAATACATGACAGTATTCGAATGATCTTAATGAAAACACATTTCCAATGTGTATCTACCACCTGCATCTCTCTCTCTCTCCCCCTCCCCCCTCTCATTGTGATCTGTTCCGTCCTTACTGAAGGAGGTGGAGGGGGGGGGAGTGCTGGCTTGGACAAAGGTAGCTATTCTCTCCATCTCTGGAGTCACGTGAGTCCCGAGTCATGGGGGTCAGTGGACTGTGCTGAAGGCTACTCTCCTTTCATCTCCTCTCCTCTCCTCTCCTCTCCTCTCCTCTCCGGCTCCCCAGTCTTTCGTCAAAACTAAGGGTCAGAAAGAATCAACAGAGAGGGGCCCAGTATGTCCTCCAGCTCCCTATACTGCCTGCGTTAGTAGAAGCGCTCGGGTTTCGTTTGAACCGATTCCACCAGGAGTGTCTTTTTTGACTGAGTGACTCATTTCTGGTGGGTTCTTATTGAAAGGCGCGGCGGTGCCTCCTCCTCCTCCTCCTCCTCCTCCTCCTCCTCCTCCTCCTCCTCCTCCTCCTGCATTATTCTGCCTCGCCCCGTTCTGGAGGACAGAGGCCGCCCCGTTCTCTGGGTTCAGCATTCCACAGGAGTCCTCGTCCACATCTAATACTCTCGGTGCTGACGGATAGACCAATACATTCACACTCCTCTCTCTCTCTCTCTCTCTCTCTCACACACACACACACACACACACACACACACACACACACACACACACACACACACACACACACACATTCTCGCCTTCTCGCTCTCCACTCCTTTCATACATCTATCTAACTATCTCTCTCTCTCCTCCACCACCACCTCCCTCCCTCCCTTCCCCTCTCTGTCTCTCTCCACTCTTTTAACACAAACAAACTCCACCTCTCCCTCTCCTTCTCCTGTTCTCAGAGCCAAAGTCTCCTTTTCCAAACGATCACCATGGATACACACAATACCTGAGCACTCCTAGCTGGATGGACGAGGTTACTCCGACACACCGTTCTAGGGGGTTTGGATTTGAGCTGATACAACCGTGGTAAACGTTGGACGTATTATATTAGCCTCTCTCTCTCTCTCCCTCTACCTCTCCCTCTCTCTCTCTACCTCTCCCTCTCTCTACCTCTCCCTCTCAATCTGCACACATCCTTGAAATGTTTCAGGTCTTATTCAGAGCACAGAACAGAATGAAGATGTTTACCTTAAAGCACTGTTTGTTTTTTACCTTTTTTTTTATTTTTTAAACCTAATCTCAGGAGGGAGTGAGTGGGTGATAGGAGGGAGGGAGGGAGGAAGGGAGGGAGGGAGGGAGGGAGGAAGGGAGGGAGGAGGCTGTGGGAGTGAGGAGCAGCCCCCCTGACAAAGGCTTCTTTCTCTCCCTGCATTCCCCTCATTCTCCTGGACCTGACCTGGTCTGCCCACGGCACAGAGAAACGCTACACTACACTAATCCCTGTCCCGCAAGGCTGTGTGTGAGAGAGGTGTGTGTGTGTGTGTGGGTGTGTGTGTGTGTGTGAGAGAGGTGTATGTGCGTGCGTGTGTCCGCTGTATTTTGAGGTATGGAAGAATATTCAGCACGGAGGATCAACTGTTTCACTGACTACACTCTCTCCTGACAGACCAGCTCGTCTATCTGAACGTCTAAAAACAGCAGGAAGCGGAGCATGTCTCTCGCCCGAAACAGACCAACGCACGTCTCTCTAGACTCACTCTTCTTGATGACAGAGTTACACATCAGAAACGCTCATTATAAACAGGGAGAGAGCACTTGTGGGTATTGAAACCCATTACCGTGCAGTGTGGGTCTATTGTAATTCACTTTGGTTTTTTGCACATTTCCATTCTGTATGCAGGTGAAAGGTTCGTCGTAAAAAAGGAGGAAACGTTATTAAAAGAAAAAATACATGGATGAAGTCATTCTCTGTCAATAGTACTGGTCTTTCTCTCTTTAGTTTTTTTTTAGACATCTAAAAAATGCATTGGATATAAATATTCCTTCAGCATCTTACAGTTAATAACACTATAAAAAAACAGGATTAAAACAAGACATTAAAAAACAATGTTTGGCAGACCCCCCAGGAGGTGGAGTCCTCTCCCGAAAAGTTTCCAAACCCCTTTGGTCGGTCCCTTCATAATATGATAAAACTCATTTCTTTCTATTTCTCTTTCTCTGTCTCTCTTTCCATCCCCATCTCTTGCTCATTCACTCTCCCTCAAACTATTATCTTCTCAGATTCTCTTCTATTACCCCCCTCTCTCTCTGTCTTTCACTTGCACACACATACTTATCCTCTCTCTCTCCCGAACTCTCTGAACCTTCTCCTCACTCTAGGCCCCTCTGCCCTGCCCCTCAACCCAGGGTAGAGAGAGAGAGGCTGGTGGAGGAGGGGGGGGCAGAGGAGCTAGGTTAGGGGGTCCAGGGAGGTGGGGGGTTCTGGGACTGTGTCTGGGTCAGGATCAAAACTAGGCTACTCAAAAGACAGCAGGTCCGGGTGCTGTTCTGGCTCCTCCGTGTCCCCCCCCGAGCCTCGTCTGTGGGGGGAGCCGCCGTTCTCCATCAGCCCCTCCTCGCCGATGCTGATACGGTACGGAGCTTTCCCGGAGCAGGGGGTGGAGGCCAGCCGCGTGTCCGCCCCGGAGGGCTTCTGCCTGGGCTCGTTGTTGTTGGGCTTGGGCCGGGGGTCCAGGTGGTCCTTATGGATGAGGTCCGGGACGGAGAGCTGGAGCTGGGGGTGGTCCGGGTCCTCTCCCTCCTCCCTCTTCTCCTCCTTCGTCCTCTCCACGGCCATTTCGCCTCTCTCCATCTCCTCCTCCTCTTCCTCCCCCTCCTCCTCCTCCTCCTCCTCTTTCCCTCCTCTCCCTCCTTCCCCTCCCTGCGTCGGGGGTCCCTCGTTGCTGACGACGAGGGGTCTCTTGTCGGGGGAGGAGAGGAAGGAGGGCTCGGGGGGCTCGGGGGAGTTGACCACGGGGTCCGAGGAGATCATCATGTCCTGGGTGGTCTTCAGGGCGCGGGGGAGACGCTTCTTACCCGTGGGGGGAGGGGGGTCCAGCCGGGGGAAGGGGTCCATGGAGGTGTGACTGTGGAGGGGGGCGGGGGGGGGGGGGGGAGAGAGGAGAAAAGGGTTAGTTTACTATCAGAAGTAACATGAGTGTGTGTCGCCGTGTGTATAGAAAAGATAGATAATACGACTGCTGGTGTCACCATCATAATCAACGTGTGAGTGAGTGTGTGTGTGTGTGTGTGTGTGTGTGTGTGTGTGTTTACACACTGTAATTAGGTGAGTGTGTTACAGTATGGAGACAGGGAGAGAGAGAGAAACTGTCAAATACAATCAAGGGAGAGATGAGAGAGCAGGGAGAGATAGAGAGGAAGGGGAGAGAGAGAGGAGGGAGAGAGAGAGGAGAGAAAGAGAGGAGAGGGAGTGAGAGAGAGAGAGAGGGGAGGGAGAGAGAGAGAGAGGAGAGGGAGGGAGAGAGAGAGAGAGAGGAGAGGGAGAGAGAGCAGGGGGAGAGAGAGATAGAGAGAGAAAGAGAGAGGAGAGAGAGACAGAGAGAGCAGGGGGAGAGAGAGCAAGGGGATAGAGAGAGAGAGAGCATATGAAGCAAGTCATGTGTATGAGATGTCACACGTCACACGTCACACCCCCCCCTCCTCCCCCCTCCCTCCCTCCCTCCCTCCCTCTCAGGAGACGACTGCCCATATGGTGTCAGAGACTCAGTCTGTTTACATGAACCTGTCCCCCATACATGCACATATTTATTACCATGGTGATGCACACGCATATATTACCATGGTGATGACCTTATCATTGCCGTAGAGATAAAGACCGACTCAGAGTGAGGAATGCTAATGAGTCAGTGACTGTCACACGCACACACACGCACACACACGCACGCACGCACACGCACACACGCGCACGCACACACTTCCCAGCACGTCACTGTCTGTCACAACTCAAGCCCTAGTTCTAACCAACTCACGTCTCTGGAGGAGAGATGGATTAAATATGAAATATGAATTCCCGATCACCTTTTATCACCGTGGTGACAGTGTTAGCGAACAAGCGGACGGATCAATACCGACGTGGAGCCTAGAGGTACGGCTCTGTCTGTCTGCTTCGACAGAGAACCATCCAAGGCTGTGTGTGTGTGTGTGTGTGTGTGTGCGCTTGTGTGTGTGGGTGTGTGTTAGAGAGAGACATCATTTCTTTTCATTATTTTTCTGTGAGAAGTGGCATTAAAACAAAGTCTGTTTAATCCAAGTGCTATATTCAGACTCAGTAACCACCCTTTCACATTACATAAAGAATCAAAAGAGTCCACATTTTGGAAATTGTCTGATGAATAATTCAGACATCTTTGACCCTGTTGATTACACAGAGAAATAGAAGGGGTTTTCCTGCACTGCTCAAACACACTCTACACCACTAAAACACTAAAACAAGCTCTTCTGACTTTCTGTTTGTTTGACTTGATTGTGTTTGCCTGAATTTCCTGAGCACTGTACAGTGTGTGAAAGCTGTGTAATGATTAGGTCAGGCAATGTTTGTGTGTGTGTGTGTGTGTGAGTGTGTGTGTGTGTGTGTATGTCTACTCACCTATTAGCGGTGGTAGTTCCTTTTGTGAGTGTGTGTGTATGTATGTGTGTGTGTGTGTCAGGGTTTCCGTTAACCGGTAATTCCCGGACTTTGTCCGGTAAAAGTGGTTGAAGTCCGACAAATTGAAAACTCGTCGGACATAAATGTCCGGTGAAACTAATTCCCTCTAAGCACAATTTGAATACAATTCGCTAAAGTTCACATTCTGATTCCTTCTATTTTAAAAAAGACGAATATATAGGCTATGTATTTATTTTATTATGATATGATTTGACACCGGCATGATGATGACTCCTAATGTGTAGGCTGCCTATGCGAAACAGCGGTTGTTTCCGGTGTGCGCTATAACTCGTGCACAATCGAATCGAGGCAGAGAGGAGGATAGCGATGTTTCTCTCTGTGATAGTGTGATTATGCAAGCCTTTTCTGAAAGGGATGAGAACCCGATTGTTTCAGCTTCTCCCAGGGAGAAAGTGGTAGAGTTACCATCCTCCCCGAGTCCTACCATACCATCCGCTGACAGCCTATCTCTGCCTGTAACCGGCGAGCGATTGCGTGTCGCTCAAGTAGCTGATCAGTCATTAAACAAATGTTTTTTACATGCAGCTAGTGAGGAATCTGAAATAGGGGGCAACGTAGTTTATTTCCTTAACGATGGGATATTAATGCGTAAATGGTCTCCTCCTAATGCAAATGGTTGTGAGTGGAATACTGTAAAACAAGTGGTTGTGCCTGTGGGTTATAGACAACAGGTGTTATCTGTAGCACATGAGAGCCAGTGGTCAGGACATTTAGGTATAACTAAAACTTATCAGCTGATATTGAAACATTTCTTTTGGCCCGGACTGAAGGCGGATGTTGCCAAGCACTGCCGCTGTTGCCATACTTGTCAGATGGCGGGTAAGCCTAATCAATCCATTCCACCCGCACCATTGCATCCCATTCCTGCTATAGGGGAGCCATTTGAACGTGTAATAATTGATTGTGTTGGACCTTTGCCTAGGACTAAAAGTGGAAGTCAGTATTTGCTTACTATTATGTGCGCTGCTACTCGTTTTCCCGAAGCTGTTCCGTTGCGTAACATATCAGCCAGCTCAGTGGTGAAAGCTTTAACAACGTTTTTTTCCACATTCGGTCTTCCTCTTGTTATACAATCTGACCAGGGCACTAACTTTCAGTCTAAGCTTTTCAAACAAGCCCTAAGAACGTTAGGGGTACGATGTCACGCCAGAAGCCTACATGCTTGCACTGTTCAATAAAATGTTATACATCTAGACATTGTGGTATTTCTTTATATACGTATCCCAGCCTGCCTATTGTTTCTCAATAAACAGTTATGTTCTCCTCATTGACATACTCCCGAGTCCGATTAAGTATGATTTGACAGGCAGCTAAACGAAATGCCTTCCCAACCAGCGAGACCTGGTTATAGAAATGACGTTGTTTTATTGATTAAAAAAAAGGGTAAAACTGGAAAGAGAAAATAGAAAACTCACATTAATCCCAAACAATTTAACAAACTTCAGTTAACGTAATGTGGAGTCTGTTCATTGATCGATGCTGTCTGTTCAGTTCCCAGTGAGGCGCCCGTTCAGCGCTGGACATAATGGCATAGCGCGCATGCGAATCATGTTATATTATTATATATTATATAGCTCGCATCTAATCGTATCGGATGAGAAATAGACATTAAATGGCATATATAGGCCTCTACACAACAGTAATCACCGCGACAAACAGCTATATATTTTATTTTTTTTTAATATTTTTTTTTCATATTTTAATATGATGACCGGAATATATCACGTTTGTCCGGTAAATCGAAATCTTCCCGGACACGATGTCCGGCGGCAATTTTTTCTAACGGAAACCCTGGTGTGTGTGTGTGGTGTGTGTGTCCTCACCTGATAGCTGCAGTTCCCTGTGCGAGTGTGTGTGTGTGTGTGTCACATTTGTGAGTGTGTGTGTGTGTGTGTCACATTTGTGAGTGTGTGTGTGTGTGTCACATTTGTGAGTGAGTGTGTGTGTGTGTGTGTGTGTGTCACATTTGTGAGTGAGTAGTGTGTGTGTGCGTGAGTGAGAGTGTGTGAGTGTGTGTGTGAGTGTGTGTGTGTCACATTGGTGAGTGAGTGAGTGTGTGTGTGTCACATTGGTGAGTGAGTGAGTGTGTGTGTGTGTGTCACATTGGTGAGTGAGTGAGTGTGTGTGTGTGTGTCACATTGGTGAGTGAGTGAGTGTGTGTGTGTGTCACATTGGTGAGTGAGTGAGTGTGTGTGTGTGTGTCACATTGGTGGGTGAGTGAGTGAGTGAGTGTGTGTGTGTGTCACATTGGTGAGTGAGTGAGTGTGTGTGTGTGTGAGTGTGTGAGTGTGTGTGTGTCACATTGGTGAGTGAGTGAGTGTGTGAGTGTGTGTCACATTGGTGAGTGAGTGAGTGTGTGTGTGTGTGTCACATTGGTGAGTGAGTGTGTGAGTGTGTGAGTGTCACATTGGTGAGTGAGTGTGTGTGTGTGTGTGTGTGTGTGTCACATTTGTGAGTGAGTGTGTGTGTGTGTGTGTGTGTGTGTCACATTTGTGAGTGAGTAGTGTGTGTGTGCGTGAGTGAGAGTGTGTGAGTGTGTGTGTGAGTGTGTGTGTGTCACATTGGTGAGTGAGTGAGTGTGTGTGTGTCACATTGGTGAGTGAGTGAGTGTGTGTGTGTGTGTCACATTGGTGAGTGAGTGAGTGTGTGTGTGTGTGTCACATTGGTGAGTGAGTGTGTGTGTGTGTGTCACATTG
>NC_137677.1:10504819-10507319 GCF_963989245.1 Nansenia antarctica | reverse complement strand
CAAGGATTTCAAGGACCGTGGGAACGCTGGTCTGTATCCAGGGTGGGAGGGGGTCAGACTCTGCTGTGTTAACATGCACTGTTCTGTAGTCACACACCCAGAATGGCAACAAGCAGATCACTCCTCTGCTGGTCGACTGGCCCCACCACCTCTACACCAACGCGGCAGTCACGCTACCCGGTCACGTCTCTTCACTACGTACACTGGCTACCCGCTGGTGGAATGAGCTGCCCACGGCTGTCAGAACTGCAGACACTCCCCATCTTCTGCCGGAGACTGAAGACCCATCTCTTCAGGTTACCCCTTATGTAACCTGCTCCTCCTGAGACATCTACTACCCCCCGGCACTGTGCCTCCTGAGACATCTACTACCCCCCCCAGCACTGTGTCTCCTGAGACATCTACTACCCCAACAGCACTGTGTCTCCTGAGACATCTATTACCCCCCAGCACTGTGTCTCCTGAGACATCTACAACCCCAACAGCACTGCGTCTCCTGAGACATCTATTACCCCCCAGCACTGTGCCTCCTGAGACACCTGCTTCCCCCTATACTGTATCTCCTAAGATTTCTACTTCCCCCCCTTGTACTGTTTCTCCAATGTCTATTAAAATAGAAATATATATATTATTATTATTCTTCCGACTGGTGGATTGATGATTCACTTATTCAGTCAAATGTATTGATTGTAAGTCGCTTTGGAATAAGGCGTCTGCTAAATGGCAAAAATGAAGATGCCCTTAAAAAATGCCCTTTATGTTTGAAATATGCTAGCACTTTTTCTTTTTCTTTGTATTTTTGTATCTTGTGAGATTTAGCGAAATAAGCCTGGATTGTCCTTTAGCGACGTGGATGTAACACCCCCCCTGGTCCTGTCCTCAGCCCGACCTGCCCCTCAGACGACGACAACCAGCTGCAGACAGTCATACTAGACGATGGTGACTGACCCCTGACCTCTGACGGTGGCTGACCTCCCTGATGGTGAATGGTCTCAGTCAGACACACACACAGACACACACACACACAGACACACACACACACACACACACACACACAGACACACACACACACACAGACACACACACTGCGACAGAAACTATTTCTGGAGCCGCCATTGACCAGGACGGAAACAAACAACAAAGGACCCCTGAAGTGTGTCCCCCCCCCCCCCCCCCCCCCTTCCCCAACCCACCGCCCTGGCGCATCCTGGCAACGCTCCGCTGAGAGGAAGTGACCTCTCTGGATTCAGGAAGTTTGACACAAAACAGACACACACACACACACACGCATGCGCGCACACACACACACACACACACACACACACACACACACACACACGTACAATGACCATTACCCAGTTCAGACACTCTCAGTGAGAGACATCGATCTATAATCTGTCTAACTTCCTCCGGAGGTGCTGTCTGTCTTCCTGAGGTGGCGGTTCCCCCTGGTGTAACGTTTGTCTGCACGCACACACACACACAAAACCGCACAGAGACACACACACACACTCACACTCACAAAAACACACACACAAACACGCACAGACACACACAAACACACACAGAGACACACACACACTCACACATATAAAAACACACACACACACACACACAGAGAGATACAGAGACACACACACACACATTCACACAGACAAAAACACACACGCACACAGTGAGACACACACACACACACACACACACACACTCACACAGACAAAAACACACACGCACACAGAGAGACACACACATTCACACAGACAAAAACACACACGCACACACACACACATTGAGACACACACACACACACACACACACACAGCCTCTAAGGAGATTGTGTGTTCTAAATGCGAGCTAAGCTGAATATCCCCACGACGCCTCCATGACAACACACTAAGAACTGTGGTAATTAACTCTGCCTCTGCTTCTCCTGAACAGACACAAGTCTGCAGTAGCATACCATCACGTGGATGGGAGTGAAACCAGACACACAGGAAAATAACTAGGCCCCAAAAAATTACATCGCCCTCCAGAACTACAGGGAACAGAGGGTACGTTCGTTAAATTCGCTCTGGAATCCGAACAGCACTCGTGGAATGCCCTCTCGTCCTATCAAATGACTTGGATCCCTTTATGACGTTGAACCCGGCGTGCGCTCCGGCGCTCTCGGAGCGAATGCACGAACGCAGCCAGGGACGGAGACACAGACGCTGACGTCTCCTCTCCTCAGCCAGCGAGACAGACAGAGTTGAGTGAGCAGTGTTGCCAGATTGGGCGTATTCCCCCCCCAAATGGGCTACTTATGATCACACTGGGCGGCTTTTAGACTGTGGTTAGGCTGGAAAACAATCCCATCTGGCAACACTGTGAGCGAGCTGTGGGCCATCGTCCCTGTGTCTCTGTGTTTAGACGCCGCTCACTGGAAGAACACTAGTATAAACTGAGGTAAGGATTGGAATCGTGTGTGTGTGTGTGTGTGTCCACGTGTGTGTGTGTGTGT
>NC_137677.1:10474819-10492319 GCF_963989245.1 Nansenia antarctica | reverse complement strand
CTTATTGTGTCAACAATATCTAGTATTTTTTTTTTCATAACACCAACTTAGTACTTAACAAAGTACCCACTTGATATAATAAACAACAGTTTAACGGTCACTAAACACTTATCATTTGTGGATTGGATTCACTGTTCTCGTTTGTCGGAGCGCACACCGGCTGGCCGGAGCGCACACCGCTGGGTTCGACGTCACAAAGGGACCAATTAATTCGATCGGACGAGAGGCATTCCGGAGCGGATTTACAAACGCAGCCTTTAGTCTTCTCTAAGCACCAGCAGACTGGAGAGCCAGGCACATGAGCAAGGCACATCTTGATCGTAATCCCTCCACGATACTGTATATATATCCAAGTCTTACACACACGCACGCACACAGGCGCATACACGCACACACACACAAACAGGCGCACACACACGCAAACACACACTTGCCGAGCCTTCACGGTAATGTATTCCCCCAAGTGTTTAAACTCTCACTGAGAGACAAGATGGTTAATGAGGTTCATTTACCTGTCTACTAGAGGAGCAGAGGGATGGCCTCTAACCCTGAACCTCTGGAGAGAGAGAGGGGAGAGGGGGGGGAGAGAGAGAGAGAGAGAGAGAGGGAGAGAGAGAGAGAGAGAAAGAGAGAGACAGAGAGAGATGGATTGAGAGAGAGCGAGCGAGCGAGAGATCTTAATGAGTTGTGGGTCAAAGGTGGAGAGGGAGAGAGAGGGAGAGATAGAGGGATGGATTGAGAAAGAGACAGAGAGAGAGAGAGACAAAGAGAGAGCGAGACAGAGACGAATGGTGAGGTCTTAATGAGTGGTGTGGGGCCCAGAGGTGGAGACAGGGAGATCAGTCAATCAAGTTGTGCTGTGGGCCGATAACAGCGGTAGAAACTCTTTATGTAGACTTTAACAACTTTGGGGCTCGCGGCCCTGCCTTCCCCTGCCTCCTCTTTCACAGGCTGATCTATGGATCGGGGGAGCTCCATAAACGCCAGGCGAGTTACGGCCCCGGTGGAAAGCCCATGAAAGTGTGCTGGAGGGCCGGGCTACAAAACTGACTTCCCCTTACCTCCATTACTTATGGTTACCCAGTCAGGTTAAGACACACTGTGGCACAAACACACACACACACACACATACCCTGATAAAGCTGTGTGTGTGTGAGAGTGTGTGTGTGTGAGTGAGTGTTCCTCTGTGTGCGTGCGTGTGTGTGTGTGTGTGTGTGCCTCTGTGTGCGTGCGTGCGTGTGTGTGCATGCCTGTGTGTGCGTGTGTGCGTGCCTCTGTGCGTGTGTGTATGCCTGTGTGTGTATGCCTGTGTGTGTGTGTGTGTATGTGTGTGTGTGTGTGTGTGTGCCTGTGTGTGTATGTGTGTGTATGCCTGTGTGTGTGTGTGTGTATGTGTGTGTGTGAGATCAGTCTCTGTGCCTGCGGGACCGGGGTAGGAGTGTGTAACGTAGTGGAAGACGTTACTAGCCTTTAAAAGACTGACCTTTGACCTTTCACTATGAGCTGTTTGAGCTACGACCAGGGGAACTGTACCACTCCATCATCACCACCACCACGCTCCAGCACACACACACACACACACACACACACACACACACACACACACTCAGGCACAAAAAAGTGCTTTCCAGCTTAACAGCCTGAGGGTCAAAGCTGCCCCAGAGAACCTCACTGTGTTTCTCCTTCAGCTGGGAGTGTGCTGTTGATAGTGGAGTGTGTGTGTGTGTGTGTGTGTGTGTGTGTGTGTGTGTACATACATGTGTGTGTGTGTGTGTTTCTAAGTTTGTGCGTGAGAGTAAGATATGATTTGTGCTGAAATGTCTTTTTCAAATAATACAGTTGTCCTTGAAGTGTGTGTGTGTGTGTGTGTGTGTGTGTGTGCGCGTGCGTGTGCATGTCTCTGTGTGTGTGTGTGTGTGTGTGTATGTGTGTGTGTGTAGAGTGTGCATGTCTCTCTCTCTCTGTGTGTGTGTTTGTGTGTGTGTGTGTGTGTGTGTGCGTGTGTGTGTGTGCGTGTGTGTGTGTGTGTGTGTGTGTGTGCACGTCTGTGTGTGTGTGTGTGTGTGTGGCTCTGTGTGTGTGTGTGTGTGCACGTCCGTGTGTGTAGGTCTCACCTTCTTCTTGGATTTGAAGACGTTGCAGCGGAACACGTTGCTCTGCCCGTCCCTGGCGATGTAGCTGAAGATCTTCAGGTCCTGGGAGTCGTGCGACACGTAGAATATCCTGCAGGAGACACAGAGACACACACCACTGACTGACTGCACCAGGCACAGGATCATCTCCTACCAGAACGGACACCGCCACCGTCAACGAGATATAGAATATAGATAGATAGAATATCCCGTACAAAAGAAAGACGATTGATATTCTGAACCAGTCTGAAGTGAAGAGGGGCCAGATATAATGATCATTCTGTTTTTTATCTGTAACTGTAAACCCAGATCAGAACACTCACATGAGTTCGACCCTGTGTCGCCTGAACCTGGTAATAGATTTAAGCTCGGGGTAATTGGTTGGCTCCGCTCTGTCGAGCTTCCGTTAAACGAGTTAGAATACATTAGAAACATACCAAGTCATACAATATGCGGGGGTTTATCAAGGCTGGGGGGTGGTGGGTGGAGGCTGGGGGGGGGGGGGGGGGGGGGGTGGAGGGTGGCAGGGTTCCTGCAGGTTTCAACTTTTTTTGGGGGGGGGGTTTCAACAAGGTTTAAAATGTACAACTTTTTACGACCACTTTTAAAATAATTTAAGACCTATTTCGTAGCCGTGCCGGCGAAAAGACAAGTATGAAGGTAAGAAATAAGTAACAAGTCCCAGAATGACTTTCAAAGCAAATGTATTCACGTTCAGCGTAAGAACGAACACAACAGCAAATGTATTCACGTTCATACATAAGGATTAACATAACAGTAAACAGAACGGTGCATGTAAACAGACTACAAGAGCGCCTCTCTCTCTCCCCCACAGGCGGCTTCTCGACCCAGAGGTGGCCACAGAACGACAGAGGGAAGACTGTACATTTGGTTACAACACTGTCAATCTCCCCTCCTTGCTTGGCGTATCGTGGAACAATGTGTGCATTGCCTTGAGTGTGCATTGACTCCAGCTCTCCACGGCAACAAGGTTGAAGGGTGAGGGTGGAGGCTGGGGGGGTGGTGCATGGGATGACCGCACGAAACCTCCTCGCATTGCAACCACGCAACCATGTCAACAATCGAACGCTCTGGAGGAAATGTCAACGCGGCTACTTTTAAAACTAGAAACAGCAGTGTCTTTTTGACCTAAGTTACAATGCTCAAGCTGCTATTTACACACAACGGCCACTAGTTGGCCGCTAAATTAGCCTGCTTCCTACACAGAAAAAAACTGCAAAATAGCTTCATACTAGCTTATCCTGATGTGATTTTAGAAAATGTATGGATACTGGGTGGTAGAACACACATATCTAGGAAAAGTCATGAAAGGAGGGTCCTGAAATTTGATCGAGTGCAAAGATATACACATTTTCTTTACTCGCAGGGGTCAAATGACCCCTCATGGCTGATTAATTAAAGCCTCCGTCCCTTGAACACGTGAGGGATGTTTTCACATCCGTGTGAACCAGACGTCCTTGTCGCTTGACGGACAGCTGCAACCGTCAATTCAAGAGGACCCCTGCCTGAACCGACGCTACACGACATTGACTCGGATATACAAATCATCGAATAAAACCACACCAAGCGTACAATATAACCACTAATTCAGCCTGCAGGCTGTCCACATTCATGACGTTCATCTGAAGCAGGCACAGTCGTTCTAGTACTCAAGCTAAAGCTCCTCTTCTCCTGTTCTAAAGAGGTTGATGGTGAACTGTGTTTAACACCAGGCTGGGGAGAGGGGGAATGTTCATTACAGCTCATGTGGAAAATTGTTCTAATTGGTCTATTAACGTGAAATGACAACAAGCTCCGAGGTAGGAGACACGGGAGGCAGGAAGTCTCCACTCTCTCTCTCTCTCTCTCTGTCTGTCACACGCACGCACGCAAACACACACACACACACGACCGTGCATACACACACACACATACTCAGTCTCACACACACACACTCTCACACACACACACACACACACACACACACACACGAAAAAGAAGAAGACCTTTTAGAACCGAGCATCCTCTTCACGCTACCGCTTTCAGCCCCGCGACCTTTCAGATGCTTCTGCTAGTCCCATTGTCCCCCCCCCCCCCCCCTCCGCCTGCTTCTAGAAGCCCCCCTCCCCATGGACGCAGGGTGATAACCATGACATTTCAATTAGCGGAGCGAGTTTCAGACAAAGCTATCTGACGATGACTCATAACCACTCAGATACACCAGGGCTGCGTGTCGATAATCTGCATGGCAACCTCCTCCTCTGATCTGAGGTCTACGGAGCCTTGACACACACAGACACACACACACACACGCACACACACACACACACACACACACACACACACACACACGGACACACAGACACACACACGTACCAGTCAGCCAGTCAGCCAGCCAGCCAGCCAGCCAGCCAGCCAGTCAGTCAGTCAGTCAGTCAGTCTAACAGGGTACTTCATCAGTAGTGTGAAGTGAAGTCCGACAACCCTTTCCCAGCCCAGATACCAGCTTTAATCTTCCCTCCTCCGGCTGCTCTGATACACACTGATTCCCCGAGGGACGTCCTCCCTTTAATCTGCAGGCAGCAGGGGTCTGGTTCTGCCCTCTGCCACATAGTGCTCCCCGTCTGCCACATAGTGCTCCTGCCCAAGGGAGCTTGAAGTGCAGATAGGGCAGGGAGGAGGGAAATAAAAGGAGATTACATCGTCTGCTAAAAAGTGGCCCCCCCGTCTCCCTCCGGGGGGGTTTTCTAGCTAGCTAGCTCACGACTCACCTCACCTCACCGGCCTGATAAAAAAAGACCCCCCTATCGCCATGGAGATGACACGACAGATAGGTCTGCTGGACGTACATCGGGCCCCGGCCCTCGACTACATCTACATCAAGCGCTACCGTGTGCGCTGTCGTACCACCGTGTGTGTGTACCCCCTGTGTGTGTGTGTGTGTGTGTGTGTGTGTGTGTCAGTACAAGCTAGTAGCTACAAGTACAAGCTCATACATCAACCACGGCCCTCGCCAGCGACCGAACCCGAGTCAGGGAGGGAAAACAAATGACCAAGAAACAAACTTCACTTGCGATGCGAGTGTGAGATGGAGAGGGGGGGAATGAACAAAGATAGATGGGGCAGAGAGTATGTGTGTAAGGGGGGGGGGGTGTTTGTAGGATCGAGAGAGAGAAGAGTGGAAGACAGAGTGGAAGAGAGAGAGAGAGAGAGAGAGAATGAAAGAGGGAAAGAACAAAGATAGATGGGGCAGAGAGTATGTGTTTAAGGGGTGTGTGTGTGTGTGTTTGTGGGATCGAGAGAGAGAGAAGAGAGTGAAAGAGAGAGAGAGAATGAAAGAGAGAGAGAGAAAGACAGAGAGAGAGAGAGAGGGAGAGAGAGAGAGAGAGAATGAATGAGAGAGAATGAATGAATGAATGAATGAGAGAGAACGAGAAAGAATGAGATCGAAAAAAAAGTATATTTTCTATTTTACTTATTCACTGGAGTCTGACGGGTACATTAAAACGTCACAGCTCCTCAGCGGGACGGGTGTCATGGGAGAGATGGAGGGAGTGATGGTGTGTGACAGAGAGAGACGGAGAGGGATGGAGGGATAGAGACAGGATCTGGGGCGAGGGGCAGCGAGGCAGTGAGAGAGCACCTGAGGTAGTCATGGGACAGCGAAGCATTGTCTTTCTTTCGTTTTTTTTGTCTTTTTTGTCTCTAAATCAGCAGATTCTCAGCTTTCATTTGACGGTATGTGTGTACATATCGGTTTCACTGTTCAGAGATTACAACACTTTTTAGATTTCTCAGGCCAAGGTCACCAGATTCCTCTTCTCTTCATGTAACATGGTGAGACGGTAGGGGGTTAGGACTCGTGACCTTGTGGAGAAGGAACTCTCACATGATGCTGAAGACACCAATTACCAGGGCTGTTACATACACAAGCTTCCTTCTACTCCCGCTGGTGTTGACACACAGTGGACACTGGTCAGGTCTGTTTCGTTTGGACATTTCTTGACCAACATTGTTTTTGCAAACATAATTGGAATATGTCACTCTCTCATCGTCTGCCGTAGTGCCAGCAAGCAGAGGGCGCAACAAGGTTGAATGTAGAAATGAACTAGATCTGGGTACATTCGTTGGTTCTACATCACTGGCGGACTCAGAGGGGGGGCAGGGGGGGTGACCGCCCCTCCTGGTGCCCCCACGGTTGAAAAACGTCTCTCTTAAGTGCCCTTTTGAGTGGCAAAAATGCCCTTTTGAGTGGCGAAAATGAGAGGACGTGCCCTATTGGTGCCCCTCCAATGGTCTAAACTTGACCATGTGCCCCCACAGTTGGAAAAACGTCGCACTAAAGTGCCCTTTTGAGTGGCAAAATTAGAGGATGTGCCCTATTGGCTGTCCTTCCAATGGTCTAAACTTGACCATGTGCACTGATGGGGTCCCATGTTGTGCAGTAGATGCCCTTTTTTTCTTTTCGCCACTGCCCTTCAAACAGCCTGAGTCCGCCACTGGTCTACATTCTTCTTGGACAGGAGGTGAAGGTGGGACCATCAGAATCTGTACGACCCACAGCTGAGAGCACAGCACTTTCACCAAGGTGTTTACTCGATGTTCTCCTTCTCTTTGGAGACGTGAATCATCCCCAACAGATGTCTGAGAAAGCTCTGTCCAGCAATCATCTCGTCTGGACATCCCATCTGGATGTCCTTGAAGGACTCCAGTGATGCACCAACAACCTCACAAGCAGTGCACATATCCACACACTGAGACTGTAGAACGGCATTCGCTGGTTTCAAGCACCACCAAGCACCGACCGTACTAGAAATTTGCCAATCTCCAAGCAACGACGCGTCTTAATTTGAATTAACAGGCCTGATGCCTCAGTGCAGTGAGTGCACAAATCTAACTGTGGCCTCATCATCCTCTGAGATCTCTGACAGGCTAGTGAGAAGACGGTCTTCATTCTCAACAATGTACCTCGTCACATCATCACGGCTTCCAGCCGAATTTCAAGCAGTCTTTTGAGACAAGGAGCATCATACTCTTTTGACACACAGTAGTGACGAAAGAAGTTTACAGAGAAACGGTCGAAAAACGTTTCGGCACATGGCTCACCCTGCATGGCCTGCACAGCCATGGCTGCTTGCGGAGGAGGGTACAGGAGCAGTGCTTGTGGAGGGTAGAGGCCTGCAGAAGCAATAGCCGCAGGATCGCTCGAGGTAGAAGCAGCACTAGACTTGCACATGGATTTATTTATTTTTTAAATGACACAGCTAGTGTTGGAAGTCCCTTTGGATGGAATGTAGGTCAAACTATGAGCTTTCGCTAGCAGCACCGTATCGACAAACTGAGAGAATGGGTAAACTTTCTAGAAAAGTCACCGGAATTCTATCATAAAAAAGGGTGTAGTGTGGTATCTGTTTTGTGGGGAACAATAGCAGTTTAACAGTAATAGTGTGTGGAGAATAGTAAGGGAACTATTCTCTGCTGCTAGGGGTGGGACGGTGGGACTGTGTTTGTGCTTTTACTTGCCCTGTGTGTGTGTGTGTGTGTGTGTGTGTGTGTGTGTGTGTGTGTGCAATCTTAAGCCATCAGAGTTCATAGTTGTCATAGCAACACCCTCCCCCGGGCTTGGTCCGAGACACTGTGCAGAGGACAGGTGTGTGTTTGTGCCTGAACGGCACGAAAAGAGGTGGGGGGGGGGGGGCAATGGGCGACTTTGGAGGCGGGCTGTAGGTTGCCACCCAATCAGAAGTTAGAAACGGTACTGGTATTATCTGTGGGGGGGGGGGCAAGTGCATGTTTGGGTGGGCTGAACTCTCCTTTCATTCGTTAGTTATATGCGGAGGTTAAGAGGCGATGACATCACTGTTATAGGTAAACACACACCCACCAGTGTTTACCTAGACTGTGGCGGTCGATCGTAGTCTAATTGTCCTGCCACAGTCTCATAAGGAACTGAACATGTTTTTACATGCGAGCGACACATTTCTTTACACGTCAGCAACGCGACCTTTGGGATTCACACTACTGTAGGTCCACATGAATCAGCATACAAAATCCGTGGTCACGCGCACACACGCACGCGCGCACACACACGCACACGCACGCACACGCACACACACGCACACACACGCACACACACACGCGCGCACACACACACACACACACACACACACACACAGATAATAACAGGGAGTCTGTTATGATGAGTAATTAAGCGGGGTTGTTTTTAGACAGGCCTGGTGATTATTCCTGTGATAAATGCCTGCTATGAAACATGTCATCCATCAGAGCTAGTAAGGCTCTGCAGCAGACTGTCATCACACACACTAATACAGTTAGCAAGAGGGGGGGGAGGGAGGGAGGGAGGTGGAGAGGGAGGGAGGGAGAGAGGGAGGTGGAGAGGGAGGAGAGAGAGAGATTTGATCAATACGCTATCTTCTGCTTTGCCAAATATAAGTCTTCAGTGTGTGTGTGTGTGTGTGTGTGTGTATGTGTGTGTGTGTGTGTGTGTGTGTGTGTGTGTGTGTGTGTGTGTGTGTGTGTGGGTGTGTGTGTGTGTGTGTTTCCTCCGAGCTGAGAGTGCTACCTGGTTTATGATCTCTTTGTATTTAGTCATTTCATGAACAAATCTATCACCCAAATCATGCTTCAGAGGGTGTAATAACAGTCTGTGCCTACACTGCTTTAACACAGCGCATACAGGAATTGTTTGCATCAACTTTCAAGGCTTAATTTACTTCTATTGCTGCAGAAAAGGTGTAAGTTGTGAACCCATTACTTGTTCCCTGCAAAATGCTGTTTTTTTTATAACATTTACATTATTTGTCAGTTTTTGTCAGTCTGTTTCTTCAACCTCTGGCAAGTTTACAGCTTAGATTTGTTCCATTTCAGGTCATTCACTGGACTTGAACCGCTTAAAAACTGGAAATATATATATAAATATATACTGGAAACATATCTATATGTTACGGTACATGTGGGAATACGGTACATGTGGGAAAACTAGGGTTAGGGTTAGGTGCTAGGGTGACTTGTTACATGCTGGCATGTCTAACCCTAACCCTAACCCTAGCCCTAGCCCTAGCAACCTAGCACCTAACCCTAACCCTAGTTTTCCCACATGTACCGTAACATATATATATATATATATATACACAGTGGGGAGAACAAGTATTTGATACACTGCTGATTTTGCACGTTTTCCCACTTAGAAAGAATGTAGAGGTCTGTAATTTTTATCATAGGTACACTTCAACTGTGAGAGACAGAATCTAAAAAAATCCAGAAAATCAAATTGTATGATTTTAAAGTAATTAATTTACATTTTATTGCATGAAATAAGTATTTGATACATCAGAAAAACAGAACTTAATATTTGGTAAAGAAACCTTTGTTTGCAATTACAGAGATCAGACGTTTCCTGTAGTTCTTGACCAGGTTTGCACACACTGCAGCAGGGATTTGGGCCCACTCCTCCATACAGATCTTCTCCAGATCCTTCAGGTTTCGGGGCTGTCGCTGGGCAACACAGACTTTCAGCTCCCTCCAAAGATTTTCTATTGGGTTCAGGTCTGGAGACTGGCTAGGCCACTCCAGGACCTTGAGATGCTTCTTACGGAGCCACTCCTTAGTTGCCCTGGCTGTGTGTTTCGGGTCGTTGTCATGCTGGAAGACCCAGCCACGACCCATCTTCAATGCTCTTACTGAGGGAAGGAGGTTATTGGCCAAGATCTCGCGATACTTGGCCCCATCCATCCTCCCCTCAATACGGTGCATTCGTCCTGTCCCCTTTGCAGAAAAGCATCCCCAAAGAATGATGTTTCCACCTCCATGCTTCACGGTTGGGATTGTGTTCTTGGGGTTGTACTCATCCTTCTTCTTCCTCCAAACACGGCGAGTGGAGTTTATGCCAAAAAGCTCTATTTTGGTCTCATCAGACCACATTACCTTCTCCCATTCCTCCTCTGGATCATCCAGATGATCATTGGCAAACCTCAGACGGGCCTGGACATGCGCTGTCTTGAGCAGGGGGACCTTGCGTGCGCTACAGGATTTTAATCCCTGACGGCGTAGTGTGTTACTGATAGTTTTCTTTGAGACTGTGGTCCCAGCTCTCTTCAGGTCATTGACCAGGTCCTGCCGTGTAGTTCTGGGCTGATCCCTCACCTTTCTTATGATCATTGATGCCCCACGAGGTGAGATTGACCGTCATCTTAAATTTCTTCCATTTTCTAATAATTGCGCCAACAGTTGTTGCCTTCTCACCAAGCTGCTTCCCTATTGTCCTGTAGCCCATCCCAGCCTTGTGCAGGTCTACAATTTTGTCCCTGATGTCCTTAGAAAGCTCTTTGGTCTTGCCCATTTTGGAGAGGTTGGGGTCTGATTGATTGAGTGTGTGGAGAGGTGTCTTTTATAAAGGTAACGAGTTCAAACTGGTGCAGTTAATACAGGTAATGAGTGGAGAATAGGAGGGCTTCTTAAAGAAAAACTAACAGGTCTGTGAGAGCCGGAATTATTACTGGTTGGTAGGTGATCAAATACTTATTTCATACAATAAAATGCAAATTAATTATTTAAAAGTCATACAATGTGATTTTCTGGATTTTTGTTTTAGATTCCGTCTCTCACAGTTGAAGTGTACCTATGATAAAAATTACAGACGTGGGAAGTGGGAAAACCTGCAAAATCAGCAGTGTATCAAATACTTGTTCTCCCCACTGTATATATATATATATATATATATATATATATATATATATATATATATATATATATATATATAGAAAACACAACACATCAACAGCTGAATGGCGGGAACAAGTTCACACCTTTAAAGTGAAATGAAAGACAGCACTTTGTTTGTTTGGCTTGCTTCTTTCCCTCCAGGCCTCTAGAGTATCATAGAGTATCAGAGGAGGACACGCTGCAGTGAGTGAGTCATGCCCACGGATCCCACAGGGTATCTTTATCAGACTCTCACCCCTTAAAGGCCAGTGAAGCGTCCAATACCGTTAGAATGTCTATGAATATCTGCTCTTAGATAACTTTAGAATAGCTATTCATACGCTGCATATCTAGCTCTTAAATAGCATTTTTTAGAAGCTCACTCTGACCCCAAAAAGACTGTGAGAGAGACTTCTCCAGCCATCACAACAAACCATATGTACATAAACCCTCGGAAAACAAACCGAAGGCTGGTGAAATATTCATGTGTTTTGTTATTATTCTCTGCTCAAGGCATTGCCTCTGGGGCTGTGTGTGGGTGTGTGTGTGTGAAGGACGTATGTGTGTATGTGTGTGTGTGTGTGTGTGTGTGTGTGTGTGTGTGTGTGTGTGTGTGTGTGTGTGGGTGGGTGTATGTATGTGTGTCTTACTGGGCAAAGAGTAAGGAGATGTCAAGCATAAAGTAAGTCAGTTTTCAGGAGCTAACACACACAAACACAAGGCTGTTGTCACACCATAAGAGCAGATGAGGGCACAAAGTCAAACTCTGAGGAGAACAGCAGCTAGCAACACATTCGCCAGCCCACAGTGGCCGGAGGGCAAGCGGATGGAGCCAGAAGAAGCTGACATTTAGTAGGAGGCTTAACTCCCAGTCCAATTATTCCTCTGCGAAGACAGGACTCTGGTGGAAGGAGGGATGGTGTGTAACAGAGAGAGAGAGAGAGTGTGGGGGGGGAGAGAGAGTGGGGGGGAGAGAGAGAGAGACAGAGAGAGAGAGAAAGGGAGAGAGAGGAAGACAGAAAGACAGAGAGAAAGAGAGAGAGAGAAAGGGAGAGCGAGGAAGACAGACATACAGAGAGAAAGAGAGAGAGGGCGAGGGTCACAGACAGACAGAAAGAAAGGAAAAGGAGAGAGAGAGAGGGGGGGGGGGGGTTGTTGCTCAGTGTGTGGGTCTATCGCTCAGTGCAAGAGCAGCACCTCGAAGGGTAGCGGATTCCCATTCCACCCGTACAGCTCATTACTCATTCTAACCCCGCATTTCCATATTCACTTAACATCGTGAAAATATGTAGATCAGATCTTCATTAAAAAAAAGAAAAACGTGGATTCAATCAACGAGACCCAAGACTTCAACTAACTTCACTTTGTTAGCTGTCGCTTTGTGAACTGAGGGAGCCTAGTGTGACCCAGCCGTGTGTGTGTGTGTGTGTGTGTGTGTGTGTGTGTGTGTGTGTGTGTGTGTGTGTGTGTGTGTGTGTGTGTGTGTGTGTGTGTGTGAGGGGACAGGCATTGTGCTGACGACAGCATTCACAGTTTTTCATTAGCGAAGCACAACAGAGCCATCGTCTGGGTGCCCCCTTAACCCTGCCTCTCACACCTAAACCACAGATTCACCACCACAAGAAACTGAAACAACACTATAGATTCACTACCACAAGAAACTGAAACACTATAGATTCACCACCACAAAACACTGAAACACTGTAGATTCACTACCACAAGAAACTGAAACACTATAGATTCACTACCACAAGAAACTGAAACACTATAGATTCACTACCACAAGAAACTGAAACACTATAGATTCACTACCACAAGAAACTGAAACACTATAGATTCACTACCACAAGAAACTGAAACACTATAGATTCACTACCACAAGAAACTGAAACACTATAGATTCACTACCACAAGAAACTGAAACACTATAGATTCACTACCACAAGAAACTGAAACATTATAGATTCACTATCACAAGAAACTGAAACACTGTAGATTCACCACCACAAGAAACTGAAACAACACTATAGATTCACCACCACAAGAAACTGAAACATTATAGATTCAGTACCACAAGAAACTGAAACATTATAGATTCACTACCACAAGAAACTGAAACATTATAGATTCACTACCACAAGAAACTGAAACATTATAGATTCACTACCACAAGAAACTGAAACATTATAGATTCACTACCACAACAAACTGAAACAATATAGATTCACTACCACAAGAAACTGAAACAACACTATAGATTCACCACCACAAGAAACTGAAACATTATAGATTCACTACCACAAAACACTGAAACACTGTAGATTCACTACCACAAGAAACTGAAACACTATAGATTCACTACCACAAGAAACTGAAACATTATAGATTCACTACCACAAGAAACTAAAACAACACTGTAGATTCACTACAGATTGACTACCACAAGAAACTGAAACATTATAGATTCACGACCACAAGAAACTGAAACAATGTTCTCCATGTAAGCCTGGTCTTTCAGCCTGGTCTGGACCCTGATGACCTTCAGAACCACCGGCTGACCTCCAACCTTCCTTTCCTCAGCAAACCTCTGGAAAGAGTAGCCGCCGGCCACTTCCATCAGCACAGGTCCAACCATGAGAACCATGAGCTCTATTCTGGGCTCTCACTCACACAAAGCCGTGGCAGCACATCACCCCCACCCTCATCCACCTCCACTGGCTTCCGGTCAAGTCCCGCATCTCCTACAACATCCTCCTCCTCACCTACAACTCCCCCCAGGCCCGCGCCCCCAGTGCTTATCCGACCTCCTCCGCCCACATGCCCCTCCCCGGAAGACCTGCGGTCTTCAGACTCTGGCCTGCTTGCCACCCCCCCCGCACCAACCTGCCAACCTTCGGGGACGGAGCTTTTAGTACGGCAGCCACCCACCCTGTGGAACTCTCTCCCTACGGCGATCCGCAACATCCCCACCCTGGACGCCTTAAAAACGGCCCTCAAGTCCCACCTGTTCACCAAGGCCTTCGGCCCCTCGTTCTGTAGTTGTTTTGTTTGTCTGACTGTTTTTGTTTTGCTATCTCTGAAAAGCAACCTTGGGTACCCTGAAAGGCGCTATATGAATTCAAGTTATTATTATTATTATGTAAAATTACCTACCAGCAACGGATTAAACATAATAGAGAGATGAGAAGCGGATACGATGTTTGGCTCAGCACTCAGCTAGCTGGTGTGCTCTGAAAAGGCCGCGGACGTGCTTAGCATCGGAGATTAATAAGGAACTCGCTGAAAGGTTGTTTTGATTTTTGCCAATTTTCTGTCAATTATCTGTCAAATGAGATGAGTCATCCCGTCTTCCTTTGATGTTATTCTCTGATAGGATGACTCATTTCATTTGACAAGATAAATGCAATCGGATTGCCAGCCTGACTACGGCAGACTCCGTCTCCAGCTAAATGAAGTGATTATTCGCTACTGTCGCTCTGACTGTCTTGTAAGGAACCCATTATCACGTGGGCAGCCTGCTGCAAGGGTTGGATTGGGGGTAAGACCCTGCGACATACCAGCGCCTCACGCTGCTGAAACAGGAGATAGGCTCCTGCCCTATGGGCCTTTAGGCTCGAGAACCATCATTTTATAATTGTTTTCGTCCAGTGCTTCTTGCACTTTTCTTGACATTAGCAGTACAATACATAGCAATACATATCTGGACCAAGCCACGAAGACAACACTGCAAGCTGCGGAGGAGGAGGAGGAGGAGGAGGAGGAGGAGGAGGAGGAGCCAGTCGGGGGTTGAGGTGTTGACAGGCACATGCACAGCAGCTCAGGTACAGATGCCAGCTACAGCTGCTGTTTCAGGAGCCAGGATACAGCACAGCTCAGCGTTCCATATCTGCCCTTCGTCAATGTCGTCATATAATAATAATAATAATAATAATAATAATAATAATAATAATAATAATACATTAGACTTATAGTGCTTTTCTAGACACTCAAAGACGCTTTACAAACTGAAAAGATCGAGTAGTAATAATAAAAAGAAACAAAAAGGTAAATAGAAGAAAGTATAGGGGCCTAATTAAGGTAGTGCTGGGGACACATGGGAAGGGGAGGGGGAGAGGGTTAACTGGTGAAGGCAAGCTTGAAGAGGTGGGCTTTGAGGGCCTGTTTAAATGTTGGGAGGGTGTCAGCCTGCCTGATGCGGTTGGGGAGGGCGTTCCAGATGATAGGAGTCACATCACTTGATCAGTGTGCGATCTTGATGTGAGGAGAGCGAAGACGCTTGTTGTAGTTTCAGCTACAGAAGGAGGAGGTATGTTAAGCCTCATTATGTAATAACGTTTGCCTTATTATGTAATAAATGTATTACATATTGTGCAGGTTATTACAAAATGCGGCGGTTGCACTTTTTTGTAACACAATTGAAAAAATGGAAATGTAATAAATATATTTGACCATGAAAAGCATTTTAATTCTCCAACAAAAAATCCAGAATTGCATGTTGTGTTGAAACTAAATAGTATTTCTATCGACCACTTATATACTGATTTGGTTGCATTCTTCTCAAGTTATGAAGCCCCCAATGGCAATTTGCTTGTTTAGGAGACATTCTGAAGACCCGATAACTCATTCCTTCAGGGGATCATATTATTGAATAAAAATGTCAACTAACATTATGCAACTTTTCAAAGCATGTAAACGTACTGAGTGCGCTGCGCTGTGCTTGTTACTTTTTTTAAACTTTTTTTTTTACTTTAAAAAAATCATAGCCAGGGCTGAAAGTGGATTAAAGTTCTTGCAGGTTATTGAGAGCTGATTAATCAGCTGTGCGGTAAACCGTTGGAACACACAGTGCACAGCTGATTAATCAATTAAACCAATAGAGTGAGACAGGATATGTTCATACCAGTTGCCTTTCAGGAAGTAGTGAGATCGTGCACCTAACCTATTGACACTCGCACGCAATCGCCAACCCTTACCATACGACTCCAACCCTTACCATACGACTCCAACCCTTACCATACGACTCCAACCCTTACCATACGACTCCAACCCTTACCATACGACTCCAACCCTTACCATACGACTCCAAAAACGATACGTCAACACCCTGCCAGCGTTATCGTCTCGTCACAGTCTCAGATCACAAATTCGGCAGTCGTGAGTCGGAGTCGTGAGAGTAACAAGCACCGCAGTGCACTCATTAAATGCTTTGAAAAGTTGCATAACGTTAATTGCCAGACAAGGCATTTTTATAACAATATGATCCCCTGAAGGAATGAGTTATCAGGTCTTCAGAATGTCTCCTAAACAAGCAAATTGCCATTGGGGGCTTCATAACTTGAGAAGAAGGCAACCAAATCAGCATATAAGTGGTCGATAGAAATACTATTTAGTTTCAACACAACATGCAATTCTGGATTTTTTTTTATGTTGGAGAATTAAAATGCTTTTCATGGTCAAATATATTTATTACATTTCCATTTTTGCAATTGTGTTACAAAAAAGTGCAACCGCCGCATTTTGTAATAACATGCACAATATGTAACACATTTATTACATAATAAGGCAAACGTTATTACATTTGGCGTTCAGCCAATGTATTACATAACGTGCAGGTTATTACATTATGCGGTGTTATTACATATTGAAAGTGACTTTTTATTACATTTTGGGATTTTATTACATAATGTGCAGTTATTACATAATGAGGCTTAACAAGGTATCCTAAAGGCTTTGAGGTCCTCGTCAGGGGCAATTGCTTGTGCTTAGGCAAGTCCTTTGGAAGGCATCTGTTAGGCTAGGCGAGTCTCTGTGAGGATATGGAATGTCTTTGTTAGGCTTTTAGTCTATATTAGGCTTGTACAGTTTGTGCACGCATTGCAATTTTATGACTTGTACGATACTCATTGGACACGGTCAATATATATGACTGTTTATGAAAGCAGGGGGTTTGGTATTATGTAAAGTGTTCTGATTGTGTTAAGAAAGCTATTTTGTTTTTATCTCGACAGAGATTTCTGTAATCGTTATTATTATGTATTCATGAGTGCCTCTGAATACTCTCAAGGACACTGGGCATTTCCCATTTCCATTTTTTGCCATTAAGCAGACTAAGTCTTTATCCAAAGAGAATTACAACATATACATTGGACTAAGTAAGTGAATCATCCATCCCACCAGTCCCAGAAGGAAGAAGTAATCTATGCTCGGGCCAGAGGCCATTAGCAGTCGTCGTGCTAGAAGATGGAAGTTCTTAAAAAAAAATTTTTTACAGTAGAGAAACTATAATGGGGGGAAAAGGGGGGGGTAGAGGAGAATTAGAGGTCTCAGGAGGGACAGTTAAGGTGTAGCATGAAGAGATGGGTCTTCAGTCACTGGCGGAAGATAGGGAGTTATTCTGCAGTCCTGACAGCAGTGGGAGGTCCATTCCACCAGCAGGGAACCAGGGCAGTAAAAGAGTCGTGACGCCGTCCACGTAGAGGCGGTGGAACCAGGCGGTGGAACCAGGCGGGGGAACCAGGCGGGGGAACCAGGCGGTGGAACCAGGCGGTGGAACCAGGAAGAGTGGAGTGAGTGGGCTGGTGGACATAATAGGCAACTTCGAACGAAACAGAAAACGAAGCGCAAACTCACAGCCGACGCGTCTGTTA
>NC_137677.1:10464819-10469819 GCF_963989245.1 Nansenia antarctica | reverse complement strand
TGTGTGTGTGTCAGAGAGTGTGTGTGTGTGTACGTGTGTGTGTGTGTGTGTGTGTGTGTGTGTGTCATCATCATAACTGGATCTATGAGCTGAGCTGTGGGTCTATGGATCGGGCTCTGGGCCAGATAGGAAAACATCAGAAAGACGTCAATGCTGGCCTTTCATGAGGCTAACCTTAGGACCTGCCTGTGGTATAAAGAGATGTGAATGTGCGTGTGTGTGTGTGTGTGTGTATGAGAGAGAACATCCATACAAATATGATAGGGAGCTCATTGATTGTCTCTGCAGGGCATGGAGGCTCACCAGATGCTTGTTATGGATGCCCTGAGGCCGTGGTGGAGTAGCAGGGAGGCGGAGGTCTTTAGGTAACACAGAGGTGGCGTAGGAGGGAGGTGGAGGTCTTTAGGTAACAGAGGTGGCGTAGGAGGGAGGTGGAGGTCTTTAGGTAACACAGACGTGGCGTAGCAGGGAGGTGGAGGTCTTTAGGGAACACAGGGTTCTCCTGAAAGCAGGGCCCGGCCACTGACAAACAGTCTACACGGTTACTTAAGGCCACAACCACTAGAGGGGGGCCACACTTTTGCCATCGAGTTTGCCATTGATTTTAGCTCAAGCTACCACCCGTCAATCAAAAACTCTTGAAAGACCCCCATTCCACCCCACTCCGGTCGACGAAATACCCGTCAATCAAAAACTGTTCTAGCAGCACCCTCTCCTGACGAAATATGGCAGAGGGGGGGGGGGGCACAATCAAACTGTTGCTTAGCGCCACCAAAGTCCACAGGCCGGCCCTGTCCAACAGAATGTCAGAGTGGCGCTGGATCTTTTCGGCCACTGTGTAAACACGACAAGGCGAATGAAACGGTATCTTCGAGTAACGGTAGAGTGACCGTCTTTGAACGCCAATGACATCGTTGTTAAAAACCAAAGAAGTGTTACGACGTTCCACAGTGAATTCTGAGGTGTTTTTAGAGGTGTTTTTTGGGTACATTCTGAAATGAATACGCGAGTCAGGTTTTTTAAATCCTGAAATCCTGGAGAGAACACTGTTACACATGCATTGCTCCTCATACGTGTGTGTGTGTGTCTGGAGGGTGTGTGTGTGTGTGCGAGTGTGTGCGTGTCTGGAGTATTTACTGTAAACACCAACCTGATAAGTCCCCTTTCCATAGAAGGACCAACCCTTTCCCCTCAGACAGACTGGATGTCCAGTACTCTTGTCTACTCTAAGTTATCCATGACGGGTCTCCTGAGCCTCTCTTGCCAGAATAAACATGATCTACGGGACAGATGCAGCTTCTGATCAACAGATTGCATCCGGCCCACTCTTCACTGATTGACAATCTGCCTCCGACTCTGTGTGTGTCCACTCGGTCAAGGGCATTTCTGCCTCTCATATTCCAGTCTGTGTGTGTGTGTGTGTGTGTGTGTGGGGCGGGGGGGGGGAGGGAGGGGGAGGGGACCTTTGGCCCGCGTCCAGTAGGTCTGATCGGTTGCCAAATTGGAGAGGAGTCGGTCAACAGAGCTGAGTTTGCTCTATGACATAATCGCTACATCACCCTTTTGACTTTGAGTAGCTGACGCGCTGTACGACCGCTCTCATCAGCACGGCCTGCTAGAGAACGGCTGGTTACATACCAGTGAGAATGACGAGACAAGAAGGCAAATGAGGACACACACGGGCGGAGTTCACGGGGGGGCCAGGGGAGCCAGGCCCCCCCGGCCGAAAAAAATCTATGGTGATTTTCTCTTTTTAAATCGAAACCAGAATAGAAGTCCAAGTAGTACAATACTCATTATTGTATTTTTATTTTTTATTTTCTTCCGATTTTTATCCCTTTTTCACCCAATTTGGTATCCAATTGAACCCAACCTAGCATCCAATTATCCCCTGCCTATTGCGTAGGATCCGCCGCACGACCCCGTGGCCGGAAGTCCCAGAGGAGGTCGCCAGGCAGACTAGCTGACTGGCTCCTCGAGCCCAGCACCGTTATTCCGGCACCCCGGGGGCGCTTTTGCGCGACGGATCCTTGTCCGGAAATAGTCCTATACCGCCCTCTGGAGCGGCCGCTCAATATGCCGCTCCCTGTGTGCCTCTGCCATATCCGGGTCTGGATTCGATCCCAGTCCCCGGTGGGCAGCTTGCACTAGTGGCTAGTGCTTAGACCGCTACGCCACCGCGGGGCTCATTATTGTATTTTAAACAGTTTTTCAGTGCATGAGGTCAGCTCACTGCCTGGGCTAGAGGTACCCTCAATCAGGGTTGCCAGATGGGGCGGGTTACCCCCAAATGGGCTTTTGATCACACTGGGCCGGAAAAAAAGTATTTGGGCGGTCGGGCTGGATAAATAGATAAATAGCATTTAGGCGGTGTCAAAATGTCAGTGCCTGAAAATGACAAAATGTGTGACATTAAAACACACACCGTAATAGCTACATACAATGTGCAGGGTTTTTATTTTATTTTACAAACCTCATTGGCAACAGACATACAGTTTAGGGGGCAGGAGATGGGCATTTGCCCAATAGTAATTAGCGGTTTTCTGACAATATAGGTTTTGGGCTGGTTTTTGGTGGATTTAGCGGTTTTTAGACTGTGGTTAGGCTGGAAATTTCTTTCTGGTGCCCCCCCAAGGGTAAAAGTCAAACTCCGCGTATGCACACACACACGCACACACACACACAGACACACACACACACCCAAATCCTTCCCGGGATACACTATACTACACTACACTACACACACACACAACACACAAACATTTCACGTCGCAACAAGCCAATTACTTCTCAAAAGGAGCATGTCAACGGGGGGGGGGGTATAGATGACACAAACGTTTGAGTTACAGTACGTGCCTCTGTGTGGAGTTAGGAGGATTCGCCAAGTCAATTGCGCAATTTGCTCAACTATTCCCCTCAGGATAGCTAAACAGCGAGCGCATCGCCAGGAGCGCGTAGCGGCTGTGGTAATCAGAGGGGTTTTCGGAGAGCGGGCCAGACCGGTCTATTAGCGACGCAGCGTTGTGTACCCGTTGCATATTTATGCGTGACAAGCTATCGGAGAGTTAATATTGTAAAATGGCAGGAAACGGGCACGCCAAAACATCGCTTCTGACAGAATCATTCAAAACCCCCCGGCCGGCACCCCAGAGATATTGAGTAATGAGAGAAAGTATTGAAAAAAGAATAAGAATTAACAACAACAAGAAACGAAAACTAAAAAAGAGAGAAAGAGTGATTAGACCAGGGTGGTCTCTCTCTCCCTCTCGCTCTCTCTCTCTCTCTCGCTCTCGCTCTCGCTCTCTTTCTCTCCCTCTCTCTCTCTCTCGCTCTCTCTCCCTCTCTCTCCCTCTCTCTCTCTCTCTCTCTCTCTCGCGGCTTAGTGCAGGGAGGCGTCACATTGCTCTAACTAGACTGTTCACTAGAACGTGCTCCGTCATCCTGTCTTCATTTTCTCCCCTTCTGTCTCCCTCCTTTTCTTCCCTCCTTTTCTCCCCTCCGCAGCCAGAGAGCCTGGGGCGGTACATGTGGAGGGATTTGTCGAACTTGTTCTTGAAGTGTTTCTCACTAGCTTTGTCATACACCCTCCGATGGTTTTACAACCGGTGCCAGCATGTGTGTGCGTGTCTGTCTGTGTGTGTGTGTGTGTGTGTGTGTGTGTGTGTGTGTGTGTGTGTACAAGTGATGAATGCGTCAGACGCTGCATGAAAAGTCTCGAATTTCTCATCAAATCTCTCTAGAGTCTCCTCCGTGTGTGTGTGTGTGTGTGTGTGTGTGTGTGTGTGTGTGTGTTCGCAGGGGGCCTACTGCTGCCTGGCAACCCAGACCTGATTGCATGTCTAGCCCTCCCCCCCTCTCTGTACTTCTGTCACACACTGCATCCCGCTGGTTCGACCCGGTCCACTTCATCTTCGTTTACATTTAAATGTCGGCATTTAACAGACGCCTTTATCCCAAAGAGACTTACAACAAATCCATTTGAAGTGAGTAAGCCGTCTATCCACCAGTCGTAGCAGGGAAAAAGTCATCTATGCTCAGGCCTGGGGCCATTGGCAGTTGTCGTGCTAGAAGAAGGAAGATTTTATTTTATTTTTTGATCCCTGGGGGAACAGTACAGGGGGGGTAGTAGATCATCTCTGTCCGACAGGTACAGCCCGATCCTCCTCTCAGGTCATCCTGGGATTTGGACTCAGGCCCGCAGAGCTTCTTATCTGGGTACTGAAAGATACGGAGACCAATAACACACACACACACACGGCCGCACGCGCACACACACACACACACACACACACACACACACACACACACACAGAGAGACACTCACAGACTCAGACACACACACACTTGCACGCACGCACACACACACACACACACACACACACACACACACACACACACACACACACACACACACACACACACACACACACACACAGACTGCCAAAAGGAGCCCAGAAGGTCATGTCCACCTTCAGAGAGTCTTGTCAGTAAACACACAGTGTGTGTGTGTGTGTGTGTGTGTGTGTGTGTGTGTGTGTGTGTGTGTCATTGGGCATGCTGCAGCAGAGACCTGCATACCAGCCTCAGCCCTGGAGGGCACATCACACACACACACACACACACTCAGGGGGTGGTTCATCACACACACACACACACACACACACACACACACACACACACACACACACACACACACACAAGGGGTGGTTCATCACACACACACACACACACACACACACGCGCACACACACACAGGGCGTGGTTCATCTCACACACACACACACGTCGTCCACCGCTAACAGAAGTATCAGACCTTTGAAACGACTTAATGTCTGTCCTTGAATAATCTGGTGGGTATTGGATCAGAGGAGAGTGTATTATTGGTATTTCTCCAGATCGATATAGCTGAGATTGAACGATTTCAGTCGATAAAGCGTCTGCTGATGGATATTGTCTATCGACAAAGTGTGTGTGTGTGTGTGTGTGTGTGTGTGGGGGTG
>NC_137677.1:10392319-10454819 GCF_963989245.1 Nansenia antarctica | reverse complement strand
GCTGTGGTCCTCTCTAAACAGACTCTTATTGGCTGTGGTCCTCTCTAAACAGACTCTTATTGGCTGTGGTCCTCTTTAAACAGACTCTCATTGGCTCTGCTCCTCTCTAAACAGACTCTCATTGGCTGTGGTGTAACAGTGTCCTGACACACCGCGCTCAACGAGACACGAAACGATCGCATAAATGTCTCTAATTACAAGTGTCACACTGCGACTTCTCTCAGGAAAAAAAGCTCATAATGGCGTTCATGTGAGTGGGGCCATTTCCCCCCCCACCCCCCACCTCTCCACTGAACCTCGTACACAGATGAAAGAAGAGAAGGATGTATCCTTTCCCGAATAGGCTCGTCATGGAAATATATCCTTAGCTTAACATTTACCGGTCATACTTCCTTGATAAGCAGTCGGTTATTATTTCTGAAAGGGCACCCTCACGCTGTTCTCACTGTAATCCATCTTGGCCATGACAATGGCATCTTTTGTCTGAAAGGCTATTTTCATGCACGTACACACACACACACCTACACACACACACCTACACACACACACCTCCACACACACACCTCCACACACACACACACACACACACACACACACACACACACACACACACAGAATGTGTCAGCAGGCCTAGCTCAAAATCTGACCATAAAGCCATTGATAGAGGTTGGAGACTGGACACACACACACACACACAGACAGACACAGACAGACAGACACAGAAACACAGACACACAGAGACACACACACACAGACAGACACACACACACACACACACACACAGAGACACACACACGCACAGACCGACACAGACACAGACACAGAGACACACACACACACACACACACACAAAGACACAGACACACCGACAACAACAACAGTTAGATCTCTATGAAGTTTCAAATGAAGTTAATATGAAGTTTAAAATAGTCTGGATGGATGGAAATATGATGGATGTTGTCGCCACTCCATTCTCCAGAAGGAGCAGTGTGTTGCTGCCAGCTGTAGGCTGGGCAGAGGTGAAGCACCAACAGGGTATTGAGCCAGGCCTCTAATTCCCTCCCACCTGCCTGGACTCACACACACACACACACACACACACACACACACACACACGACGCCACTAATTCAATCCTAACCAGTACCATTAGGGCGGGACTGAAGCAGCCCATCAGGTGGACTAATCAATCACCATGACAACTCCTCTCCATGGGTCAAGGGAAAGGGGGGAGTGGGGGAGAAAGAGAGAGACAGTGAGAGAGAGAGAGAGAGAGAGAGAGAGAGAGGAGAGAAAGGGAGGGGTGAGAGAGAGAGGGGGGGGGGAAGAGAGAGAGAGGGAGGGGTGAGAGAGAGAGAGAGAGAGAGAGAGAGAGAGAGAGAGAGAGAGAGAGAGAGAGAGGGTGAAGGTAGAGGCTCCCAGAGTTGATTGTGTGAAGGAAGTGAGTGAACTAATACGATATCCAATATCCTGAGAGAGACTTGGCAGCAGGGCTTTCCTGCCAATTACCCTTCAAATCACACCGCGCCCTAACAGCTACACACACACACACACACACACACACAGGGAACACACACACGGAACACACACACACACACTCTCTGAACAATAACTGGGATAAGATGGCGCAAAGTCAAATGAACAAGTCGTCGCTCCTCCAAACTCTCAGGACTTTTTCAATCAGTGTTTCATCACGTCTCAGATGGACTCCGTATCCATGACGACGGCGGGCTGTTATCACGGCGACATGTTGATAACGGCAGCAGCATACCCTGCAGACGTACGCATCTGGAGAGTTATGATTAAACCATATCCTCTGATGTAATCCTCTGTCAGCTCGACCTCTCTCCCTCTCCCTCCCTCTCACCCTCTCTCCCTCTCCCTCTCTCTCTCTCTCTCTCTCTCAGGGACAGGGACAGGGACACTCTCTCAGCATCACAGAGAAGCACCAGTGGAGAGGAAGGAAGAAATGCACAACGGGTTTACATGGTGTATTTCTTTTCTCTCTCTCTCTGGCTTTCTTTCTCTCCCTCTCTCTAATGAGATCTCTCGCTTTCTTTCTCTCTCTAATGGATATCCTTTATGGAAATGTGGAAGGATGGGAGAGGGTAGAGAGAGAGAGAGAGAGAGAGAAAGAGAGAGATGGAGAGAGAGCGCTGTAGCATGAGAGAGAGAGAGAGAGAGAGATGGAGAGAGAGAGATGGAGAGAGAGTGCTGTAGCATGAGAGAGAGAGAGAGAGAGAGAGAGAGATGGAGAGATGGAGAGAGAGTGCTGTAGCATGAGAGAGAGAGAGAACGCGAGAGAGACAGAGGGAGAGAGAGATGAGAGAGAGTGCTATAGAATGAGAGAGGGAGAGAGAGAGAGAGAGAGACCAAGAGAGATTGCTATAGAATGAGAGAGAGGGAGAGAGACAGGGAGAGAGAGAGAGAGAGAGAGAGAGAGAGAGAGAGAGAGAGACAGATGTTGTCATTAGATGGTGCCAACCTGACACAAGAGAAATAATAGGATACTTTGTTTTGTTCTTTTTCTCAGAACTGCAGTTCCTCTCTCTCTCTCTGTCTTCCTCCCTCTCTTTCTGTCTCTCTCTCTCTTTCTGTCTCTCTCTCTCTTCCTCCCTCTCTTTCTGTCTCTCTCTTCCTCCCTCTCTTTCTGTCTCTCTCTCTTCCTCCCTCTCTTTCTGTCTCTCTCTCTCTTCCTCCCTCCCTCTCTCTCTTTCTCTCTCTCTCTCCTCCGTCTGCCTGGCGGTGGAGAAGCGACGGAAGGCCTTCCTCCATTTCATATCTGTCGTGTTTGTGGAAAATGCTTCTTTTTTTTTCTCTCCGCCAGGACAGTGAGCCAAACTCGATTTAGAGGCCGTTTTATTTCCCAGTGCATTTAAATGTTCGGGGCCAGTCTTTGAAAAATGATAACTAGCCGCCGGCCTCTAAGAGAGTTCTATCGAGTTTACAGAAGAAGCTTTCCCAGAAGACGGGGAGAGAGGAAAGGGAAGACCATTTAATGAAAACAGAAATGCCTACAGAGTAAAACATGATCAAACCCTTCTAATAGTGACCCGGGCATATTGTTTTAAGTGCATGTGTGTGTGTATGTACGTGTATGTATGTGTGTGTGTGTGTGTGTGTGTATGTATGTATATGTGTGTGTGTGTGTGTGTGTGTGTGTGTGCATGTATGTGTGTATGTGTGTGTGTGTGTATGTATATATGTGTGTTGTGTGTGTATGTATGTGTGTGTGTGTGTGTGTGTGTGTGTGTGTGTGTGTGTGTGTGTGTGCCCTAACTGTTCCTGTTTGCTCAGCTCTGTTTTCTAACTCAGAAAGATGATTTCACAAACAAGGTGTAAGCCTAACCCCAGTCTAAAACGCATCTTCAATGGAGATTTCACATGGAAGTGGGATTTAGTCCAGGACTAAAGACTTAAGCCTGGTCTGTGAAACCGGCCTCCTAGTCTCAGTCTTGGCGCTGGGGTGACAACCAACAACTGACCAATGAGCAGCCAGCTAGCCAGCTCTCCACAGGGCTAATGTGTTACAAGGATACTGAGTGGGTAACAGCTTATTTGATTGACAGCAAGTCACCGACGTACACACAGCCGAATAGCTATGAATATTCAATAGGCACTGTGTGGTGATTTAAATGTCAGACACACCAGTGTCATTATGGTTGGAGGCTGGGGCTCAGGGTGGTCGAGTCATGTATCATCATCATCATCATCATCATCATTATCATCATCATCATTATGTCAAAACCACTTGTCATCATCTTTATATGAGAACATGACGCCTGTCAGCTTCCTTGTGTGTGTGTGTGTGTGTGTGTGTGTGTGTGTGTGTGTGTGTGTGTGTGTGTGTGTGTGTGAGTGTGAGAGTGTGTGTGCGCGTCCGTGTGTGTATGTGTGTATGTGTGTGTGTGTGTGAGAGTGTGTGTGTGTGTGTGTGTGTGTGTGAGAGTGTGTGTGCGCGTCCGTGTGTGTGTATGTGTGTGTGTGAGAGTGAGTGTGTGTGTGTGTGAGAGTGTGTGTGCGCGTCCGTGTGTGTGTGTATGTGTGTGTGTGAGAGTGAGTGAGTGTGTGTGTGAGAGAGAGTGTGTGTGAGAGTGTGTGTGTGTGTGAGAGTGTCTGTGTGATGTGTGTCTCCTCCGAGGCCTAACAGCCTGTCACTCTCCCAGACGGAGCCTGAGCTTACAAGACGGCATCTTAACGCGGGGCGGCCTTTTTCCCTGAGCTTCCCCCAAGCTGGTCTTTGGAAATTGTCCCATTTATGACACGGGGGCCGGGGGGGTTCTCATTCTTTCATCCTTAAGCTAATTAACGCCTTTGAACTCGGCATCTGGTGGCCCGTTTATTACACCGCCTCTTAATGACAAGGCAAAGTCAGCGGAAAAGGCAAGAAAGAAAAAAAGAAAAAGCAGACAAAAAAAAAGAAAAAACACGAGAGAGTTTGTTCAAAGGAGTGAGTTTTGGCAGCCGAATCTCTGGCTCATCAACTCAGAGCATAGCATTCTGTAAACGAGGAGCGTGTTTTTTCAACGGCGTAGGCTACGCTAGCTGCTAGCGAGCGCGGCGCGGCTGCGTCGAGTCTGAGGAGATTTCCGCAGACGCTTTTTGATCTGGGTCGAGCTTGAGTTCAAAGGCGGAGAGGGAATTCTCTCCCTGCTCTCCCTCCCCTCTATCAAACTCTGCCATCGTTGTTGTCAATCTGTATCGGAAAAATATGTGGTAAAAAGAATACACAGTACCCGTCAAATGTTTGGACACAGTTTCCCATTCGATTTAAAGGGGGAAGCGTGTCCAAACTTTTGACTGGTACTGTATATCTTAGAAGCCTAGTTGGGATTTAAGTACTAGTTGTTTGGGGGGGGGGGGGGGGGGTCGGTGTGGGGACATCCAGATGAAGATGAAAAAGCATTTTCTTTTTCATCCGAGCTTCTCTCTTTGCAGGAAAGGAGAGACTCTTGGCTAACGAGCCCTGGCTAAAGCTGGCTGGCACGCGGAGTGAGGCGTGCTGGAGATTGGCACAGGAGGAGCACACACACAGACAGACAGACACACTGGCACAAGGACACACACTGTACACACACCATACACACCGTACACACACCGTACGGCTCCTCTGATGCCTCACCTTATCAGACCTGCACGCGCTGTCGCTTCAAACCCCCGGCTTCAATAATAAACACATCACAGCAGCCGAGACGCAGAGCTACCGTACGCCAGGGGACACCAGTCACGCACGCACATACACACACACACACACACACACACTCACACCAAGGGACGGGATATCTCCAGACAACCAATTACACAGTGAAACCTCTCCACTGTTGACAAGGTGAGCTTCTTTTAAATTTAATTACACAGTGAGAGAGAGAGAGAGAGAGAGAGGGGGGGGGGGGGGGAGAGGGGGGGGGGGGTAGGTAGCCTATCATGATGATACCGCTCTGCCATGAAAGGCACACATCAGAGTCCTATTAGTTCACGCTATTCCAATTACCCTTACACGGAAACATTTGCAAACATGTGCTTTTGTAAAAACCACACGACCACTCCTTTTGTGCTTCTGAAGGGGGGGCGTGGGACCCCTGGATGAAAGGCTTCGGGGGTTGGAGGGGTCCATTCAAGTACAGTATTATAAACAATTCCCAGATTCAGATAATTGGCCCCTGTAATATCCGATAGGAGGCGGTCCCAAAGGAGCAGGTCTTTAACGGTCCCCCTGAGGAGAGGAGGAGGGAGGACCAGCATGGCGGAGATCTCTGGGAAACATCGACAAAATAGAGAGAAAACGGACATGTGGGAGTCGCTTTGGTGTTCGGATACCATCGACGTAGCGCCCCCTCCCGCCCCCTCCCATCCTACATACAGTCTTATTGATGGCCCTGGACACCGAATAACTTTTTTTCTCCCCTTTCATTTCGCCAAGCAGTCTTTGTCTCTCTCACTTCCCTCTGTCTCCGTCTGTCTCCCCCCCTCCCTCTCCCTCTCTCTCTCTCTCTCCCCCCCCCCCCTCTCTCTCTCTCTCCAAATGAAATGTTATTTGGGAGATGGAGCAGTCAAGGCTCCCCCCGTGTCATATCCGTTGATTAAAAGAGGGTGTTTTGCTTTTTCTCGCCGCCAGCCCCCCCCACCCTCCCCCCCCAACCCCCCCGGTCCAATTGGCTTCCTCCGTTTTCATATCGCAGAGTGAATCCCCCGGTTACGGTCTCCTGGGTAACAGTCCCAGCTGTCCAGGAGAGTTATAACAACAAACAAAAAAAACCTGGGACAGAGTTAGAGACACTTTAACTTTTCCTCTCTTCCAGGTCCGGTTCCGGTCTGGGCCGGTTCTGCTCCTGCCTCTGGCGATATTGGGGGGGGGGGGGGGGGTTCGCTGCTATAAACAAACATGATTTGTCCTGTGTGCGTACTGTACTGGAGTTTAGCGAGATTCCCCACACGGCCGCACCGCAAAACAAATCATTTTGGTTTACAGCAGAAGCCCTTTATCATCGGTGGCAGAGCGGACTGGCCGGGATGTTACGGTATGCATGCTAATGTTTGTATTCTAATCATGGTGTGTGTGTGTGTGTGTGTCTCTCTCATCTGTGTGTGTGTGTGTGTGTGTGTGTGTGTGTGTTACGAATGCAAAATCGACACTATTGAGCCACCCTTAATACCTTTTTTGTTGTGTTGTTTAGGGAGATGAGGTAAAAAGAGGGGGAGGAGGAGGAGGAGAGGAAGTATTAGGAGTATTGGGACAAGGGCCTCTGGGGTCTAGGCTGGGGGTTTCAGATGCAGGATATATGGTAGGGAATGTTAGCAGATGGATTTCCAGGGTCCTGCGCGGAGCACCGAGGGTCCGCGGCGCCCATCGATCAGACGAGAGCCGTGGCGCGTGGACAGATATACGGACAGATATACGGCCCCTGCACCCGGGAGAGCCGGCCAGCTACAGTAGCGGCACCGCCGCGCTCGCTAACAACTCATCTCAGAGAGCACACATCATCCTCAAGGACGCAGTAAACGACCCGGGCCCCCACTTTGCTCAAGTCCTAGCCGGATCCACGACCCGATCCATATATCGACATCTTTCTTTCGTATTTTTTTTGTGTGAGAATTTCGAGAAAGAAAAACCTCCCCCTGTTCTTTCTCTCTTCATTTGTCTGGACTAGATTTTTGTCATCACACGCACCGCTTGTTCACCACTCTGCTGTGGCTGCTGGTTCTGAAACGGACCTGCGCATGTCAACAAGCGAGAGGGCCCAGACAGGGGAAGGGGAAGAGGAATTTGTCCTGTTTTTGCATTTGTATTTGTACTTGTTTTGTTCATGTAGCCTATATGTGAAAAAAGCATAAATGCACCTTCTGTAAATGCCCAAACAAATTCCTATATGTGTCAAGCATAATGGCAATAAACGTAATCTGAATCTGAATCTGAATCTGAATCTGAATCTGAATAGAGGAAGAAGAAGAAGACGGTATGTATAATAGGAACAGAAACCGCCTCTCTCCGCCGCAAAGCCGTGAGAACTGGGTGGTCTGGATGGACCGCGGGCTGCTCTCTCACTTGGCTGAGTCAATATTAAAACCACAGAGTAAATATCATCGGAGCTCCGTTTATCACCGCCGAACGAGCGGCCTGGCTGTACCGCCCTGAGAACTTCTCACCCCCCAACAGCTCATATCTCCTCTTTCTTATCTTTCTTTCTCTCTGTCTATACTACTGTATATACGTTCCCCCTCTCTCACTACTACTCTCTCTCTCTTTCTTATGATCCCTTTCTGCTCTTACTCCCCCCCCCCTCCCCCCCTTCCCACTTTCCTCTCTCTCTTAAAGCCAGCGGGAGACCTCGGTGTCGTCCATATTTCTGCCCTCTAATAAAAGCCTACAGTAAAAGCATTGGCGAAGGTACAGTAATGTGGGAATCAGAATGATGACCGCAGCATTGCTATTCCCTCAGGAATCATGGAAATGGCCTTTTTATTATCTTGGCCGGACACCAGTTCCCGCTAACTCACTTTATCGCGCGCACACACACACACACACACACACACACGCATCTGAGAACGCGCGCAAACGCACACGCGCACACACACACAAACACACATAAGCACACGCATCTGAGAACGCGCACACACGCACACGCACAGACACACACACAAACACACACATCTGAGAACGCGCACACACGCACACGCACACACACACACACACATCTGAGAACACACACACACACACACACACGCACACAAACGCAGAGGAAGGAAGATACAGGATACACTTCCCCCCCATCAGTGGTTTATGTGCCGAGTGGGGATTCTCCCTCAAACAACCGAAAATAAAGCCTGACACAACAACCACACAATGGGTGGTTGGGGGGGGGGGGGGTAACTGCAGGGGAGCGATGCTATCTGCTCTCGTGTCATTACCATGAAACACAAACACAAAGCCCTGTGTTTACCCGGCGGTGGCGGCCCTGTCATTGTTGTTTAAGAGCCACTCCTGAACCCTCTGCTCCTCAGCCTCATCTTATCAAACGCATTACTATAAAACACAATTATGGCTCGGGTTCACCGCCGTGCCGCTTTAACAGCGCTGTCGTTGTTACAGAAGGGGACACACCGGGCCGTGGCCGGAGGGGGACCAGAGTCTCTTAGCAACTATCTTATTAGCTCTGTGTTGCCTCAGGAGGAGGAGGAGGAGTGGGAGGCTGTCGGGGGGAGGGGGGGCGATTCCACGGGCGGACTGTCAGCCAGGCGACGCAGGACCCGCCGGCTAACAGGGGGCTCGCCGGGGTCAATGGCAACCCGTTTACGGGTCGTGACCTCACAATAAAGGGAAACGGGGGAGGCGATCATGGCTGCCAGTAGAGGCTTTGGGGTGGATCGTACGGGGATATGGGTTTGGCCGTTTGTGAATTTGAATAACTGCTGTTATGGTCGGATTGACTTGATTTCCTTTTGGATACGGCCCGAAGCCGTGGTTAGACCACAAGTCGGAAAATTTTGGGATTCTTCTAAAAGGTCGCGCCGATTATGAATGAGTTTGTGTTGTTCCTTTGGAACTGGATCCAGAGTTTTTTTTCTTTCTTCTCTTCTGTACGAAGATTTCTTTTTCAGAAACTTCTTGACATCCACTGATTCGATGTTGTTGTTGTTTTTTGACTGTTTAACTCCCTGCTTCTCTTCTGGAACATTTCCCCCTTCGTAGCCGAAAGCTTTCAGACTCTGCCAATGACCCACTGGCGCGATCGATCCCAATCGATGCCCAGTTTGATTCCGTAGAGTCGTTGGCAGTTGACCGAGTGCTTGGGTAACGTCTCGCCGCTCATTAGGCCGGTTTTCGCAGACGAGGTTTTAAGCCTAGTCCTGGACTAAATCACACGTACAATGTCAAATCTCCATTGAAGAAGATGCTTTTTTTTTGCCTAGGATTAGGCCTTAAGGCCTTGTCTGTGAAACTGGCCCACAGCAGTGGTGTAGTCTACGTGATACGCAGGACTACGCCGTATACCCACTAGGAAAGGCCAAGGATTTCCGTATACCCACTTAAACATGTGCGAGGATACGTAACGGCATTTTGTGCCAGAACTTTCACACTTTCATTCATAAATGTAACCCCGTCTGTGTTACGAAGCACTTGACTTTTGGACCATGAGGACTGACTATAGCGTCATATACCATCAACGGGGGGAGATGCGACATGAAATATGTCAAAATGCAGCACTATCACGCACAGATCAGCCTTATAACATGTAACGTTAGACAGGGAGCGCAGATGTATTTTTATGGCGTTCCAAAATGAACGATATGAGGCTGGGAGGGAAAATTCACAGTATACCCGCTAGAAAAAACTAGACTACACCACTGGCCCACAGACTTTTCAACTTCAGATAAGAAGCACCGGAGAACTTTGCTGTTAAAACTCTCAAACTCCTGAGTGCCAACACCGCAGGGACGGAGGGCTGAGTGAATGCAAGACTTTCTTTTTCTGACTCCACAGGGGATTCCTCCAAAGTAAACGATTATTCACCGAACCTCCGGCAAGTTCTCTCAGCGAAGTGACTGAACGCATTTCTGAAGTGTCATTCAAGTTCTTAATGGAATCTTCCACTTCAGAGAATACGATAGAAGCAACAAAACAAAGAATGCAGCTTTTTTCTTTTTCTTTATGCTGTATGTAAAGCACTTTGAATTGCCCCTGTTGTATGAAATGTGCTATACAAATAAACTTGCCTTTTTTTCTCTCGAAAATATCCAAATGCATTAATCCATTCGAATATAACGACTCAGTGAGCACTCTCTTGTTAGGCGATGGGCTGAATTTCAAGATATATATTTTCTCCCACTCCTCCCTAAATGGTATCTGTGACCGGTTCATTAACTTCGTACTAGGCTGATTCAATACCACAAAAGCACGAGCGTTTTGCAGACATCTCTCCATTTTCTTGGCCTGGTCTCATGATGCACAACACAAACCTAGAGTTGCCGTCAATGCAAATGCCCGGCTTTGTTCTGTGACCCCATAGGTTGCCGGCCAAAATTGGATTTCCCATACAGCACTCCCCCCCCACTGCATTCAGGGAGCGCGAGAGAGAGAGAGAGGGTGGGGGGGAGAGGGGGAGAGAGAGGAAGAGAGAGGGAGAGAGAGAGAGGGGGGGGAGGGAGAGAGAGAGGGGGGGAGAGAGGAAGAGAGAGGGAGCGAGAGAGAGGGGGGGAGGGAGAGAGAGAGGGAGGGAGAGAGAGAGGGAGGGGGGAGGGAGAGAGAGAGAAGGGGGAGGGAGAGAGAGAGAAGGGGGGAGGGAGAGAGAAGGGGGGAGGGAGAGAGAGAGAGAGAGGGGGGGGAGAGAGAGAGAGAGGGAGAGAGAGATAGAGAGGGAGAGAGAGAGAGGGAGGGAGAGAGAGAGGGAGGGAGAAAGAGAGGGGGGGAGGGAGAGAGGGGGGAGGGAGATAGAGAGAGAGGGGGGGTAGACAGAGAGAGAGAGAGAGAGAGCAGAATCCCTTGCCCAAACAAGATTAAGATGCTGCTGAAGAACAGGGTGAACGAATGAGTGGCTGGCCCCCGTGTTTCAGAGGAGAAGATGACAGATAGTTTCTGGTGTGAGATGTCTGATGTGAGATGTCTGGATGGGCAAAATGAGACATTGACATGAGGGAAGACTGACATCTGGTTGACACTGCAAAGAGAGGCTGGGCCTGTAATTGGCAGCCGGAGGGAGAGAGAGAGGTGGGGATAGAGAGGGGGAGAGAGAGGGAGAGGGAGAGAGAGAGAGAGAGAGAGAGAGAGAGAGAGAGAGAGAGAGAGAAGGAGAGAGAGAGAGTGAGAGGTGGGGATAGAGAGGGAGAGGGAGAAAGAGGTGGGGATAGAGAGGGAGAGGGAGAGAGAGAGAGAGAGAGAGAGAGGGAGAGAGAGAGGTTATTCAGAGGGATGCTCTTCACACATCAATGAATGTCTGAAAAGTAAAGTACACTTGAAGTCTGAGAGAGAGAGAGAGAGAGAGAGAGAGGGAGAGGGAGAGAAAGAGAGAGCTGGAGAGAGATCTTTGACCTTTTAGAGTTCTTTACATACACCACTCCATGTGGTTAATCAAAAATGAAGTGCCTAAAAAACTGTAATCCATCCATCCATCCAGAGAGAGAGAGAGAGAGAGAGAGAGAGGTCTCCAGTCTCCTCTTGCCAGCTGACAAGCTATGTACAATCCTGTACACGGTGTTCATTTGAATAGCAGGCCTGTCCTGTCATGAAGTAGGTTGCTTCCACTAAACACTCTTAAAAGAAACTGTCCGATACGGAACATTGTGTGGAGAGGTGTGCCGCTGTTCGCCCAATCAGGTCATTTCTTGACAATATTTCTGTCTATGAAGGCGACTCACCGAGCTCAAGAGCGCCCCCATAGGTCAAAAGTTCCATTATGATCACTTTATTTACGTGAGAAGGAAACACAGCTGTAGAATAGGCCGCTGTTGAAACGTGAGACATGCAAAACACTTAACAGCCATCTACTGTGAGGGCTTTATTCCTATGTACTATTTGCATATTCAAATGATGACTCAATCTCCAGAGAAATGGTCGCTAGACATCCTCATCGCGTGCGACTCTCGTTAGGTGAGTGTGTGTGTGTGAAAATGCTTTATTTTTTTGGTAAGTGTTTCTCGATCAAACGCGCGAGAGAAAGGGGTAAAAAAAACACCTGCCTGCAAATAAAAAAAATCCCATCAAGGTGGATGACAACGATTACTATTCAAATCTCTCGGCAGGCTGAAACCGTGTGTGAGTTACGCCGTCAGCTTTGGGGATTTATGAACCCTTCTCCTCCTCCTCCTCTTCTTCTCACAGAACTCCCAAGACGTCTGGGATTAATTCCCTCACAGCTCATGTCGTTAGCCAACAATCATCCTGGGACGCGATCACTCCTTCGTTTCAGCTCGACGCCGCCCCCCCCCTCCCCCGCCATCTCCCCCCTCCCCCATGGAGCCACAGGTGCAGACGTTAGCCTCGGAGTGGGAGGTGTGCGTAAAAACAGGAATGCGGGACTTTAGGCCGTTGTTTGCTCAACAGATAGCAGGAGAGTGACGGAAGTCTGACGATCACATGGCTTTGATCATATCTGTGAGAGTCTGAAAGAGCTGAGGAAGCTCATTGAATGGGGGAGCGCGGAACACCCACGGCAGACACGACCAAACGATCCAGAACTGAAACACACTGACTCATCAGCTTTTTTTTCCACAGAAGCGCTGCCGATGACCACTTGTGTCAACAAACGCGGCGTTCGAGTTGAGGAGAGACGGCCTTCAGCTAGCTATAGAACGGCGAAAGTTACGTCACGTAAGCGTAGTATGAACAGACAGGTGGGCGTCGGAGCGACTCGAACTAGAACACGAAAACTTTGAAGCCTGCGTCACTTTTTTCTTCTTCATAGAGACAGAGAATAACACAAACAAGATATGGTACCGAGTCTTCAAACACGGCCTTCAAGACGTAGCGAGAAAGGCACCTTTCCAACCCGCCCACAGCTGAAATGCGTCCTTGAGAAGTACTGATACGTGTCTCTTCTCTTGGCACGTTCCCTCTCTCTCTCCCTGCTCTCCACCATGTCCTTGCCCATTTCTGGGTTAGGCAGCTGAAGAAAAAAAGGATTCTCCTTTGAAACAACTCATACCTGAGTATAAAAAATTCAGATTGCAACACACAGACACAGATCCACACACAGATACATTCAAACACATACCTACCCGCCCACACACACCCAGACACCACCGGCAAGGGAGGGAGGGAGGCAGGGAGGAAGGGAGGGAGGCAGGCAGGGAGAGAGGGAGGCAGGCTGGGAGGGAGGGAGGGAGGCAGAGAGGGAGGGAGGGAGGGGGGGAGGGAGGTAGGCAGACAGAGGGGGAGGCAGGGAGACAGGCAGGGAGGGAGGCAGGCAGGCAGGGAGGGAGGGAGGCAGACAGACAGACAGACAGGCAGGCAGACAGGCAGACAGGGAGGGAGGCAGGGAGGGAGGGAGAGAGGGAGGCAGGCAGGCAGGGAGGGAGGGAGGGAGGAAGGGAGGCAGGAAGGGAGGGAGGCAGGGAGGGAGGCAGGCAGGCAGGGAGGGAGGGAGGGAGGCAGGGAGGGAGGGAGGGAGACAGGCAGAGAGGGAGGGAGGGAGGGAGGCAGGCAGGGAGGGAGGCAGGGAGGCAGGGAGGGAGGGAGGCAGGCAGAGAGGGAGAGAGGGAGGGAGGGAGGGAGGGGGGGAGGGAGGGAGGGGGGGAGGGAGGTAGGCAGGGAGACAGGGAGGGAAGGAGGCAGGCAGGCAGGCAGGGAGGGAGGCATACAGACAGGCAGGCAGACAGGCAGACAGGGAGGGAGGCAGGGAGGGAGGGAGAGAGGCAGGAAGGGAGGGAGGCAGGCAGGCAGGCAGGGAGGGAGGGAGGGAAGGAGGGAGGGAGGCAGGCAGGGAGGGAGGCAGGGAGGGAGGGAGGCAGGCAGGGAGGCAGGCAGGGAGGGAGGGAGGGAGGGAGGCAGGCAGGCAGGCAGGCAGAGAGGCTGGCAGGCTGGCACAGCGATACAAGGCTTTGTGAAGAGAAATCCCTGTAATTGGAGTGCCTTTCAGGGCAGAGCCTTTCTATGAGCTGTGTATGAAAGCTGACGGCATTCACTGGATGTGTCACTGTGTCTGTTTCCAAGGACGTGGCCCCCACTCTCCCCTCTCAGGGACTCACACACACACACTCACACTCACACACCAAGGACGTGGCCCCCACTCTCCCCTCTCAGGGACTCACAGTCATTGGTTGAATCCCAGGAGATGGTGCTGTCATGTTTATATACAGTATTATAAAAAAAAACTATAAACAACACTACCTATTCCCAGGCCAGATAACGCCTCCCTCATTCTCTAACACACAGTGAACGCAGGCCTGTACAGCATCACGTGTATAATTCACCTGCAACAATAGTCAAGGTCTGTTTTATAATGTAGGTTGTTGATTCAGAACGCAGTGGTGGAAATAGAGGGGGGTGAGGGTGGGGGAGGGGGGTAAGGGGGGCCGGGGGGTCCCACGGGAACCTTGTTCCAGGAGTGAACTTTTTTTGTTGGGAGTTAAAATACTTTAATTCCCAGTATTTAATTTGCCCCTGGCCTCGGACACCACGGTTCCCCTAAGTGGATTAATTATTCATTCGACTGTTCAGAAGTTGTACTGTGCCTACGTACATCTCTCACCCAAACTCTCGCTCGGCTGTGATTAAGACGGGCGATGACGTAAGAGTTTTTTTGAAAGAAATGGAGGCAAACACATTCCTACGGAGGTAACCGTGGTAGCGCCGGTGGGGCTGGAGGGGGCCGGAGGTCCGTTTCCCTGTCAGCCCCCTCAGAGGTGTGTGTGTGTGTGTGTGTGTGTGCTCCTCAGAGAGGAGCCTCTGTAACAGGTACCAGGACTACAGCTGAGGCGGGACACACTCTCATCCACTCTCTCTCATTAACTCCCTCACACACACACACAGACAGACAGACACACAGACACACACACATAAACACACACTCACACAGACACACGCACGCACAGACACACACTCACTCTCTCTCATTAACTCCCTCACACACACGCACGCACGTCGCACACACACACACACACACACACACAGACATACTCACACACAGACATACTCACACACACACACACACACACACTCTCACCAGCTCTCTCCCTCACACACACACACACACACACACAGACACACACAGACACACACAGACACACAGACACACACCCCCTACCCGCCCAGCTGTTGTCCCCAAAACCTCTCAAATAGGAGGTTACCATGGTAACGCACAGCCAGTGTTGTCATTGTTGCTCTTGTCGTAACATTTCCCAAACCTCTCAGAATCTCTCCTCTTCATTTGCATAACTTGAAGAATAGCTGAGAGATACTTTCAGGGTTTGACAGGGGGGTTGGGGGTTGCTCGTGGTTGATTGAAAAATCACGTATGCATGACTGAAAAATGAAAAAGTATGAATATAGGAAATGCATGCATCTCTGGCTGAGTTATGCAACTTAAACGACTAAAGACAGCCAGCTCTGTTCATATATTTGTATTTATGTGTGTGTGTGTGTGTGTGTGTGTGTGTGTGTGTGTGTGTATGTGTGTGTGTGTATGTGTGCCTTCCGAAAGTATTCAGACTACACTTTTTCCACATTTTGTTGTGTAAAATGGATTCAATTTGAATACATTTGCCATAAATCCATCACACAATACCCAAGACTGACAAAGCAAAAACACATCTTTAGAAATATTTCTGAATGACTTCAATTGTAATAAATTTACTGAAATTAGAAAAAGAAAAAAAAGAATTCTATTGTTTTCGCTTTTTTCATTCTGGGGCAGTGTGTGTGGATTGATGGTAAATAATTGTTATTTAATTGAGTCTTATAACACAACAACATGTGGAAACAGTGAATGGGTCTGAATACTCAATTGAATGGGGAAGTGTGTCCAAACTTTTGACTGGTACTGTATATATATATGTGTGTGTGCGCGCACGAGCGTGTTCACACGCGTATGTCTACGTGTTCTAGACGTTCTCTGTCTTCCCCCTTCACACACACTGCATGGATGACTACCTTCCAACCCTGCTCTTGACAACCCCTCTGCATAGTTCCCCATTGCCGTTGCTCCAAACAGGTCTGTGGCTTACAGAGGGAAAAACAAACCTTTGACAAGTTGTCTTCCTCTCTGAGAGAAACACACAGGAGGAGGATCCAGAGTCCTACACGCTCCGTCACCTCCTCCTCCATCAGCGTGACAGACGCGGGAGCTTACAGACGTTCCAGGAGTACCCACGCAGTCCCACAATCCAAAGCTCAGACAGGATTTAATGCAACGCGATACAGCAGTGTTACACGTCCCCCTCTGAGGCCGTTTGGAAAGCGTGATCCGTAGCACAAAGGCGCCGTCGCCGTACGACACATGAACGGGCGTACACGTGAAACACATGGAGACGCATGCCTGTCTGAATCTGCCAGAGTAGACAGATCCATGTATCTGCGGTCGCTATGGGGGCAGCGTCGCTATGGCTGTGGCGCGGGACGTAGAGCTAGCACCCGATGATCGCAAGGTCGGCAGAACGGCGGTTCGAACCCCGGCTGGCCAAATGTCAAGGTGTCCTTGGACTGAACCCCAAATTGCTCCCAATGACGGGGCCTTGCATGGTAGCTTACCGCCATCGGTGTGTGAATGTGTGTGTGAATGAGTGAATGAGAGGCCTTTGTAATGCGCTTCGGAGCTATAGAAGTCAGTCCATTTACCATCTATGGTGTGGTAGTAGCAGTCACTCTATACTAGGCAGATTCTATCCATGGGTGGGTGGTAGACCGGTTGGACTGGACTGAGTTGAAGGGGAAAGTACCAGGGTACTGTATGTGCTACTGTATGTATATATACGGCAGATGTTATCGTTGTTTTAATTCTCGCTGCGGTAGCCGTGGCGCAACGAACGACATTTTTTTCCGCCACCTTCTTTGTCCTGTACGTGCAGATGCAGAGATAAGCACGGAGTCTGTCCGCATTCCCGCATGCGGTTCAGTGTCACGGGTATGCGCGCACGCACGGTTCATCTGCATGCTGGCGTGCAGCTCTGAACTTGCGTGTTTGTTTCTATCATCCCTGACTGGCATGGAACGCAGTTCTGTCTCTCTCTCTCTCTCTCTCTCAATAGAAATAAATAAACATTTTGCCTCCAAATATTTAATCGAAACTGACTGCACTTGTGTGATAAAAAAACATCTCCCTCATTAGTTTTCCCATTAAGCAGATTTTCAATCTTAACCACCACTCTACATTATCTACCCGCTGTGGCCCACAAAGCTCCTCTCAGAACGGCTCCACACACACAGACAGACTACCCCGGGTCTGGGAGTCCAGATGATGAATCATCTCTGGTAATAACCAGGCATTAAAATTATTACGGTCGCCACATTATCAAAAGGACATTACTTGCGATCCCCCTGACTGGAGATGGGTGATAGATGGATGGATCCCACTAAAAATTATTTGGCAAAGCGCGTGCGAGAGAGAGAGAGAGAGAGAGAGAGAGAGAGAGAGAGAGAGAGAGAGAGAGCCTGAATTAGCCGTGAGCAGAAGAAACGCAAAAATGAACTCTTGTACTTCTGCACCGCTGATGGGAGTCATTCGTCATAAAAGTGGCTGTGTTAGGACGTTTTTCAATTTGGGATGAATTAATACGGTCCATCCGTTTCCCTGAGCGGTTTTTGCAGGTGTAGTCGGTGTGCGGAGTTCGTTGATGCTGTGAGGCTGCTGGTGACACACAGCTGGTGTCTTTGGTTAACCTGGAGGAGATCAAACCTATTACACACGTCACACGCTGTTCACACATACACACGTAGGTAATCTGGCTAAAGCCTGGCTGCTGCAACTCCCATTGAATACTTGCTTTAACTGGCTGTACTAGGGGGCGGCTGTGGCTCAGCCGGCAGCTCGCAGCGGTTCGATTCCCGACTGGCCACATGTCGATGTGTCCTTGAGTGAGGCACTGAACCCCTAATTGCTCCAGGGTCACCTTCAACAGCCCTGACCCCCTTCTTGCCTAGAGCATAAAAACATTTTGTTGTACTCTGTGCAATGACAAAGCTTGAATCATTTTCCCTAAACTAGCACAGAGTTAATATAGGAGAGGAACAACCAACAATGCCTTCAACTGGCTAGATTAAAACAGTGATTTCTGATTACATAGAAATGGTTCCTACTCAAACCTCACCTGATACCTCCTTAAGGCTAATCCTGAGCCTAACAAGGCAGCTGTCCATGTCCCAGTGCTGTGGGGGCTAGCCGCTACCTATAGGAATATGGCTAGCTGGAAAGCTAGAAGCTGATGCTACATTCTGCAACACCCACTAATTCCACTAACCACAGCCTGAGAGGAGGGAGTTCTGGTCATTTGCAGAACTAATGAAATCCCTGCAGTTATCTATATTCGGCTAATGTGAAAAGACGAAAGACTCTGGCTTATTAAGTCAATTACAATTAGTTTCCAATGAAATGAGCAATGCAAAGAGGTTTAAGGTCTGGTATCTAACCTGTGGCTTAATAAACGTGAGGCAAAAATTGATTTAAAAAAAAGAGGCTTAATTTCCGAACCACTTATTCCTGGGATGCATTAATGATATGTACGTCAATTAACATGACCAAGCGCTGCATCACATACTCAATGAGAAACACGAATAACAAAAGCGCCTCTTTAGAGAATTACCAGCAGTTCCCATCTGATTCACATTCATCTCCTCACATGTTTACTTTCTTCTTGAGGAATTGAAAAAAAAAATGTGTATAAAGTAATTCTATTCTACAAAGCACTGAGACGGAACTGCAGATCCCACGCGCCCCCCCCCGGCCCCCCCGCCCTCTCTGAAACAAACACTCCCGTCTACCGAGCACACACACTCGATCCCGAAAGCGAGTGTGAGCCTGTGTTATCGGAGTGCGGTGCCGGGTAAACAAAGCGGTTATCTGTCCTAACAGTGATCAGGAAGCCTCCCTCGTCAGATGCTATCCCCGCCCCCCCCCGGGCCCTGCTGAGATGCTACGGTGGGCTTTTCAAATCACTCCTGCAAATTGGATTTCATTTAGGCCCCATGTAGATATAACTCCAGACTGATTGTCTCAGCAGACAAGGCCCGACAGCTATTAGGGCCCGGCGGAGAAATGTATTAAACATCCCTGGGACAAAGGTACCAAACGAAGACCAGACGGATGACACCCAAGCAGAACAAAACGCCTACACAATTCATAAGCAGCAGAGAAGACACTGACAACAACACAACAACACTGATTTGGCGCGGTCCAAACCTACAGTAGGTAAGAAAAGGGACGACAAAATAAAAACAAGGATTCCTTCGCCCTCAACACCTCGACTCGTGCCGTTTTCAGATGTTTACACTTGTACTAGATGTTGAACATTCTTCTCTATACGTGTAAGGCTAACACTTAACACTTGTTAAAGAGCTACTGCCAAGACGAACAGCTTAACCAGCTTCCCTGAGACGACCTCTTCCTCATGCCTGTAATCTATAATCTGTAATCTTCTGTTCTGTGAATGACAGCTGTTCCATGATTCTATCCACACACCATTCCCAGAATCATTCCCAACTTGTCTGTGTGAGTGCTGTTAGACATGCTGTTCTACAGTTGTAAACATGATGTTCTACAGTTCTAAACATGCTGTTCATCAGTTCTAGACTAGGGGTGGGCATCAATGATCGACGATCGATAATTTATGGATAAGGATCTTGGTCGATCACAAAATATTTAGCTCGATAATCATTAATATTATTATTATTTTTTTTTTTTTTTAAGGACACTAACGTTTTCAGTCATCCTCCTATTTGTGACTAACTGTTTTTTTACTGCTCCTATGGTGAGTAACTTATTTTCTATATTTTTATTTATAACGTAAAATGTGTTTTTAAGTTAAACAATTTAGGCTACTCACTGCCTTGTTTAAGAGGATTGTTATCTGACTGTAGTGTCTAGTTTGAATGTGAATGAATGAATGTGTGCAATAGCAACACAAATAAAGTGTTTTCCCCAAGGAAAACATGCTTGTTATTTCTGCCCAAATTATTATTATTATTTTTTTTAAAAGATGAAAAAAAAGCTTAGCAATTAATCGATAATTGATCGTTAATTCTTGCGATTATGGAAAAAGAAATGTTGATCGTTTGCCCAGCCCTATTCTAGACATGTTGTTTATCAGTTCTAGACTCTCTTTCCTCCTCCTCTCTTTGAGTGAGAGCTCTTCCACAAGTCCCTCGTTCAGTTCATTTTACCCTGGGCTCCAGGCTTGGCCAGGAAGGGGATGACTGTAACTTCAGGCTGGCAGATCCAGCCAAACGCCTGCCAATCTGCCCCTGGCACCCAGACAGGCTGGGATGAGAGGAACAGGATGTTTTCTGCCACCCAAGCATCATTCTTTTCTGACACACTCTCCGACACATCAGAATCTCAAAGGAACGGACCTAGATAGGATGGGTTTATCTATTCTACACTCTCCCGGAAAATCTTTTCTGACATTTCTGAACAAACTTCCAAACTTCAGTCCAACCGACGGAGCTTTTTTACCTTGGCTCTGAACACAGACGCCTCTGGCAAAGTATTTTCCGCTGAATGCGCGGTATGATCAAGCATCGCAAACATCATCCAATTCTAACACTGTATAATTGCTCGAATTCATCACGCGGGTTTGTTTAAAACTGTCGTGGGTTGGTTGTTGGCGAACTGTTTTGGAGCACACGACTAGACACCATCCATCTCAGGCCCGGCAATTACCCAGCAGCACCAGCACTGAAAAAACGCAGTGGAGCAAATTGCAGTGACTCCCAACTAGAGCAATGCTCAGCTGGTCGCCAACAATGGGGACAGAACATCAAAGGCATTCGTGTTAACAATAACAGACTGATCGCTAAACGGTGACGACACTTCCGCGACCAACTGAAAGGCTGAACAACGGGACTGTGTTTACTGTATCTGCGCCTTGTTATTTTTAGTCAGACTGAAAATACTTTTAGGATGGATTTTCTTTGGACAAACACATACTTTTCTGAAGTTGGGTCAGTATCTACCACCCATCAATCTCTACTGTCTCCATCCCAATAAAGCAGAAATGCCCTAAAAACATATTGAAAAAAAAAGAAGAAACCCTCCAATTTGGATTCACTTCAAGAGGATGAAAAAGCCCACCTTACACAAGGCAGCAGCTAATTCCATGAAAAGACGAGATTACGCTTCCGTCTCAGACGGCTGACTTCACTGAACAGACTACTCTCTGAAATAATGATCTGTCTTAATCCCCTGAACGGGGGGGGCATTGAAAGGCAAGACACAGAAGCAGAAACAGCCAGACCAGAGAGACTGAACGTCCACCAGGCAGTCACGGTCATTCAACTGTAAACAGGTGTTTCGGCAGCTGAGAAAGAGAGTTATCGATCACCGTTCACAACGGAAAACATCTGACGATCACCCGTCTTTGTATATCAGCCACGTTTGAATTGGTCTCCCTCTGGGAGAAATAAACAATGCGACAAACAGTTTCCGAACAAGTCCGGATGCGTCGCAGGGAAGCAATCGCAGCACAGAATTAGAATGTCCTCCTCTTCCTGATTTCTCATTCTATGGGTCATACCCAATCAAGAGTGCCGGTCCCCGGCTTTAACAACCAGAGCTAGCATTAGCATTCACGGCATGGCTGGTGTGAAAAAAAGTGTGAATAACAACGTGCATCAAGCTGAGCTGTGGGTAGTGGTACCGGAGAGCCTCATGGCAAAGCAAGCAGCGCAGATGAGGACATTAATCATGACAACCGGGCCGTGAGTGGGTCACCAACCCCTCCGCTCCTATTAGCACACAATCAATGTGTCATAGCTGGAGCGTGCTAGCGGTGTGAAGCATTGGACAGGCTCCAGCCCCCCCTCACCTGCTATGCTTCACTACTGCTTTCTAACTCCTCTACTGCATGAACAATGATGGGGATGGTGGGTGGACATGTGTGTGTGTGTGTGCGCCTGCGTGTGTGTGTGTGCCTGCCTGTGTGTGTGTGTGTGTGTGTGTGTGTGCGCCTGCGTGTGTGTGTGCCTGCCTGTGTGTGTGTGAGTGTGTGTGTGTGTGTGTGTTGTGCGAGTGCCTGAGTGAGTGTGAGTGTGAGTGTGAGTGTGTGTGTGTGTGTGTCTGTGTGAGCCTTCCTACCTGTGTGTGTGTGTGTGTGTGCCTGCCTGTGTGTGTGTGTGCGCTTGTGTGTCTGAGCCCCTGTGTATTTGTGTGTGTTGGGGGGGGGGGGGGGGGACTTGACATTGAATAGAAAACGGTTAATGTGTACGTGTGCGTGGTAGCGGTGGTGGGGGGGGGGGGGTGGCATTGACATTGAACTATGGTTAATGTGTTAATGTGTTCCAGTAGCAGAGCCAGTTTCACACCATTGTTTGACGTGCCTCGCTTGGTCCTTCCTGTTATGGATGAGAAGAATAACTCTGTTGGACAAACGACCCGAGCAGGGTGCTCGTGTGGGTGTGGAGGGCCTGACGTGTGGGTGTGGAGGGCAGGCAAGGTGCAACAGAGGATAAATAGATTTATTTTAAAAAGCTCCTTTATCAAACTCAAGGACATTGTACGTAAACTAAAGAAGAGAGACAGGACAATAAACAACAACAACAACAACAACAACAACAACAACAACAACAACAACAACCACAAATAAACCCCACAACAAACAAAAAGGCAGCTATGGGGGATAGTGTTAGTCAGGGCCCAGGCCATGCTGTGTGAAGGCGAGTCTGAACAGATGGGTCTTGAGTCTGGACTTGAATGTGTTGAGAGTATCAGAGCATCAGATGGCTGATAGAAGGGTGTGTCACAGCTTGGGTGCAGCAACAGAAAAGGCTCGGTCGCCAAGTGTGCGTCGCCTAGTGCGGGGTATGACGAGGAGATCAGCAACGGAGGATCGGAGAGTGTGGTAGTCAGGACATCGTATTAAAGGGGTAGCTTCGCTGCCTTCTCTGTCCGTACTGAATAGTTCTAATAGTCACAGTTGTGTGCATATCTTTGTAAACAATCAAAACGTAAAAAAGGTGCGTAAAGGCTAGTGCTCGACCACAACACAGGATTTTAGGAAGCGCTTTGTTTGGACCAAAACCCATGTATTTATCATGGCTATTTAGCACTATTTTAAAAGCTCAAATCTGCGCTTTAACATACTGGATCTTTTATGAAAAACGTAACGCTGATCGTGTGTGGAGAAGGTTCTAGGTTTACGCCAGGGTTTACTGACTGATCTTCATCTGACTTGTCTCGTCACCGGCCTAGCAGAACTGGAGATTAGGACATTATCTTCTCCCCAACTCCTCCCGTCAGAGGACTTAAGACCCATCACTTCAGGTTACGTCTTAACTGCTCCTCCTGAGACATCTACTCCCCCCTATACTGTGTCCCCCCCTTTACTTCCTCTCTTGTACTAATTCTCCAGTGTCTATAATACATTTTGGAATATGGCATCTGCTAAATGCAATGTAAATGTAAACATTAGGGGGACACAAACCATGGCAGGATATCAGCCAACCTTGCTAGAGACACTGACCGTTGTAGAGGGCAAGTTGAAAGGGCTCCCATTTTAGTAGAATATGTATGAGAGCTACTGCATCAACAAGCGTACTGTCTGCACAGTGCACACTCACTGTTGTGAAAGCAAGTCTAAACATTGCTGGGTGTAGCATATTTATTGACAAGATTTACATAGTCAAATTATGTAAAACTATGGGAATCTGCAACATCCAGCAGTCTTCTGACCTTGGTGTTTTTGTCGAACAATGTTGCAGCACATTCCACTCACCTTGCGTACTGGAAGAGAGTAGCTCCACTCTGCTGTTGCCCCATCACGGGCCCCACATTCCCTAAGTACAACAAATTGGTCAAATCGGGGCAAAAGTTGGACGTCTTTACCTCAGCCTATCCAATAGACACGCTGAGAAAAGAAACCAACCAATCAACAGAGAGTCTAGCGTTTCCATGACACGCAACACATTTTCAGACGTTTTACACAAACTCAAGCTACAAATCAAAACAAATCATGCTGCAGAGTATTCTTGTAAAGGTGTGTTCTGCTCTAACCCAGCACCGAACCAAATTGGGGCCCCGATGCACGCGAGGGGTGGCATGTCCCGTGAGTTTCCCACATGAATTATACAATCATAAATTCCATCTCTCTAACACCTGTCAAAACCATCGCTCATAGGCATATGCGCCTTCCCCCTCTCGAGTGGTTATAAAACACAGAGGCAGACAGAGTTCGTTTCCCAGAGAGCTGGCGTCGTTGCGAGGTCAGAAAGGGGCAGCCATCTTGTCACTAAGACATGAAAGTCTAATGGCAGGAAGGTAATCCCTCATTGGGACTAATTATCCTGAGTTGTTCTGAGATGGCTCGTTAAGGCTAGCTCCAGTGAGCAGAGACACGTACTGTAGCAACTCAAGCCATCCCTCTATTCTGACTGGCCCATGGGAAAAGTACTAGAACACCCCCTGTAGAAAATATGTTACGTTTTTAACAATTCCCCCCCACCTCGGTTAGTGTGGCTATTGCTAACATAGGACCTTGTAAAAATTACCTTGTAATGGTTTATTACAACCACAATAACCGTTCAAGAAACTGCAAAATGTGATTTTCTTCCAATGTGTTGGAACTGGAAGACATTTCCTGGCTGTTTGAGAATATCCACCTCCTCGTATCCTCGTATTAATCTGTAAATATGGAGGCTATGTTTGGGTGGTGAGGTCGTTGTGTAGCGCTTGACCCGTTTCCTTCCTTCCTGGTCCCTAGTTGACTCTGTTCCACCTTCCTGGGTTGACTGTGTGTCTCGGCTCTGGTTGCCAGAGGGCAGCCAAGCCCCCGGCAGACCGGGCCAGAACCTCTCTCTAACCCCTCCTGAGGTATTGTTCTCCCGTTTCCCCTCCACGGAAACACACACACACACAGACACACACACACACTCACATACATACACACACACACACACACACACACACACTCACATACACACTCACATACACACACACACACACACACACGCCATGAGATGGCAGAGAGAATTTAAGGCAAAATCTCCTTTCCAGTATCCCTGACTCACACACAGAGACAGACAGACACACACACACACACACACACACACACACACACACACACACAAACAGTATGTGACATTGAAATATCACACACACACACACACACACAGACACACACACACACACACACACACACACACACACACACACACACAAACAGTATGTGACATTGAAATATCAACTCACAGTTTCCAGTGTGTGTGTGTGTCTGTGTGTGTGAGAGAGAGGAGCCCCTCCCCTTGGGGTCTTGTTATGGTACACACTGCATCAATACAGATCCCACGCTAATCCCCCTCCTCTCCTCTCCTCTCCTCCTCTCATTAGGACGGAGGGAAGAGGCTTCTTCCACCTCTACTTTTATACTTTTTGTCAGTTTGCTTGTTTGGTCTCATCTCTCTGTTTCTTCCGTGCGTCTGTGGCGGCTAAAGCCGTGAGGCGTGGGGCTGTCTGGTGTCTGCCCCTCTGACACAAACAGGCCAGTCAGCAGCGGAACAACAACAAACAACAACCAAACCTACACGAAAAACATGATCAGAGGAATCCAACCGCGGCGACATGTCTCTCTCCGTGATTGATCATATTTTGTCTCTTCATCCGTACGCTGTGACATCTCATATTTGATAGGGCTAGCGAACGGACGGCTCATAATGATGCAGCTATATCGTTGTTATTCAGCCTCGGCTCCGAGTCTCGCTTCTCCATCTCTCCCCGAGGGTCGATAATGTATGACACCACAGTTAAAACGGCCCATGAATTTGTTTGTGTTTTCTGGGGAAATTGAGCACGGAGGAATTATTTTAAAACATTTTGGGAAAGGGAGGGTCCTTTGAAATACCAGTTTCCCAAAAGTGTGTAATGAAATCTGTTTCTCTAAAAGGACATTTATTGGTGCTCAATTTCCAAAAGGAGGAGCGTCCGTCATTCCATTCCCACACACACAATGGCGCCTCTGTGGGGAGAGCAGATGATTTTCCAGGGGCCTGAGAGACTTGCCTTGCACGTCTGCACGTCTGCCTGTCTTTCGACATTCAACAGTTCATACATGCCTACCACATTCTTAACCCGTGCGTGAAAAGAAGAAAACCCATCGGGGACCACCGGGGAGGGAAAAAACATGTTATTGATCTCGATAACTAACCTCACACACACAGACGCTCGACAAACCCCCTCAGGAGGGAAACCTATCACCTCTCCCGTTTAAGACGGTGAATCACTACAGAAAGTGATATTAAAAACAGACGCAAAGCGCTTTTTTGTTGCCCCGAGCTCCTTACATCGTGCCGTCATTTCATTTCGCTAAAAGAGAGAGAGAGAGAGAGAGAGCGTCGCGTTTCACAGCGTTAATTCCTGGCAACCATGGGGAGGCAATAGTGGTTGTAAAAACAGAACCATGCCTGGTTAATGGGATGTGTCAAATCACCCACATTAAAACGAAATTGATATTCAGCAATTGGTGTCTCCAATAAGGAGGCGCAGGCTAATGAAATATATATTATTGCTGTGCGGAACATTACGGATATTAAAAAAGCTTAGCGGTCACAGTCCGGCTGGTAAGACAGCATTGGGGAGGGGGGGGGGGGGGGCAGGGGGGTTAGACGTTAGGGGGGGGGGGGACTGCTTGCATGGGTGATCAGACCAGGTTTAACACCTCCAATAACCCAGGGGATCGAGAGCTCAATAACCCTCTCTTTATTATTCACGTTTCATTATTCAACTTCATTATTCAACTTTTACGATTCAATCAGGAATTTTCGAAACTAAAGTCAACGGTTTATGATTACGGATATTAAACACGCACACCCGTCGGACAGAGAGACAGACGGTCTCTCGCTGCTCACGTCCCCGACACCAGACGGAGACTTGAAAAGGCCAGTCGATAAATCTGCTTGGAGTGGACACGCGGCTCTGAAAGGTCTCAGTGCTTTTCTAATGCAAATCTGGCACTAAAATATACAGCAATTCCCTGACTGTCGGTGAGAGCCTCCACTCAAAACCTCAATCACACACCTGCATCGAAACAGTACCACTGGGGAGAGAGAGAGCGTCTGTGTGTGTGTGTGTGTGTGTTTTCTTTTTTCCCCTCTACCTCCTCATTAGCACAAGTGATGGATAGCCTCCATGCTAGTTCACCCCAGCACACCATTAAGCATCATTCTCTGCCGGTGTAGGAATGAGACAATCAGCTATGCATAGATCATTTCCCTGGTTTGACACAGGCTGGCTGACGGATGGTCAGGCCAGGTGAATAATGACACTGAATAACAGCTTTGCTCTCCGGGACCAGCCTCAACCACTCAGAGAGAGAGAGAGAGAAAGAGAGGGGAGGGGGGGGGTGAGAGAGAGAGGGGGGGCAGAGAGAGAGAGAGAGAGAGCAAGAGAGAGTGAGAGCGAGAGAGAGAGTGAGAGTGAGCACGAGAGAGAGAGAACTAGGCATGTAGCAGTGCTGAACCAGCTTTGTGCTATCAGCATAAGGGAACCTACAGTGCTCCGTTACGATGGATGAAGTTGGGGAGGTCTTGGGGGGGGGGGCTTAGGGAGGGCTTCATCCCTAAAGTGGACCAGACAGGACCATGCTGTCGGTGGAGAATATCTCTCTGTCTCTCTGTCTCTACAGCGGTGGTGGACGGGGGAGGGAGGGGGGTGAGGCAGAGAGAGGGGGCCTTAACGGGGGTCTCATTACAATCCTATTGGGAGACCTGACACTGAGGACCTCGACAGGGCAATATCATTTAATCCCACATAGGAGGGGAGGGGGAGGGGCGGTGGGGGAGGCAAAGGTAATAGAAAAAAAAACAGCTTGATAGCTTAAAGCAATATGGTGGATTGTTCAATCGTCCTAACGAGTCATTTCGTTCACACCTGGCCAGGTCGTTAGTGGTCTCAAGGAGGGAAGGCAGTGACCTTAGCCTCTTACAGCTGGATAGACAGGGGGGATGGGGGTGGGGGGGGGGGTGGGGAGGGGAGGCCAAGGTCAGAGGGGAGAGAAGGAAGCTACTACGTTAACATTCCCCACCTCTCTTCTGAGCAGAGAGAGAGCCTCAGGCCCACAGGGACCTGCCCTGCATTCATCTAGGGCTGCTCGCCTGGGGGAGGTGAGAGGGAGTGTGTGTGTGTGTGTGTGTGTACACGGAGGGGGGTTAAAACCTTGGAGACTCTGGAGTACAACAGAGGAGAGAAAGGAAGTGTGTGTGCATGCATGTGTGTGTGTGTGTGTGTGTGTGTGTGTGTGTGTGTTGGGGGCGGGGGGTTAAGACCTTGGAGGATTCACACTCAGTTTCACGAGAAAGAGAGAGAACATGTGTGTGTGTGTGTCTCTGTGTGTGTGTGTGCGTGCGCACGCGTGCGTGTGCGTGGGGGGGTTAAGACCTTGGAGGCTAACACTCAGTTTCACGAGGAAGAGAGAGAGAAAGTGTGTGTGCGCGTGTGTGCGAGTGTCTGTGTGAGTGTCTGTGTGTGTGTGTGTGAGTGTCTGTGTGAGTGTGTGTGTGTCTCTGTGTGTGTGTGAGTGTCTGTGTGAGTGTCTGTGTGAGTGTGCGTGTGCGTGTGAGTGTGTGAATGTAAAAACCATCCATTCCGAGTTCAAAACAACAACCCTGCCCTGCTAGCCTCTAGGGAACAGAGCCAGGCTCGTAAATACCAGAACCCCCACAGGGGAACACCGTGACGCTAACTACCCCCGGGGGGGAGTGGGGTGTGTGTGTGTGTGTGGGGGGGGGGGGCGGGGGGTGGCCGTGTAAGAACAACCTCGCTACGGGATGTTTCACGTTGACACAAGAGCAGCGTCTCCCCGTAGGAGTAGCAGGAGTCGCGCTCGCTCTCCGCCAAGGTATGCTAGGCATGCTAACTATGCGAGGAAAAATTCCACCGCGCATAATCTCTGAAGACCGAAGACGACCCACCGCCGTACTGAGGCACGGAGGGAGGAGGACTCTGGCTAACTTCACTTCAGTCGTGTGGACGGTGTGTGTCTGTCAAGACTCAAGACCTCCTTGTAAAAAGCCCTGGCGACTGGCATTCGGGGGGGGAAAGAAGACTAACTGGCTGTACTCCGAACACACCGCTCTGAAGTCTTTAAGAACACGGTGCTGATGGAAGAAGAAGACGACTCAGGGAAAAGAAGGTCTGAAGGCCGGTTGAGGTGTACGTGCGCGTGCATGTGCATGTGTGTGCGTGTGAGTGTGAGTGTGTGATCACTACAACCACACTGTGATCCGGCCCTGTGATCTCTCTTCTCAGAGAGAGAGAGAGAGAGAGAGAGGGACAGAGAGAGAGAGACAGAGAGAGAGAGAGAGAGAGAGAGACAGAGAGAGAGAGAGACAGAGAGACAGAGAGAGAGAGAGAGACAGAGAGAGAGAGAGACAGAGAGAGAGAGGGAGAGAGAGAGAGACAGAGAGAGAGAGAGAGAGACGCTCCAGGGGTTATTTGGGTGCGGGGTGGGGGGGCTAGCCTAACAAAGCAGCGCGGCCACAGATGAGAGTGTGAACCCGGAGACCCCCAGCCACAGCTATTAGGGAGGGAACACAATATAACAGCGACAGGTCTAGTTCATCACACTCACCCCCCCCCCCCCGGGATGACACAAGCCAACCGCACAGCACAGGAGCCTCTCAAGTGTGGTGAAAGACCACAGACCACAGTCAACAGAGTGTGTCCCAGACAGTCCTAGACGATCACAGACAGGTCCCAGACCTGAGCGAGCGACAAACCACACACACACACACACACACACACACACACACACGTCCTCGACGGCCATCCACAGTCACCGATACCCAGCGCTAGGCCGTAATGGACGATCCCGAAAAAGTGAACTACCACGAACCTTGTTAAGACGACAGTCTACTGGCATCCATCACAGCTCTACGCCTCCAGAAGCTCTACCTTTCTTCTGTTAAGATTGTCTTTCCTTGACTTTTTTACTTTGGTTTATCTTTAGTTTGCGTGCTAGTCCAGACAGCGGGACTCTATGTGATTCACCACCGCAAAGGCTTTGTATCCCCCTCCTATAGGTTATTCTGCAGCTGTCTTTTTTTAACAGCGTACAAACAAAGTCTTTCTTAACAGTCCTAAACAGCCATCGACAGTCAGAGACCTGGTGCCCCCCTGACAATAATAGACACAGACAATCACACACGCCAGGTGTGAAGTCGAACTTTGCCATCCGCTTCGAACGCAGGACAGGAAGAGTCAATACAGCAGTCAGATATCCCGACACGCTTCAACCAAGTTTAAGATCCGAGGGTTTTGGTGTTCGGCTGTAGAGGACAATATATTAGCAAAACTATTACCTGGGCACTTCCATTAGACTACCCAAAGCAAGACACCGGAGCACTCGTACAATCTGCGATCTCTCACCCTAGTCTAGAGGTTAGAGAGGCAGGTAGTCTAGAGGTTAGAGAGACAGGTAGTCTAGGGGTTAGAGAGTCAGGTAGCCTAGAGGTTAGAGAGGCAGGTAGCCTAGGGGTTAGAGAGGCAGGTAGCCTAGGGGTTAGAGAGGCAGGTAGCCTAGAGGTTAGAGAGGCAGGTAGTCTAGAGGTTAGAGAGACAGGTAGCCTAGAGGTTAGAGAGGCAGGTAGTCTAGAGGTTAGAGAGGCAGGTAGCCTATGGGTTAGAAAGGCAGGTAGCCTACAAGTTAGAGAGGCAGGTAGTCTAGAGGTTAGAGAGGCAGGTAGTCTACAAGTTAGAGAGGCCGGCCAGCAATCGGTAGGCCGCTGGTTCGACCCACACCCCCAGGTGGATGTGAGCTGGTGACTGGAAGGTTGCTGGCATCCAAATGTTGCTGGTATTATGCAAACATGACCACATTCCAACAATCTATTCGAATGTACTGCATAGCTAATAAAACATTGTCGGTTTTTTTCCAGTCGGTTTTTTTCATAACCAACCTGTGAAGTTTCTCTCTCAAGGAGACGAGACCGAAAGGAGAGGTTGAGAGGTAGCAAGCTCTTCGATACCACGCACCAGGCACAGGGCAAGGCAGCGGACCAGGAGCACTGAAGCTCCAGCACAAAAGATAAACCATTATGTTCAAGCTTGTATACAAAATAAGAGGCTAGGACATTCAAGGTTTACGACATCGATTGACCTCAGTGTGAATGTGAGCACTTAGCTTTAGCTTATAATAATAATAATAATAATAATAATAATAATAATAATAATAATACATTAGACTTATATAGCTCTTTTCTAGACACTCAAAGACGCTTTACAAACTGAAAAGATCGAGTAGTAATAATAAAAAGAAACAGAAAATAAGTAAAAGAAAGTGTAGGGGTCTAATACATTTTTAGATGACTAAATCTAAGTCTTAAGTGTCTTTGTAGGACAATCTACTCTGGATACTGCGATTACACCTCGATTTCGGGAGGAGAAGCGTTGGAGGCAAACAAGCAACACCAGCGTCCTCTCTCAACCGGCATTTTTTGAAAAGCGAGCTTACGGTACATTGCATTCACTAAGCTAATCTCTCGCCCATCCTGATCCACGGGGCGAGAGATTAGCACATTAGCATGGCAGCCTCAAGGGCTCTCCAGATATCTCCCCTTGATGTCTCCACGCCATAGCTGTACGGCAGCCCTGGTCCAATGTGCTTCTGTTCAATCCTCCTAAATCACACATTTGAGCAGAGCAGAGCTACCAGGATGAGAGGCAGGTGGAGGTCTGTGGAGATTTCCAAAATACTGACATTTTTGCCGGAGGAGAAAGCTATTACTTCTTCAAATGAAGAAGACACCTCTTATTCTTTTTTCTTCTTCTCTTCTTTTACCTTGTCTTAATATCTAAGTGGTACAAATCGAAATGAAAACGGCAGTACATGGGGGAGCAGGGGGGTGTGTGGTGTCTGGGGGGGGGGATCTCCACAGCAGCATCTGTGCTGAGTTATAGTGTGTGTGACATGATGGAGTGTGTGCGCTGGGCTCCGAAGGCTGTGTGTGTGGGGAGAGAAATCTATGGTTGGAGACACACTAGGAGGGAAGGGAAGGAAGGAAGGCACGCATGGCACTGCTGACAACACACTTTAGGGCGGTTAGATTAGTTTGTCATTGTCTACATGGGGGGGCAGTGGCGGTGGGGGGGGGGGAACTCTCTCTCTCTAGGTGGATATCTTTATTCAAGTGGCACTCATGAGTCATCCCCCTGAGACGCCTGTGAAGGCGGGGGTAAAACATAATGTGACACGGTCTGGTCATTTGGGCCGCAAGTCAGCGACCAATCAAAATGTTCCGCGACCAATCAAAACACACACTCGCTAGTCGAGCCAAAACACCGCAACGCAATGCATTCGGTCAGTAATCGCCACTGCTACCTAGTTAGCTATGACACTACTTTACATTATTAGCAGGCTCCCAAAACAAGCTGTGTTAGTTGACAAGCGAGTGTGTGTCGTTGATTTTCGACAATGCTGAAATGCGTTTACATTTTTCGAAAAGAAAAGTCAGAACCTTAAATCGGATGCCGACTTGTGGACCAATTGACCAGAACGTGTCACATATCTCTAATGCACAGATACTGTAGGGGTGTGTGTGTGTGTGTGTGTGTGTGTGTGTGTGTATGTTCCCACCCACTCCTCCTTATTTTGCTGTGGAAGAGAGAGAGAGGAGAGGCACACTTGAACAGCCACATTTTAAAAATGAAAAAAATATTCTACCCTTCATATATTTTAGAGGCAACATTTTTTTTAGCCTTTTTAAACGTATGAAGTTTCATTTATTGACTGCGAGAGCGTTATTGACCTCTCTCCCTCCTCCCTAGGACCGTGGAAAGGCCCAGGGCCTGGGATGTCTCTCTCCTGGGTTATTTAATGTTCCTGGGATTAAAATGTTCATATAAATCCCGGGGAATGAGTTATATTTCCGTGGGCGCCGCGGACGTTAATTAAAAAGGGGGGATCTAATTAGGGTGGCGTCTCCGTTGGTTACAGCCGGGGCTGACAGAAGCCCTGTTTCTGAGAAGAGGAACCGTGAATCAGCCAAAGTTTCCCTCCACCGTTGATGAAGGAGCACGTAATGACTCTCTTAACGGATTGCTTCGACACGGTGTGGACGAGAGGAAGGAGGGGAGGGAGGGAGGGAGGGAGAGAGAGAATCCCAGGGGGAAACCCGGGGCGGGGGGGGAGAGAGAAAGGAGAGTTGATTTGTGTTCAGTTTCTCTGGGAAACCGAGGAAGGGGGTCCGACTTTGTCTTGGCACCCTCTCCAAACTCAGAGGGCACAGCGCTTGCTGGCGAGACAGAGAACACACACACACACACAGACACACAGACACACACACACACTACACTGAGAGAGGCTCATTGGAAAGGAAAGAGAGGACACTCTACCATGCAGGCTTCTGGCCAGGAGTCAGCAGCCAGAGAACGAACACACACACACACACACCGACACACACACACCGACACACACACACACACACACATTCACAGAGGCCTCCTCTCTTCAGCTCCTCTCTTCAATCTGTACAGATCTGAATATGACAGGATAGGTGAAAGAAAACAGAAAGAAGCAACTTAGGAGGTTTTCTTTCAGAGTGTCACCACCTGTACTTGAATGCCTAGCAAGCGGTTCGTGGTTCGATTCCAACCCTCGACATACCTCACATGTCATCCCGCCTCTCTCACAATCTCTACTGTCTCCATCCCCATAAAGCAGAAATACAAAAAAACAAAAAAACAATGCATGTGTAATGTAGAGGGTTACGGCTGTCTCGGTGGACGGATAGCGGTATGAACACGGTGATGGTCTGTCAAACCACACTGCCAGAGAATGACACGGCCGGTTAACCATTAACCACTGACCAAAGATACTACGGCCTCGCTGTTTCCTATACGCTGTAACCAGCCCTCTAGCAAACTTCCTGCAGAGCTGTTACCTCAGCCAGGCTGCTATCTGTTATGATAAGATAGGCTAGGTGGAATTTATGCTATACAACCTGCTTCCCACAATGCTCTCCTCAGATGTGCGGTGTAAAGGTCGAGACTCGAGAGGTCAACTAGGGGATTGGGTCTTATAGCAAAAAGGGTCATTACCTTACCTCTTCACCTCTCAACTCTGAACTCTGAACTCTTATGCTAATCGCTGAGGGGAAAGCTGTAGGCTAAACGTCGGTCGACCCCATCCCTGAGGGACCGGATTATACAGCCTGCCCTATTGAAACACGGCTATTGAAAAACACCTTTAGCTGTTGTGTGCCTTGTTAATGATTCCGGCTCCAAAAAAAAGCAGCCGTGTTAATGATTGGCGATGTTAGGGGCTTTAATGACTAATGACCTACAGCGGTTTGATGGACGGTCCCATGAATGCTGATATAGGAATTCAATATGAGGAGGCATCGGCATCTTTCCCTCCCTCCCTCCCTCACTCACTCCCTCCCTCCCTCAGAGCAAAATCCACTTAAGCTCAAGAGGGTAAACAAAGTGAAATCAGATCAGCACGAAGACTTAGGACCGCAACACGATTAGCTGCGTCATCAAGAGTTGGTCACTGGTCAGCAACGCACCGTCAGACAACCTTTCCATGACCCTGTCTCAGTCTCGTGCAGGTCCAGAAGAAGTGTGTGTGTTTGTGTGTGTGTGTGTGACTCACTGTTAGAACTGTCCCGTGATTTCTATATTCTATTTTGACACATATATCTACCAGTCATTTTCATGTGTGTGTGAGTCGCGGTCAAATGTATGCGTGTGTCTGTGTGTATGAATCACATTCATGTGTGTGTGTGTGCGTGTGTGTAGCATGTGTCGCTTGTGGGTGTGTGTGTGCCCATTTCCCTCCATCCCCTGAACCTCATGCATATCTCAGGAGCTCCTTCGGGGAGCGATTTGGACCTCTGTGTGAGTGGAGCGTCTCCCAGTAGCTTCCCTCGGGGGGGGGGGGGGGGGGGGGGGGGCGGGGGTGCATACAGTCACGGTGATGAAAACCTCAATTAGAGGCTACTGAGCTCTTCACAGGCCCGGTGAGAGAGTCCAGAGCTGATAACCAGGCCCTGCGATAAGAGCCCCCTGTGGTCGCTCATGTACGGACGGCCGTACTGCAGGCCTGACCAACCGACTGCCTGCTGTCTTGCCCGGTTCCACACACACGGAGGAGGAGGAGAGCCCCAAGCAAGCTCCAGCCAGCTCAGTGTGTCCTCTAGCCTCTCAGGAGCACACCTCACAGACATCGAATTCACCACTGCTTCACAGAGCTAAGCCGAGCTGTGCTGAGCTGAGCTCGTGGATACAGGGTTGGGGGGCCTGGCTACACACACAGCATATCCCACCATAGTTGCTGAATCAGTGCTGGAAAGGACAATCGTGGGAGAGGGAAAATCTCAGAGCTAGCATAGTGTAGGGAAAGGGTCGGCCCTCTAGTGCGGTGTAAAAGCCCGGTGGAGTACAGGTGCTGCAGTAAAACAGTGTTAAAGCGCTCTGCGTTTTAGATGTGTCAGTGTACAAGGCCGCCGCCCGCGACACAGCACCATTGTCTCTCTCTGTCTTACTCTCTCTCTCTTTCTCTTTCTCCCTCTCTCTCTCGTTCTTTATCCCACGGCGGGTTCCCTCCCAGCGGTCCTCCGTTTGATCTAACTAGAACCTTGCCTTGTCCTAGCGGGACGCAGACAAGTGTCGCCTGGCTCAGACGAGTGCTGTCATGTTCATCAGACGCGCAGCGTCTCCACACGAGATGCCCCTCCTCCCCTCCCCCCCTCAATGAATCTCCTCTGTTTTAATCCGACAGGCGTCCGACGGGTATCTCGTTAACGTCAATCAACGGCGAGGCAGGTAAACACCACAGGCACTCACTCATTAAAAAAGGAGAAAGGGAGATAAATGAGATGTGTCAGTGTACAAGGCCGCCGCGACACCGCACCATTGTCTCTCTCCCTCTGTCTCTGTCTCTCTCTCTCTCCCTCTCCCCCTCTCTCCCTTTGTCTCTCTCTCTCTCGCTCTCTCAACCGAGCTTAACAAGGCTTCCGAAGCTGTTTAAATGGAGCTGTGCAGTTAATTTCCAGACAAAAGCATGACAAGCGAGGACTGGAGATGATGCTGGAGGAATCTGAAAGGGGGGGTGGAAAGAGACTTCCATGGACAGGCCCGTGGTGGTGACCAGGTCCATCTCGACCAGGGGGAGAACCAGGAGAGACTGCCTTCAGAAGCACCGCTGAGGTCAATTCCATTACAACTCAATTAACTGAAGGACACGAACCGGGTAGTCAATTCAGGAATTAAACAGTGACCGGTTTTTATTTTTCCGGTCGTGATTGTTCCAAATCCAATTGACTTTCGGGAACGGACGGGACGGAACCGGAATTGATCCGGTGCGCTCAACCCGAGCCGAACCGTCCTTAAAAAAGGCTCGGTCTTAAATAACACTAACAAGAATAATAAAAAAATAAAAACACTTCACTGTAATAAAAACCAACCATGCCAAACCAACCATGCCAATCCTTACGACAAGCGCACGTCAACACATGCTAGGCCGAAGAACGGTTAGCCAACTCGATGTACAGACCACCCGCAGACACACCAGGGCTCTCCGGCTTCTTTCAGACAGACAAGCTCTCGTCATTTCATCCCATGCTGGTTTATCAGACCACAGTCAATTAACCCAGAAGAAGCTGATTCGGAGACTGGCTAATGAGAAATTAAATCACTTTCAGATACTGCAAAAGATACTCCTCAAATGAGCCACACTCTTATAGGCCCGCCTGCCGTTCTCTGGGATAATAATTAATTCAATTCATTGGAGTGGTCTTCCCTCATTATGGAGCGAATCTCTTTAGTGCAGAAAGGTGGACTGGGTATGAAGATTCTAAGTAAGATTCTCTCATCAAATGTGGATATTTCATAACCTTCCCCTGTAAATTATGTATATTCAATTTCATGTATTCCTAAGAGAAGAATGACTTTGTCGACTGTGTACGTGTGTGTCTGTGTGTGTCTGTGTGTGTGTGTGTGTGTGTGTGTGTGTGTGTGTGTGTGTGTGTGTGTGCGCACATGTGTGTGTGTGTGTGTGTGTGTGTGTCTGCGTGTGTGTCCTAAACGCAGCTATAGGCAAGCAGGTCATTTGTTTGTTACGAGGTACCACGTTGAGTTACTTAGCAACCAGCATGACTCAAAATGACATTCCAGAAGGCTCTGACAGAACACACAACGTGGAGGTACTGCAGCTGGTGAAACAGGGCTGACTTGGATCCTCCACCAGGCTGTAGCCTATAGCGAGCCGTTTTCCCCAATTTGAAGAACATACCAACACCAGATGCCTGTGGACTCTCTCTCCCTTTGTTGTTGGGCCAGGCTGTCTTTAACTATTTTCACGCTGGAGGTTGCCAAAACGTTTTGCTGCTTCCAAAGACAGCAGCTGCCATGGTGCCCTGGTAGGGGGTCCGCATTATAGACAGGGGGGTCTACTCTGAAAAGGTTAATAGGATCATTTGCATCTTCTCTCTGTCTCAAAAGTGTGTGTGAGTCGGTGTCAGGGTCAGTGTGTGTGTGTGTGTGTGTTGGTCCGACACATAATATCTGAAATCACAATCATAACACAGATGATGAGAGGCTCTGTAGTGGGAGTCTGCTGTCTATGTCCAGATATTTCAACGTGTTTCTTTTCCAAGGAAAAACATTGAAGACACAAACATAATATACTTCATGTGCCAACAGAGTGGCTCTAGTTCTCACCCTTCCCACACGCGGTTTGCTGTGACTGTGTCAGCCAGTAACCAGAAAACAAATATTGATCCTAACTTTGCTTACTCAGGCTAAACAGTGGTGACATACCTTTTCCAAACAGTCCATCAAGTCACACGTCATGCTTTAACCGGGATTACTGTATTTACACAGGATGGTACTATAGGCAGAGACACGGTGGTGTCTTCTCATTTAAAAAGTCGGTATTCACACGGATGAGAGACACAATCAGCACAGTGTTTAGTAGGAAAGTAGTGCGTCATGTTTAAGATGTACTGGCCAACTCTAAATCACAATAGGATACTGACAACCATGTGTAGAAAGAGAGAGAGAGAGAGAGAGAGAGAGAGAGAGAGAGAGAGAGAGAGAGAGAGAGAGAGAGAGGGAGAGGGAGGGAGGGAGGAAGGGAGGGAGGGATGGAGAGAGAGAGGGGGGGGAGAGAGAGAGTGAGAGAGAGAGAAAGAAAGAGACAGAGAGGGAGAGATTGAGAAGGGGAGGGGGGGGGGGAGAGATTGAGAAGGGGAGGGGGGGGGGAGAGATTGGGAAGGGGAGGGGGGGGGGGGGGGGGAGAGAGGGAGAGAGAGAGGCCGCCAAATCCTTCCAAAGCGCTTCCACCCCACTGCATCACTTCAAAGAAAATCAAGCAGGCACTCTCAAACACATGGACACAACACGGACTCCCACATGAGAGCAGCAAGACACAGACTCAGTTGAAAGCACAGTTCTTAACTCCACAGAGAAACCTTCATGATAAGTAATGTCTAACGCATCGTCTGATTGCGTCTCCCAATTTGGAAGGAGCGACACAGCCATCTCATTTGTTGATTTTATTTGTCGCATTCGAGTGCGCTTGGCGCTGGAGGGTAGAGGCCACCCAATGATTGTTTTAATAATAATAATAATAATAATAATAATAATAATAATAACCTGCAAACGTTGCAGCTCAAAGTGCTTTAATCATTATGCAATCATAATTTAGTCATTTAAAGGCAATATTTAAAAATATGTTGTTGTTTTTTGTCTTGATTTGAAAACAATCTGCGCTGAATAATGTCTTGTGAGCTCATAAAAAGCCCAACTAGATTGATCTCCTTTTAGAGATAACGACTGTAGTCTACAGACAGTGACAGGGTGAAATGTGACACAGTGAGGGCATTGAGTTTCTCAGCCAATAGAGCAATTCGTGAGCTTAGAATGATACGGTTCTCTCTCCGTTTAGGGCAGTTCAGAGATATTGAGCGTCAACGTTTTTACATTCCATTATGTTTTGTGAGATGGAACCTTTGTATTTTATTCATTACTAACTCAAAAATGTCAACATTTTTAAAAAAATAACACCACACAGGCATTAATAAACAATTTATGGATCAGATTATGTAAAATAAAATAAAAACTAAATTTTTACAAAAAATGGAGATAGAACCTTATAATTCTAACGTCACGAATTGGCACTGATGGTTAAAACGTGAGGGGGTGAAAGGCGCAGTAACTCACCCGTATCCTCCTCATCGCGGCCACGATCTCCACTCTGCTGTTCGGACGCTGGACGTCCAGACTACCGATATACTATAATCCATGAATAAGAAAGGAAAAACAACGATTGACTTTAAAGAAACTATAGCCTACGTCTATTCTGGATTCTAGGGTGAAGATCAGACATTACTAACGGTATCTACATACGAAACAAGACGATCAAGCAGCAGAATAACTGCCCAGGTGGTAAAGCATTGCAACATTAGGTATGACAAATGATTTTGTTGTTCAAAGTTAACTGGGTAGTAATAGTTCTGCAAATCAAAGTGAGTTGCATTGCATAGCCCCAAAAGACAGTCCGAACCGATCGAAAAACTAAAAAACTCACCTTGGCTTCGAAGTTGATCCCATGTTGGAACGCTTCCTCGTTATGCAACGGGATCCTTAGATCGTGGCCGTCATCCACTAGATTGTATTTGGTTTTCCCCGGCATGATTGCCGTAAAAACTTAAGTTTTCGGAATGTAGGACTTTAATCCAATCCAAGAGATCGGAATGTAGGACTTTAATCCAATGCACGTAGACACAATCCACGTTTGTCGGCGAAATTATTAGACAATTCGGAGGAAGTCTCAATCCCTCAATTCCTCTAAATCCAGCGGTCCATCACAGCGGACAAGTCCCAAAACCCGGGCGCGATAGTATCCAGAGAGGCGATCCTTAACTTTGGTGTCGCTCTTGTATCGCACGATCAAGTCAACTGTGCTTCCCCGTTTCGCATTAACATAAACATTAAACAACCAACACAAAACAAACCTGATTTTTACAACCCGCAGTGGACTAAATCGCCCGCGTCCGGCGACACTAGAGCATGTACGTACGCCCTAATAATATAAATACCTCCTCTATTTTCCTGCTTTTCCCGTTTTTTTTACTCCCGTATGGAACTCTTCACTAGAGCGCCAGCGCCATGAGCAGACACTCCACTCTCTCTCCCGCATGGACTCATCTGGGACTGGGGAACGTGATCGTGATTGGAGGGAATCTGGGAATTCCACCTGTTTTTTCATTGGAACAGAGTTACATCATGGATCTGTTGTAGGAGAGGAGGGAGGGACACTTCGTTTCAACACTCTGTGAAAGCCAGTTCACGCGCGCACGCACGCACGCATACATACACACACACACACACGCACACACACACACACACACACACACACACACACACACACACACACACACACACACACACACACACACACACACACACACACACACACACACACACACACACACACACACACACACACCGTGAATGTCACCTAGCGGATCCATGTATTCAATTTTTGCAATTCCAACTCTGAAGAATTCCTTCCCCGCAGTCTTTGAAATACCTGCACAAAGTGCACACTTCAGGAAAAGGGTGGAATAATAATAATAATCTTTATTTGTAGAGCACTTTTCCTGCAAACGTTGCAGCTCAAAGTGCTTTAACAAAATAACACAATAATATAAGAATTATTATAAGATTTAAACAAGTAAATCCATATACAATATATACAAATATATAGATTCATCAACTAACATTAAAAGATACATTTAGAAAATTACACAGTCTTGACTTGAAAATATTTGACTTGAAAATGAAATATATAACAATTCCCCACAGTGCATTAATACAGTGTGAATGTGATATTCCATAACATTTCCCACATTGCTATGATGACTAATCATGTAGATTCTACTTCTAGGATGGATCTCCTTAGTGGTTTGGAGGTCTGAATAGAACCCTGTATTTCCACTGTCAGAGGATTCATGCTGTTGAGAAAAAACAAAACCATATTTTGTTATTTACAATGTCTATAATGCTGCTTGTTGAAATTTAGAAAGAGCAAGACTACCAACTAGTGGCCACCTTCTGCCGCCTCAGTCTGTACGTGTAATGTATCTCACTCCATATGAAATGAATTGCCGTCAGATCAGGATATGCATCCTCTATATCTCACTTCTAGATTTCCCCTCCCATCAAAGCCTGCATCGTTCACTAATACAAATTGTTTTATCCTTCCCCTGGTTAGTACAGGATTTCAGCTTTTCAGCTTTTGCCCACTGCTGTTTTTGCACACTGTACATATGCTGTACATATTGTATTGACATTGCCTTTGCTCTGTACATAATCATACTGCATATATCTTACTCGACATATCTTCGCCCTTGTCTGTACATATCACACTGTACATATATCTGTCTGTACATATCACACTGTACATATATCTGTCCACACTTTTATGGCTTCTGCACTATGCCCTGGCATCTGGCTAGATGCCCAATGTGTTTCGTTGCCTTTGTACTTGTACTCTGCCAATGACAATTAAATCGAATCTGAATCTGGATCTAATTAGCATACATGTGTATTTCATGTCAAGAAGCCTCGACATCTGAACAGCCAAACAATCGAACATAGATACCACAAACAAATCCAAACTACATCCATGTAACAGTTCCACACAGAGTAGCTTCAAACTTAGTCACCATAGTACCAGAAGGACTATTTATAACACAAGGGACTTCTCTCACCCTGACAACCCCATCTGAACCAGAGGAGCATAGGTAAGTGGTGTACTGATGACATCATAGGTAAGTGGTGCAGTGATGACATCATAAGTAAGTGGTGTACTGATGACATCATAGGTAAGTGGTGTAGTGATGACATCATCATAGGTAAGTGGTGTACTGATGACATCATAGGTAAGTGGTGTACTGATGACATCATAGGTAAGTGGTGTAGTGATGACATCATCATAGGTAAGTGGTGTAGTGATGACATCATCATAAGTAAGTGGTGTACTGATGACATCATAGGTAAGTGGTGTACTGATGACATCATAGGTAAGTGGTGTATTGATGACATCATAGCTAAGTGCTGTACTGATGACATCATAGTTGAGTGGTGTACTGATGACATCATAGGTAAGTGGTGTACTGATGACATCATAGTTAGGTGATGTACTGATGACATCATAGGTAAGTGGTGTACTGATGACATCATCAAAGGTAAGTGGTGTACTGATGACATCATAGTTAAGTGGTGTATTGATGACATCATAGCTAAGTGCTGTACTGATGACATCATAGTTGAGTGTTGTACTGATGAAATCAAGTTAAGTGGTGTACTGATGACATCATAGGTAAGTGGTGTACTGATGACATCATAGTTAGGTGATGTACTGATGACATCATAGGTAAGTGGTGTACTGATGACATCATCGTAGATAAGTGGTGTACTGATGACATCATAGCTAAGTGGTCTACTGATGACATCATAGGTAAGTGGTCTACTGATGACATCATAGGTAAGTGGTGTACTGATGACATCATAGGTAAGTGGTGGACCGATGTCATCAGTAGCCTACATTACTATGGGATAAATCCAGGCGACACATACAGTACAGTCAGGGTTGCCAGATGGGATTGGCAATTTCCAGCCTAACCACAGTCTAAAAAACGCTAAATCCACCAAAAACCAGCCCATCTGGCAACCCTGAGTACAGTACAGTGTATAACGTAGCCTCTTCATGTTGTATGATGGCCACATTAGGCAGAAGGCTGCTGATGAAGAGACAGACTGAGTGGTCCTCCCCACTCCTGGTCCTGGAGGGCTGTGTGATGGTGTGTGTGTGTGTGTGTGGGTGTGTGTGTGTGTGTGTGTGATGCCTGGTGAGTGTGTGTGTGTGTGTGTGTGTGTGTGAGTGTGGTGTGTGATGCCTGGTGAGTGTGTGTGTGGTGTCTGGGTGTGTGTGTGTTGTGCGTGTTGTGTGTGTGTGTGTCAGTGTGTCAGCAGCAGCCTAGATGTTCACACACACACACACACACACACAGGTAAGCACACTCACACATACACACACCCACGCCTCTTAAGCTGAATTAATCATGGTGTTTCTCTAAGAATATGGGGCAAGCTACTCAAGCAGTGGACGCCCCTCTCCTCAGGGAGAATGAGAGAGAGAGAGAGAGAGAGAGAGGAGATACCTAGACGAGAGGAAATACATTTCATTTAAGTACCACAGGGTAACATCCCAAGGACAATCTACACATTAAGCACACAAGTCTAGGAGATACGTGGGTAGAAAACATTGAGTCAACATTCAAATAAAGAAGGACACAACATCAACCTTTTAACAGACGTTCATCACCAAAGCCCTGGACACCAGTGGAGGCTGGTGGAGGAGGTAGATATCAGAGGACAGGTTTCATACCATTCCTAATTCCTTTCCATGCATTACAATGAGCCCGTCCTCTGATTTCTACCCTCACCAGCCTCCCCTTGCTAGCCACAGGAAATACATCATGCTGATATGGGGGAGAAACCTCTCAAAATCACGCTGTAAATCATCAACGACTCATGACGACAGTATTTAAATCATTTCTCAGAATCCTCCTTGAGCAGGTGTTGTATACCGTGTCTTGTTTGCACAGGCCTACATCACGTGGAGAACTACATAACATTTCGGGGAATAGTACATAACTAATGTCCTCAGTGTCTTTCCAGTATTACAGTTGAGTGATTGATAAGAAAGCACCCTGAGTGTAATGACACACGGTTTCCACAAGGGGCGCTAGAGCTGTGTAAATCAATCCTTCACACGGCAGACTGCTCTGCGACAGTTAGACAAGACTAGAACAGCAGTGCAGGCTGGTGTATGAGAGATCATACAACCATACAAAGAAATATGATGTCATTAGTACACCACTTATCTATGATGTCATCAGTACACCACTTACCTATGATGTCATCAGTACACCACTTACCTATGATATCATCAGTACACCACTTACCTATGATGTCATCAGTACACCACTTATCTATGATGTCATCAGTACACCACTTACCTATGATGTCATCAGTACCCCACTTAGCTATGATGTCATCAGTACCCCACTTACCTATGATGTCATCAGTACACCACTTACCTATGATGTCATCAGTACACCACTTACCAATGATGTCATCAGTACACCACTTACCTATGATGTCAGCAGTACACCACTTAGCTATGATGTCATCAGTACACCACTTACCTATGATGTCATCAGTACACCACTTACCTATGATGTCATCAGTACACCACTTAGCTATGATGTCATCAGTACACCACTTACCTATGATGTCATCAGTACACCACTTACCTATGATGTCATCAGTACACCACTTACCTATGATGTAATCAGTACCCCACTTACCTATGATCAGGGGTGCACATAACTGGTGCGCCAGTGCGCATGCGTCGCCAAAATGCATTCTGCGCGGCAGATCAGCCGCATGAACGCGCTCTTGCGCACCAACAGCTGGAAGCGCTGGGAGAGGAATTTACTTCCTCAAAATCCAACTGCTGACTGCTGACTGCTGCATCACTGAAGCCCCACTAAGTAACTATTTGCCGTCCCCTCAGCCGAAGGCCCGACGAGTAATCCATCACAACAGTCGACCGACGACGACCACGGCGACTCCCCTCACGAAAACATTCGGAAAGTATCGTAACTCGTACTTTCATTCCGCGTATCGCACGGTTATCACGGTTATCACGCCGACACGTGAAAACTCTGTCCCGAACGACTCGTCGCTAAAAGGAAAAACAACACCAAGGGACTTCACGTTTCTTTTCTCTGAAGCTTTCAAACGTTCAGACGTTTGTTTTACAGCTTCAGTATCGCACCTAGACCCCTGACCCAGGGAATATGGTTGGGAATTCTATTAGAAGAAGAAAAAAAAAGACTTTGTTGCACAATCAAAATAATGAGCTATTTAAAGTGATAGCCTACAACATCCTCTACCATGGTTGAAATTGAGGACAGTAATAACAGCAGTCAAGAGAGCAGTGATGATGATGATTAAGCTTGTAGCATAAATGTAGCATAGGCTGTAACTTTTTGTTGAAAAGTTGATTTCAGTGTTTACTAGGGGTGCAACGGTTCTCGGTTTTTTTACGGACGGTACGGTTTGCGTTCCACGGCTCAATTCACTAGTGAACCGTGACGGTTTTCGGTTTTCGTTTTTTTTTTTTTTTTTTTTTTTTTTTTTTTTTTAACCTTTATTTTACCAGGAAGTCACATTGAGATTAAAACCTCTTTTACAAGAGAGACCTGGCCAAGACAGGGTCAAAATAGTAGCTTAAAAAAACTGTTCAGATAACAAGACAGGACATAAGACAGTGGCAACAATACAATAGACAAACAATGGTAGGGGTATTTACAAGGTGATTAAAACATTGAGAAGTCTAACCAAAGCAGGTACAGCGAGCGGTGACCACATCCTTTAATCTACGCTTGAAGATACTTATGGAAATAAGGGCCTCTAATTTAAAAGTAGTCTGTAGGTCATTCCAAGACCAAGGGCCATAATAAGACAAGCTTGCCCTTCCAACATTGTTCATGATAAGTGGCACCTTGTATTGTAGCCATCTACGAGACCTGAGACCCGAGCCACTCGGTATAGGGATGAACTTCAGGCCCAGATAATTCGGTAAGAAGCCAGAGATGATTTTAAACACAAGAGTGTACCAGTGTTGGAGCCTTCTGACAGAAAGAGATGGCCATCCAACCAGACTATACAGTGTACAGTGATGGGTCCTGAAGGCACTATTGGTGATGTATCTTAGAACCGAATGATACAGGGGGTCTAGCTTGGATAAAGTGGACAGAGAAGCAAACCTATATACTGTATCACCATAATCCAATTGTGAAAGGAAAAGGGCGGAGACAAGACGTTTTCTGGAAGCCAAGGAAAAGCAAGATTTAAATCTATACAGGAAGCCCACTGTACGCTTAAGCTTTATGGCGAGAAGATCAATTTGGCCGCGTTCGTAAATTAGCTCTGAGAGCGCCGGAGCGTCCACGTGAATGCCTCGAACGCGGCCTTTGGTCAGAGGTCGAGTTGGTCTGGAACGTTTGTTTCTGAACCGAACCGTACCGAAAACCGTGACCCAAAATACCGAACCGTACCGAACCGTGGGCCAACTGAACCGTTGCACCCCTAGTGTTTACAGAACAGAGCAGTGCTTAAAGAGATGTCAGTTGATTTCATTGTGTTTAAAGAACAGACATTCAGTTAGTGCTTAAAGAGATGTCAGTTGATTTCATTGTGTTTAAAGGAGTCTGACAGACTTTCATGCTTAAAGAGCAGTCATTTGATTTTGCATTTGTTTCTTTTGTTTTGCACACAATAATTAGTTCGTTCATCTTTATTTATGAATAAATGTCGTTTTGCTAATATAAGTTATCCATGTATCCCTTTTTTATCCATCCCATGGGACGGGTCGTGACTCACGAGCTCGGGGAGCACCAAGCAGCATCCCTAGGTGCTCCTCTGAGCACTGGCCCCAAAAGGTTATGTGCACCCCTGCCTATGATGTCATCAGTACACCACTTACCTATGATGTCATCAGTACACCACTTACCTATGATGTCATCAGTACACCACTTACCTATGATGTCAGCAGTACACCACTTAGCTATGATGTCATCAGTACACCACTTACCTATGATGTCATCAGTACACCACTTACCTATGATGTCATCAGTACACCACTTAGCTATGATGTCATCAGTACACCACTTACCTATGATGTCATCAGTACACCACTTACCTATGATGTCATCAGTACACCACTTACCTATGATGTCATCAGTACACCACTTACCTATGATGTCATCAGTACACCACTTACCTATGATGTCATCAGTACATCACTTAGCTATGCTCTTCTTGTTCACTTGGGGTGGGGGTAACCTACTTATTCAATCTCGCCTTTTAAATGTCCATCTTAGTTGTCGCTTTATCTTCTTTGCTCTTTGTGAAGCGCACTGGGTCACATTTTGTGAGACATGCGCTATACAAATACAATTTGATTTGATTTGATTCGATTTGGTGAGGGTGAGAGGGCAAGAGAAGTCCTTGTGATATAAATAGTCGTTCTGGGATGACCTGCGTTACAGTGCCAAAGGATGAAATGGCCTCACGTACAGCCTCCGTGCAGGTTATTCCGAGCTGAAAGCACAAAGCAGCGCTCGCCTGGCGGCTCTGAAGAAGGAAAAGCCTTTCTTTCAGGCCCGTAATCTGCTTTCCTCCGCTCTGTTTTGCATGAAAATAAAATGTCACGGTCTTTAAATACCCCTGAGGTAGTGTGTGTGTGTGTCCTGGTTTGTGAATGTGTGTATCAAATTGAGATAACTCTCCAAATAGACATCTGGGTTGTGTTCAGGAGGTGTTCCCATTGCAAGAAGTTCTATAAAAGAAAACCAAACTCTTTTTTTATTGGTCAAAGTAGTGCCGTTATTTCACTCAGTCTCAAGACACTTCCTGACCCTGAATGTGAATGGTGCGTGGACAGTATTTTCAGTCTAGCAAGCAGTTCACAGAAGAAGAAGTATACTTCATTCTACTGAGGCGTGTCAAGTGGTCATATTCTCTGTACATAGTACACGATGCAGGTGAGCTATCAAAGGTTCCCTTTGAAAGAGAAGTTGCCTAGCTATTTAATAGGTGCAGTGAAAACCCTCAGACACACAAGACATCGACTGACATTTCTAATATCTGTATTATCTCTTTTGTAAACGCTGCGTTTAGACATCCTTATTAAACTCCCTCCACAGAGTGACCGCTCTGCCCCCAAGGAGTGAGAGACACGCTGAGAGAAAGAGAGGCTGGGAGAGAGAGAGGCTAGGAGAGAGAGAGGCTAGGAGAGAGAGAGGCAGAGAGGAAGAGAGGCTGAGAGAAAGAGAGGTTGAGAGAAAGAGAGGCTGAGAGAAAGAGAGGTTGAGAGAAAGAGAGGCTGAGAGAAAGAGAGGCTGGGAGAGAGAGAGGCAGAGAGAATGAGAGGCTGAGAGGAAGAGAGGCTGAGAGAAAGAGAGGCTAGGAGAGAGAGAGAGGCTGAGAGAAAGAGAGGCTGGAGAGAGAAAGAGAGGCTGGAGAGAGAGAGGCTGAGAGAGAGAGACAGAGAGAAAAAGAGGCTGAGAGAAAGAGAGGCTGAGAGAGAGAGGCTGAGAGAAAGAGAGGCTGAGTGAAAGAGAGGCTGAGAGAGAAAGAGAGGCTGAGAGAAAGAGAGGGTGAGAGAAAGAGAGGGTGAGAGAAAGAGAGGCTGGAGAAAGAGAGGGTGAGAGAAAGAGAGGCAGAGTGAAAGAGAGGCTGAGAGAAAGAGAGGCTGAGAGGAAGAGAGGGTGAGAGGAAGAGAGGCAGAGTGAAAGAGGCTGAGAGAAAGAGAGGCTGAGAGGAAGAGAGGCTGAGAGAGAAAGAGGCTGAGAGAAAGAGAGGGTGAGAGAGAAAGAGAGGCAGAGAGAGAAAGAGAGGCTGAGAGGGAAAGAGAGGCTGAGAGAGAAAGAACGAGCACTGTCACAGGGGACAGCCTGGGGATAGAAAGAAATAGAACCGAAATAGAGTAAGAAAAGGACAAAGCGAGAAAGAGAAAGAGAGAGGGGGGGGAAACAAAAGGATGTCCTGATTGACAAGCCTTCGCCATTGATCCACGGTGCGCGGGTAAAGCCCGGCCCCAGAGAAAGGACAAGCCCTCCGCTCAGATTGAACACGAAGGCGGTGATGAATCCTCTCTTAGCTGCTTCGTGACCCGATTCTCTCTTCACTCAGCCGTTAATTGCCTTTATTCGTCTCTCTCTGTCTTCAGGCCCTCTTGACGACGCGGCGATGCGTCAGTAGTCTTAGCGCTCGTCTGAGTCACGCTCTTCAGGACCAGCCACCGTGCTAGTCCCATTAATGAGACGACGTTAATCGCTACATGCGAGCGGGTCTCAACTGTAAAAACACTCTCAGCGGAGACGTCACGGCTTGGTGTCAACAGAGCACTTCCAATTCCACTTAAAATCCTGGTCCTCGGCACCCCCGAAATAGTTTGTAGCCTTCCGGAGAGGCCGGTTGAGGTCGAACATCGGAGGACGGGCTCATTGTAATGCATGGGACGGAAGGAGAAATGGTATTGTGTGTTTAATACCATTCCTCATTCCATGATTCCATGCATTACAATGACCCGTCCTCTGATTTCTACCTCAACCAGCCTCAACTGGTAGACTTTGTTTTGTTAGTTCCAGCCCAGTACTAACACATCTGATGAAACCAACCAACCAACCAACCAATAAGCACACTTTTGATTGGTTGGAGGATAAGATGTGTTGTAATGTAATCCTCTGGGAGCAAGCAGGCATGCTCAGCCCCCCATGGGGACCCCTGGGAGCAGGACTGCAGAGCGCCGAGCGTTGTGAAGGACACGGTGATTTGTGGAGACAGTTTCTCAGCCCTTGTTAAGAGAGAAACATGCACTCGGTCGAGCGACTCTGTGAAGGAGTGAGGTGCTAAAGAGAGAGAGAGAGAAACCGTGGGATGTTCGCTCTGATGAATGCAAATGTGTTTGCCACTAAAGGTTAGGTTCGGGGCTGCTAAGCAACGACGCGATAATGTCCCCCCCCCCCCTTAAGTGCTTGTTGTGAGAAGCGGTGATTTATTCGATTTGTAGAGACTCGACTACTGCGTGGCTCCTGAGGCTTAGCGAGTGGAATAAGATTTTTAAAAAGTACGCTATGCAACTGCACCTATAATGTTTGACATTATATGTCAAAAAGGGGGGTAGTGGTGGTGGCCTAGTAGTGAGTAAGGCACTTAGTCCTAAATTACTCCAGGCAGACTGTCCCTGTAACCTCTAATTGTAGGCCTAAGTCACTTTGGATGAAAGCGTCTGGTTAAAGGTTAAAATGTTGTAGCCTTGTGGTGGGAGGAGGGTAGAGAATGTGTACACACTGTAATGCTATCTATTTTATAAATACCTGGTTGGAGGTGTTTTGTACAAGAAATAATCTTGGCACAGCATTTGTCATATTTCAAGACTACCACAGGGTGGCGCTAGAGTTCTATGCTCAAATGCATAACATTCACGCTCGCATGCACAGTCTCACATACACACACACACACACACACACACACACACACACACACACACACACACACACACACACACACACACACACACACACACACACACACACACACACATATGTATACACAGTCATTAGTTAGTTATTAAGAAATATAGACATATACATTTTTGATCTTCTTTCAAACAATATCTATAGATACAGGTGATGTAACTGAACCAAAAACAATGAAAATTGAACTTTATTATCATTTATTTAAAAGTGCACTACTACTGAGGGACAAAATGAGGACACCCTATGCCCTAATAGGTGGTATTGCCCCCTTTAGCTGAAATAACCTCAATTAGGCATTTCCTATAACTGTCTACTAGTGTCTGACATCGACTGGAACAAAGGTTTTCCCGCTCCTCCATGCAGAATCCTTTCAGCTGTGTGATGTTTGAGGGGTGTCTTGCATGCACAGCCCGTCTCAAATCACCCCACAGAATCTCAATCGGATTAAGATCCGGACTTTGACCTGACCATTCCAGAACTCCCCATTTCTTTCTTTTGAGCCATTCCTTGGCGGATTTACTGGAATGTTTTTGCTCATTGTCATGTTGTATGGTTCATATCCGCTTCATCTAAGCTGAACTTTCTAGGATGGCCTGATCTGGCCATGTTGGCAGCTGTTTAAAATGTTCTCCACTTGTAAATAATTTTCTGGACACTGGAATGGCTGATTTGTAATTGTTTCAAGATCTTTTAAAATCCCTTCCCAGGCTCATACGCATCTACAACCTTACAATGTTCTAAACATTTGCACCTGATGTGGTGCACTTGATTCTAACTTTAGGCATTTTAATAAATGTGTGGGTGTCCTAACTTAACCTAATTGCATTTCTATGAATTTCATTTAATAAATCAGGTTTTCGCGGGGTGTCCTATCTTTTTCACATGACTGTATTGTATATACTGTATCTACACAAATATACAGAAATGTATTTCACCAATAACCAAACCTTCCCTACATTCGTTCAGGTTACAGGACATGACAGTAACAAGCTTAGGCAAATACATCACTGTGAAATACTCTGATGCGATGTGACACACAGGGGAACATTTAAACCGCTCCGATTTCACTGTTCTGTAGATGTATTAACCGTAGCTGGGCTGAGGAGTGTAATATCGGGATGGGAAAAATAAGATACAGTATGCAGGAGAGGAATGAATTGTGGTTCCTCCTGCTTTCTTCCAGACTCTTGGCATCATATCCCGCTGATGTGCCAATAACCTAAAAATAGCTTCCTTGTTCCTCGTAATCCTCTTCGTGACCACAAATGACTCTCAAGTGAACAGAATGTTGTTGACTGTTGACAATCCCAATAGTGTTTTATCGTCCTGGCCTTTGTCTCCATCCGCTCCATAACCACAGGTGAGTGGGGTGAGGTTCTGTTCCAAAAAGACATCGCTCGATCCCTTTAATTATAACCACTGTAGGTAGCAGGTGAAAGGACTGGATTGGTTCCCTTCCCTCTGTGACTACTGGACTCCATCGCCAGGGGGTCACGAAGGAAAGGAGACAAGGACACCAGGAAAGGAGACAAGGACACAGGGAAAGGAGACAAGGACACCAGGAAAGGAGACAAGGACACCAGGAAAGGAGACAAGGACACCAGGAAAGGAGACAAGGACACCAGGAAAGGAGACAAGGACACCAGGAAAGGAGACAAGGACACCAGGAAAGGAAGATTACGGGGACCCGGCCTGGGAAAGGAAGCCAATCAGCCCAAACCCCTCGGTTCTCTCAGTCCCAGAGCTGTTTCCCATCCCTGTTCCCCCCCGGTCCGTGTCCCAGAGGAGGGGGTTTGGGTGGGCCACTGCTCCCTGAAGGAGCTGCACTAAAGTTCTGGGAGGCAATGTCAAAAACACCATGTCAAAAACTATTTCTGTTTATGAATGTAAAAGTGTGACACACATATCCCGGTGGCTCTGGCGTACGATGTTGTTTGTTTTTTCATCCTGTGAGGAGAGCCATCGCATGGGTCGTGCTTTTATCTGTGCAGATAATCCATAGGAAGAACACCGGCATGAATCTGTGTTTCACAGGATCTGTAGGTCGGGTGTTATTCACTTATTCACTGAACATGTTCAGTGTACTTCCTGTCTTCCATCCAGACTGAAGACCCACCTCTTCGGGCTACACCTTAGCTGTCCCCAGGGCCGGCCCTAGAAGTTTTGTGGCAGAAGCACGTTTTTTAATGTGGTCCCCCACACGCACATTTTGTCGGGGGTTGGATTTTTCAATCGACTGGTGTTTAGTCAACGGGGGGGGCAAGGCTAGATGATCATAAACATCAATAAAGACACACTAAATAAAAATAAATAAAATAACATATATATTAACATTTCAGAAGTTACAACAATAAACAATAAAAGTCAATGACAAATGAACCAATAAAAACAACAATATTTTGACAAATAAATTAAGAACCAATATAAAAGTGCAAAATATACTGTTAACTATGTCAACTCCAGAACAACAGCTATAAGCTACTGTAGAAACTAAATAACAATTAACAACAGCAACAATCATAAATAGTCAACCTATTTAAACTATAAAAGCAACACACTTGCACATAACAAGGTCTATAAGTAACGACAATGACAAATGAACACCAATAAAAACAAAAATATTTTTAAACAAATAAATAGCAATGAACAATCAATATGAATGCCAAATATTCCAAATAAATAAAGTGAACACTGTAAAATTGTTAACTATGTTACCGACAAAACAACAGGCTACTGTTTAAACTTTAAATGTAGCCCCCTCTAGTGGTTGTGGCCCTAAGCGACTGTTTAGTCTGCTTATGTCTTATGCCGGCCCTGGCTGTCCCTCCTGAAGCCTCCCCTTCCTCCTGTCTGTTTATTTTTCAGGTCTCATATACTATGATTTAATATGTTACTGTTGTTTTATCCTGACCGAGTACTCGTTTTTATTTGATTTAAGTTTTTTATTTGATTTAAGTTTTTTATTGTTGTAGGTCGCTTTGCACAAAGGCGTCTGCTAAATGCCCTAAATGTAAATGTAATGTAAATGTAAATGTCAAGGGCATTTAGAGAAAAACAAGAATCGTTCATATGGTTCAAATCACATGAACACAGATTTTTTTTCTTTAGCACCGTATCCTGATTTGAACTACGTCTTCCTTCTGTTGAGATGCACACTACTTAAGGTCAAACACTGGAAACACATGTGGAGAATGCCCCTGAGATGACGACTGTGTGCACGTCAAACGGGATCAACAACGGAACTGACGGACTACGGACGCACTCAGACGCACTGCCTGCAGTGTTCAGATTACACTAACCTGATTCTAGTATTATTCTATTATTCTGATTCTATTATTATTCCATTATTATTCTAACCTTCTATTGTGACTGCACGCACATGCACACACACACACACACACACACACACACACACACACACACACACACACACACACACACACACACACAAACACACACACACACGCACGCACGCACACACGCACGCACACACACACACACACACACACACACACACACACACACACACACACACACACACACACACACACACACACACACACACACACCACTTTCTTCTCACTTTTCTTTCTTTGTGTCACAAGTGTGTCACAATATCCCCAGAGTTTCCAGGTAAGGGAACTCACCATGGTGAATCATCATCACCTCCTTTGAAGTCATAAAAGCGTGTGATTTCTGTCACAATCACTGTATGAGGCCAAAGTTCCCTTCCTGTGGGAAACAGCTACGTCTGGTCTGAAGTACAAGAGGATACAAGATGGCGGCCAACGCCACTTAGGGCTATGAGTGTTGTCTGGACGTCTGTGAGAGTCTGACATTTATTCGCCGTTGGCTCGGGTGCCAGAAGGACACTTTTAGACAGATAGAATTTTAGAATTAGAATTTGCCATTTACCAGAAGCTTTTAATCCACAGGGATTTACAATTGCAGATTACAGGGACATTCCCCCTCGAGTAACTGAGGACTAAGTGCCTTACTCAATTGCACACTAGTGGTGGTGTTCCAGGGGGGATTTGAATTCACAATCTTCCAATCGCCACTCCTACTCACTATCCACTAGACCACCACTACCCACTACTCAAATAGACTACTCATACAGTACCAGTCAAACATTTGGACAATACTTCCCCATTCAATTGAATGGGAAAGTGTGTCCAAACCTTTGAGGCTCTGTGATCAGGGCTAGAACCACGGTTAGGGTTCTGGTTAGGAGATTTGTTGACTACGACTTGTTGGGGCTGAGTCTGCTTGCATAACACCAGCACCACGCCAGGGAGATATTCCATCCGTCGCTTAAAGGAAAATCCAGGCTTATTTGTTTATAAGTCTCGTGAGACTTCGACATATTTTAATAGATTAAAAGATTAATAATCAAAATTAAGCCTGGGATTTTCCTTTAGCGCCGTTGAAGGACCCTGCAGAGGGCTAATGGGCCTGCAGAGGAAGTGTGTGTTTGTGTTGTAGTTCATTCACAGGGTATATTGACGCAAAGACCACAGGTCTAGTATTGTGTGTTCCCATTGATAGGCTTTAGAATGACCGGTATATACATGAATTGTCCTACTTCTGAAAGAACATAATGATAGACATACTGTCTATAATGATAGACAACGATAATAGACAAAAGATTGATCCGGAAACCAGAGGTTGTGGTTAAGTGTGTATTGCATAAGCTGCGGCGTTCATACCCCCACTGACTCACCCACGCAGACACACAGACACACGCACACCCACCCATCCACCCACCCACCCACCCACACACACACACACACACACACACACACCCACCCACCCACCCACACACACACACAGACACACACGCACACACACCCACACACACACACACACACCGCCAGCCCCTCCGGCGGCCCCGGCTCTCCAATCACAGCCGCTCTTTCCACATGTGGTCTGATATCCATCTCCAGCTCCGTGCTGCGGAGCACGTAGCCTCCAACTCCTTCTGTTCTTCATACCCCACCTTCGCCTGTCTGGATGATGAGGTACCTAAAACGTGCCTCTCTGCCTCCACCTCCTCCCCCTCCTCCCCCTCCCACCCAATCACTCAACACAGTCCAACACAATCCCAGATCTCCCAGATCTCTATATGGGTCAGTGGACTGAAGCAGGAAAAGGGGGCCTGCATGTATTTTGTTTGTTTCCTCAGTCCTAGGCGAGCGTAGCGTTAACAGGTGGCTTGGTTTAGGTGGAGTTTGTAACCGTGTACAAGGCGTCCAATTTCCACAGGCGTCGCTTGTACCGTAAACTCAAGTTTACCGTACCGTCACGCAGAGTTAACTGATGAGCTGGAAAAAGAGTGAGACATCTCACTCCCTGACCCTTCGCCGAGCACAAAATCACACTCTAACGTACAGTAAAGTTCACATGACACCTTTTGATAAGGGAGCCCCATCGCAGCCGCGCTATGGCCTTTCCCACGAGACTCAGACGCCGGAACCTTTGACCGTTATAAATCACGTGATGAGTCACAGACTTTGGGAATGTAGGACGCAAAGCAGAGAGACATAAATCAGTTTATCGGTTTGTGATTACAAGTAGTAGCGTGTGTGGACGTAGCAGAGTGTACACTGTATATCACTGCCTCCTTCCGCTCCGCATTAGGGTCTGATGGGCCACAGACACACCTAGAGGTACATTCTGACAGCGTAAATGTGGGCTACTCTATTGACCTCTATTTACTACAGCGCACAGGTATTTTTATCACCTGTCACCGGAGACACAAACTGGCGACATGCCTATATTTGGACTTGCGTCTGTTTTGGCTGCCGGCTTAAAACAGAGCCCCTACCTTACACATCTCTCATGATGGAGACCTGCCCCTAACATAAGAATCATTTTCCTTCGTAAAACACTGATGTAAAACAAATGGACAGGTGAAAAGCGACTTCTATAAAATATATTTTCAACGTTTTAAGAAGAGATTTAAAAAGAACATAGTGATCTCGCTAGCCTAATATCTTCAGGCAGGTCGTTCCAGGCTCTAAGGGGCTCTGACGGCAACGGCACGATCACATTTCTGTCTTCAGTCTAGACTCAGGAACGGCCAGAAAGGCCCTGGCTGAGGATCTTAGAGGATTTGGCTGAGGAGGGTCATTAAAAGGTCCGAAATAGTCCGGTAGCAGACCCAGCAGAGCCTTAAAAGGGAGGAGTAACATCTTCGAATCAGTTTTTAAAACGAACAGGTAACCCGTGCAGGCCAGGGAGGCTAAAGTTGGAGTGATGGTTCGGTCCGACCCTTCTTTCTCGGTCTTAAAAATAAATCACATTATCTAGGGTCACCTGACACGACCTATTAAAAACGATGGGAGGGAACGGGAGAAGCCACTGAGATGGGGTCAGACTCGGTCACCAGATGGGTTTTATGATTCTCTTATCTCCTGGGCCTCTTGAGTCATTTGGACTGTTCGCCTGTCTGATGGGATCTCCCTCCTGACTTTACTGCTTTTAGTTCACCAAAGAGAGATAACCTCTGTGCACACACACACGCACGCACGCACGCACGCACGCACGCACGCACGCACACACACACACACACACACACACACACACACACATACACACGCATGCACGCACACATGCACGCACGCACGCACGCACACACACACACACACACACACGCACGCACACACACACACACACGCACACACGCACCGTGCACGCACGCACGCACGCACACACACACACACACACACACGTGCACGCACGCACGCACGCACACACACACACACACGCACCTTGTAAGTAAGGCACTTAGCCCTCAGTTACTCCAGGGGGAATGTCCCTGTAATTCGTAATTGTAAGTCGCTTTGGATTAAAAGAGTCTGCTAAATGGCACTTTCTAAGTTAATTCCCATTAATGAAACCCATTCCCATAATCACCTGCATTTGTTCGGCCATTGTGTCACACGGCCTGTCTACTTGGATCCGCTACATGATGTTCTAGCGGGGATGTCTCTCTCTCTCTGTCAGGGCAAAGAGGGCTGTTAGGAAACCTCCTTCCCAAGAGCCATCGCCCCAGCCCTCACCCATCCCCCACTAGGGTCTCTGACCACATCCTCCCCCACCTCTGAACGGTTGCTACCTGTCCAGGCAACCAACCAGCAGGTTCTACCGTACCTGACCCCCCCTCCCACCCCCCCATAAAGCCTGTTCACAGTACACAGGCTGCCACAAGGGCCTATTCAGTCCAAACCTCCCTGTATGTCTGACTTGAAAGGTAAAAGAGAACTGGAACTCTCAAACCTGTCTCGAAATCCTATTTCACGTTCACTACTGTGTTTTGTGAGAATTAAGCCCTGTTGTTTTTCAATAATATCACCCAATCACAGAATTGCACCTACCTCCATATGTGACACGGTCTGATCATTTGGTCCGCATGTCGGCAACCAATCAAAATGTTCAGACTTTTCTTTTGAAACACGGCAACTACGTTTCAACATGTTGAGAATCACAACACAATCTCGCTAGTCAAGCCAAAACACTGCAACCCAATGGATTGGGTGAGTAATCCCCACTGCTACCTAGTTAACTATAACAATACTTTACATTGTTAGCGGGCTCACAAAACAAGCTGTGTTAGTTGACTAGCGATGTGTCATAGATTTTCAACAACGGGGAAATGTATTAATATTTTCCAGGAAAGTCAGATCATTACATCAGATCTCGACATGAGGACCAAAGCATTAGAACGTGTCACATATTTCCTTAATCAGGCCTCCAACAGCACACAATGGGAGGCTGTGTATAGCCCTGCTTGAAAGACACAGCTGATGGATGGGGCAGCTTGGGCCCTTGTTGGATCAGGAGGGCAGGTGGGGTCAGGTCACCTTGCTGTTGCCTACAGACTACAGAGCTCCTTCTGGTTCAAACGGGTTGCAACCGGTTTCCCGATTTTTAGCGACTCTGAGGAAAACCGTTCTGTCGCAATGATTCAGGCGTTCACTGGTTATTGTAAGTGTGGATGTCTGTGTGAACTCTTTAGTGTAACCCTAACCCTAACCCTAAGTCACACAAGGCTTAAATGTCCTCGAAAGCTGTTAAGTCTTAAGATTAAGACTTAAGATAAAGCAGGGGTGAGTTCACTCTGAATCGTTGATTTTGGAAAAACTTCCAAAGAATACGCACTCAGGCACAAATGCGTACGCATGCATGCACACACGCACAAACGCACACACAGACACACACACACACACACACACACACACACACACACACAGACATGCACACACACACACACACACACACACAGACACACACACATGCACACGTGCACACGTGCACAAGCACACATGCACACACACACACACACACACACACACACATACGCATGCATGCACACGCTGATTGTGACCTCACACAGCAAACTCTTTCCATCTGGCGGAGTTTCCCTGTGGTTGTTGACCAGGGGCCGGTTCAGTGATCAGAGGTGGGTGTTTATGGTAATAAGTGTAATAAGTGTTTTGTATGTGAGTCACGTGTTCTTTCCAATTGTTCCAGACACACACACACACTCACACACACACACAAACACGTGCACGCACGCACGCACGGACGCACGCACACACGCACACACACACACACACACACACACACACACACACACAGACACACACACGTGCACGCACACACACACGCACACACACACACACACACACACACACACACACAGATGTTTGGGCCTAATGACCCCCCAGGCTAATTCCCTGTAAGCTGGCATTTTGTGAGAACAAGCAAACATTTCTCTTTCAGCTGCGACTGATGCCATCAGACGAGACGCCAATCCGGTCATGATCAGCCCCACACACCAAACCCTGCTGCATATCCCTCCCATAGAGCCCCGCTCTGGGCAGCCGTCCAGAGTTTAAGCGCCTACATATGGCTGCTAAAATTGCACGTTGAGAGAGAGATGTGTCTGGGTCAGCTATACCTGGCCCGTAGATCAGAGAGCGGAGAATCCACACTGATTTCGGGCAGAACATGAAAGGATAAAGGCAAGGCTGAGGGAGAGCAGAGTTTAAGATGAAGTCATTTTGTGGAAAAACGAGATGTTGATTCGTCTATGTTGTACTGCTGTTGTACAACTGCTCACAGACGATAAGAGAAATGGGAATAATCATACCTTGGAATTTGTGCTCGTGTCTTGAGGTTTTGCACGGATCTTCATCTCCCCAAACAATCTCCCCAAACAGCATTTTAGTTAACCAAATATATGCAAACAGAAGCTAGAAGCACTGTGTGTGCGCAGCCTTGCAACTTCTTCAAGGTGCTGATTCTTGCGGGAATAACTCAGTCAGGGACGCGGGAAGGGGGGTGCTGAGGGTGCTGCAGCACCCCCTAGCGGCAGGCAGAAGGAGCTCCTCCTGCCTGAATTTAAAAAATAAAAATATTATTCAAACAATAATTTAAAACAATATAATAACTATTGTTGCTTTTGGGAATAAAAATAAATGTGTTTTTTGTAATAAATGTAAAAATGTGTTTGTTAGTTTTAATGTTAGTGATCACATGGTCATATCTTGCTAGGGAATCTCTGAGTTCTTTAGCAAAAATGCTAAATCAGCCAGAACAATTGAAATGGAGTTGGAAGAAGATGCTGATGCAGTTGCTTGCTTCGCTTAACAACACTCCCATTAATGCTCTACTGTCGGACGTTGTTGAGAAAGAGCAACAGACGGCCAGAAACGTATTAGAACTGATATTCAGATCCATCCGATTCTTCGGCAGCGAAGGGCTTCCGTTAAGAGGCAATAACAATCGACATGGAGTGCTGTCTGTAATAATGGTCAACATCATGTTTGTGGACATTGTGGGACACTGTGAGCTGAGTGGAAATTACTGTAAATTCCAACACATTGTTGGTAAAATATTTAACGTTACGTCTTTGTAGTGTGTGGGTGCGTGCGTGCTTAACTATTATTGCGCGTGCATTGGGGCCCGTCGTTATGCCACTGTGTGCGTGTGAGCGAACGAGCAATCAGCGAGAGGGAGGGAGGGAGGGAGGGAGAGAAATCGTTATAATTTTTTCCCTGGCAATTTTTTTCCCTGTAGCGTATATAGACAGCACCTCAGCACCCCCAGTCAAAATACCTTCCCGCGTGCCTGAACTCAGTATCCCCAAAAAGGCAAAGAAGAAAAATCACACACTTGATGGAAAACGACCAACCTTTAATATGTATCGTCGTAATGTTGTATTCCATTTTGTGCAGATTCCAATTTGTTCAAAAATGGAATACAATGTTGAATTCCTTTTTGTGCAAATTGGAACAAACCAATGCACAAAACGGAACAGGAAATTAAGATGCATATCTTGGCCGGTGTCCTTCAAGTATGAGATTTCTCTTCACTTTAATTTCTTATCTTGAACGAATACAATATCTACAGCCTTTTGTGCTCTAGTCTCATATTTTAATTTCCTAAGTCGGAGCAATTTCATTTCATTTGAGTGGAGGACCACTGTTATGTAATGTACCTGGTGAATGAAAAAAACAGGCTTCTTCTGCTGGCCCGTTCAGGGTCCTGGTGCTGTGCTGGCGTTATGACAGTAGACCCAGACCCAGCCAACCATAGTCAACATGCTTCCACCACCTGTGGTTCAGGGGGCTAGATGGAACGAGCTTCCCTCGGCTGTCAGAACTGCAGAATCACTTCCCGTTTTGCGTCAGAGACTGAAGACCCATCTCTTCAGGCTACACCTTAACTGTTCCTCCTGAGACATCTACTACCCCCCTGCACTGTGTCTCCTGAGACATCTACTACCCCCCTGGACTGTCATTTACATTACATTTTTGGCATTTAGCTGACACCTTATTCCAAAGCGACTTACAATCAATACACTTGACTAAGCAAGTGAATCATCAATCCACCAGTCGTAGCAGGAGGAGTAATCTAGCTCAGGCCCTCCTGAGACATCTATTATCCCCCTGTACTGTCTCTCCTGAGATACCTACTACCCCCCTGTACTGTTTTTCCTAAGACATCTACTAACCCCCTGTACTGTTTCTCCTGAGACATCTACTACCCCTCTGTTTCTCCTTATAAATATATGTATATATATATATATCTTCCTTCTTCTAGCACGACGACTGCCAGTGGTCCCAGGCCTGAGCATAGATTACTTTTCCCTACTAAGACCGGTGGATAAACGATTCACTTACTTAGTCAAACGTATTGATTGTAAGTCGCTTTGGAATAAGGTGTCTGCTAAATGGCAAAAATGTAAATGTAGACGATCCCATTCAGACACGCGCCCTCGACTAACACTGTTACATAACGCTATTAACGAGGATTATTATAATGACCCGAAAGCTTCGTGGCCTGCATGGCTACACACACAGACCCGTTAAGAGCTTCTCTCCTGTTATCCTGTGGCAAGGAGAGACGCCGGGAATGTTCTGTCCTGTTCTGTTCTGTTCTGTTCTGTTCTGTTCTGTTCTGTTCCGGCCACTGATTGTGTGTCTGTCTGGCTCTAGCCGCAGGGACACGACTCCTCTTCTTACCGTTCTGAGTCGACAAAGCGAGGAGAGAAAGTGTGAGAACATTGTCTGCTGTCCTCATCTATCCTAACTGGCGCTGGGGACGCTTAGACGAATCAAAATGTCAGGAGTAACGGCTGGAGGCCATTTTGTAATCCCAGACATTAGTCTCTCTCTACCTGGCGTTTGGTATCTCTTTCGCCAGGGACATGCTGTACTTAACAACAACAACTCCCTCTGGAGACAAGAGGATTGACTGGAATGAATGACTACTTTTGTTTTCTGACTGGCATTTGCACCATTAAAACTATTAATGTGATGTTATTGTGACTTATTGTGACACACACACACACACACGAACACATGCACACACACACACACACACACACACACACACACACACACACACACACACACACACACACACACACACACACACTGGAGTCGATACTCATTATCCTGATTAATGAAACCCTTTGACACGGCAATTCAAGGCAAATCTGATGGCCTATTGTGGTTTCTGACCATACGGATGTCAACACCATCCATTATCGCGGTCGGGTCAATAATATTGATTATACAGCGGTTTGAGGAGAACAAAGCGTTATGATTACCCGTGAGACGTTCAAAGCTGTGCTTTGTCCCCCCGATAAAGTAAAAGCTATGACGTGTTTCACCAGTTTAACACACGTTGCGGTCATATCAGCCAATTTGTTCGAGATTTGTTTAGCACATTATCAC